>NC_037344.1:8150050-8485067 GCF_002263795.3 Bos taurus | reverse complement strand
CATCTGGCTGTTCCCGAGGTGTCCCCTTTTATAATACAATGGTGATCTAGTGAGTAGACTGCTTCTGAGTGTGGTGAGCTGCTCCAGCAAAGTAGGGAACCCAAGGAGAGGGTCATGGAAAACTTCATCTATACCTGGTCGGTCAGAAGCACAGGTCACAACCTGGACATGCAACAGGCATCTGAACTGGGGCCGCAGGGAGCAGTCTTGTAAGACTGGGCCCTTAGCCTGTGAGATCTGAGGCTGTCTCTGGGTAGACAGTGTCAGAACTGAGTCAAATTGTAGGACACTTGCTTGTAGAATGAGGGGCAGCACCCCCACATTGCAATTGGGTCCTGGAATTATTTTGCAACCTTCCCTAGTTTATCTCCTGCAACCTTGTTTGGCTGCTTCTCTTTGCCCACCTCTTTCTCTCTTGTTTAGACATGTAAACTCTTCATGTGTTCCCAGCCCGTCCCAAAACTTTCATATCATCTCTCCGGCAGCAATTACCAAATTCAAACCCTAGCCTTGACCACTCTCAGATTGCCCGCTCTACATCTTAATGCTGGATATTGAGTAATTCTAATGAATAGAATCAAGTTTCCAGTGAAGGTCTCAAACCTGTTTCTTCTCTGGTCACTGTTGGAGATACATCTTAGAGAAACAGTTTAAAACATGGACAGAATTGGTAACTAGATGACAGTTTAATGCTTCAGAATATTGTGTAATAAATAGGTCATGAGTTTTTTTCCTGTTCTTTAGATAAAGCGAAGGTCAGAATCCTCTTTTTAAACGTTATTTAGAAACAATACTGACCTACGCAGTGTGGTAAGGACTGCCATCGTCCACTTCTGCACACAAGTTCTTTTGCTTCCAGAAATGCATGGTTTTCTTTACAGAGGACAGCGACCTTCTCTCCTTCCTCTCCTTCCTGTGCTTCAAGTCCCAAGAAGCCCATGGTAGGGCATGTGCATTTCTGAGATAATGGAGATGGGCAGAGGGAGCATGTTTATTAAGCACATATTTTATGCCAGGCTCATACTCAGCTTTATATATATGTGTTAGCTCTTGTATCTTAATGCTAACACTTCGACTTCTAAAAAAATAGGAGACTCAAAGTAGTTCAACACTAAAGGTCTTTTTTTTTTTTTCCTAGTAAATGATGGAGCAGGGTTCAAACCCAAGCCTGGGTGACTCTTAATTCCTGAGCTTTTTGCATAACCCAGTCTTCCCCCATGGGATTTGTTTGGTTGGGTCTAAAAAGCAAGGAGGCTTAAACGACATGTTTTGATGCTCAAATTGACTCCCTGGAATTGGAAACTGATCGTGGGAGATGGCATTGAACAGACCTCCAGATGTTGTAGAGAGATCACCAACAAGCTGAAGTGCAATTGAGAGGTTGATAAATACGACTAGACAGTGGTTTTGGCAGCACCGTGGAAAGTTCTCTATTGTGACCTCTCTGGACCATAATGGTTGGTGAACATCCAATTGGGTGTGAGTCAATGCTTAGAGATAAATATGGGTAATTGGAATCTATCTAGAATTACCTTCTAAATTGAGTTTGACCTTCCTGGAACTGTGATGTTGGACTGTCTGAAACTCCTTACATAGAAACTACCCTGAACTGTAATCCATTGAGGGGGATTGTTATATGGATGCTTACTTAGCATTAATGTTATTTCCATAACATTTCAAACAGCGATTAATAAAAATTTTCTGTGTGAATCATTAAAGGATGAGAAAAAAAAAAAAAAAACCACATTGGCCAATATCCTTCCAAGAGACACAGACGTAGAGAACAAATGTATGGACACCAAGGGGGGAAAAGAGGGGTGGGGTGAATTGGGAGGTGGGGACTGACATCTATAGACTCCTATGTATAACACAGAAAGCCAGTGAGAGCCCGCTGTATAGCACAAGGAATTCCACTCAGAGCTCTCTGGTGACAAAGAAGGAATACATCTATACATATAGCTGATTCACTTTTCTGGAACAGCAGAAACTAACACAATATTATAAAGCAACCATACTCCAATAAAAAATTCTTAAAAACACATAAGCTTTCCATTGCTTGTAAAGAAAAAATGAATAAGCCTTAAAACATCCTGCATTATTTACTGTTTTTTTTTTTTTTTTTGTAGCTGAAGTATTTTAAGGGAAATGCTAACCCTCATGTCACCTCATTTCAGCATGTTTTAATGGGCATCTTTAACAATATGCACAACTTCTTGAAAACTACAATGTCATTATCATACATAGCAAAAACAGCAAGAATTCCTTGGTATTATCTAAGTCATAGCCATATTTTAAATTTTTACATCTTCTCCAAAATTGTCTTTTTCACATGAGTTATTAAAATCAGAATCCAAACAAGGAGTTGTCTAAGTAGTCTTCCCATCTTTTAAAACTTTCGTCCCTTTGACTTTAAGAAACTGGTTAGTTGTCCTATAGAATGTCCTATCTTCTGGATGTCTCAGTTTGATTCCTTTGTGGCCTCATTTAACTTATTTTACCAGGAAATTTTCTGTAAATTGGAAGTCAGCTTGAAAGATGTAAGTAAATTCAGGTTTAGCATCCTTCCATATGTGACTAAGAACACTTAAGCCACACTATCTGTGAAGCACGTAGCATCGCAGAGGAGGGCCATGATATCCAGCTGTCTCCTCTGTGAGACTGAAATAGCTATAATGATGGTGACTGACTGGCTCCTCCATTATAGAACTTGCAGTAACGTCATTGAGTTTTACCTAATAGCTTAATTCCTTGATGATCTTTGCTGTGAGTTCATTTTTTAAGGATTACAAAATGGTGATTTCTAACTATTTCATTTCTTCCACATTTATTTGTTGGAATTTCTCTTGATGAAAAACGTTCCCCTTGTCAACTAAGACTCTTTGTTAACCCTAAAGCATAGTTCATAGTTCTTCATTGTTTTCCTGTAATTGACCATAGATGCTGGTTCAGGGCCTAGTCTGTGTATGTACTAAGGACTTCACTGGGAGACTTACATGTCATAAATTCACCCATTCAAAGTTTACAGTTCAGTGGTTTTTGATACATTCAAAGAGTTGTGCAATCATCAACACAATAAAATTTTAGAGCACTTTCAACATCCACCCCCAAAAACTCATGCCCATTAGCAGTCACTTCCCATCATCCCACTCCCTAGTCTTAAGTAATCAATCCAATTTCTGTTTCTATGGATTTGCCTGCTCTGTATATTTCACATAAATGGAATCATGCAATGTGTCACCTTTTGTGACTGATTTTTTTTCACTTAGTATAATGTTGTCAAGGTTCATCTATTTAGGACCATGTATTAGTACTTCATTCTTTTTTTATTGATGAATAATGTTTTCTTTTTGTATCTATATACCATATTTTGTTTATCCATTCATCAATTAATGGACATATAGGTTATTTCCATTTTGGTGTTTTATCAATAATAGTACTATGAATATTAGCATATGAATTTGATATGGGCTTATGTTTTCATTTCTCCTGGGAAGATAGCTAAGACAGGATTGCTTGATCATATGATAATGCTATGTTTGGCCTTTCGAGTAGCTTCCAGACTGTTTTCAAAAATGGCTCTATTACTGTACATTACCACAAGCAATATATGAGTGTTACAATTTCTCCACCTCTTCATCAACACTTGATTACAGTTATCTTTTTATTTTCGCTATCCTAGCATGTGTAAAGTACATTTTAATTGAGCTTTTGATTTTCATTTCCCTAATGACTAAAATTGTTGAGTATGTTTTCATATGCTTATTGTCCCTTTGTATATCTTCTTTGGAGAAAAGTTTATTCCAATTCTTTGCCTATCTTTCATTTTGCCATAGTCCTATAGGAGTATGGCCCCTGTTATGACTTCATTTAACTTTAATTACTATTAAAATTCCTGGGCTTCCCTGGTGGCTCAGATGGTAAAGAATCTTCCTGCAATGCAGGAGACCAGGGTTCAATCCCTGGGTTGGGAAGATACGCTGGAGACGCAAATGGCTACCCACTCCAGTATTCTTGCCTGGATAATTCCATGGACAGAGGAGCCTGGTAGGCTATAGTCGATGGGTTGCAAAGAGTCAGACACAAGTAATCGACTACACTCTCACTATTAAAGATCTTATCTCCAGATATAATCACATTGGGGATTGAGACTTCAACATATGAATTTGGGAGGAACATAATTCGATCCAGAACAATCACACTGTTTTGATTACTGTTGTAGTATAGTTTTAAAATCATGAATCTTGCAACTTTAGTGACTTCCCCAGCATTTTTCCATTCTTTATTTCATTAGTCCCCCTCTAAACCCTATTTTATTTATGTTTTCCCTTCTTTTACTAGGATAGACAGGTTGCTGATTGGAGAGCATTCTTCTTCTTCTTTTTTTTTTTTTTTAATACAGGCATTTGCAGCTACAACTTCCCCTGTAAACACTACTTTAGTTGAATCTCCTGAGTTTCAGTATGTTGTGTTTTCATTTTCATTCATTTCTAAGTATTTTCTAAAATATCACTGGTGTTTCTTCTTTGATCTACTGGTTATGTATGCAGCATTGTTTATTTTCCATATATTATGAATTTCCCAAATTTTCTTAAATACAGTGCAGTCAAATAACATACTTTGTATAAATGTTAACCCCTATTAATTTACTGAGTCTTGTTTTATAGACTAGCATTTTCTCTATCCTGGAGAATGTTCTAAACGTGCTTGAGAAGAATGTGTATTCTGCTGCTGTTGAGTCGTGTGTTCTACAGATGTCCATGAAGTCTAACTGGTTTTCAGTCTTCTTTCAGTTTTCTATTTCTTTGTTGACCTTCTGCCTAGTTTTTCTATCCATTATAGAAAGTGGGGACTTGAAGGATCCAACTATTAAAGATTATTGTTGAATTTTCTATTTCTCCCTTTACTTCTGTCACTTTTTGCTTCATGGAGTTTGGAGCTCTGTTAGCAGGCAAGTATGTCTTACACATGTTTGGCACATATTCTTGGCAATATCTAATCAGCTAGTAGCTTGTTTTGCTAAAATCAATGACCTTGTATTTCCTATTAGATTCTATTAATATTTCTTGTTGACTCTGACCACTGTCTTCTGAATTAATAAAAATTAGTGAGATTTTGTTATATATCTAAAATTTATATACTCAAATGAAATAAATTTCATTAGGATTTGCAAAACAAGCTAATTTCTGACAAATATGATACCACAGTTCCACTGAGCCTTTCTCTTTCAAAATAAATTCTTTAAAATAATCAAAGTAACATGTAAGTATAAAATACCATTATCATATAAGTGTTTTAGGAATGAGGCAGTATAATGAATGGTTACAGCTTATCATGTATAAAGATTAATCTGGATAAAATCATGCAAAATTAAATGTAGTCAACAAGTGACCACAAACTAAAGGACAGACTACCTTTAAGAGGAATCCATACCTGATAAGTGATGGAAACATGGCTCTAAGAAGACTATGCAAGTGTGCTATATTAAAACATTGGAATTAATATATGGAGAATGGGAGATGCCAGGTAGAAAACTCATATCCCTTACAAACTGAAGAGTCTGTGACCTCCTATTAAAACAATTAAAGTGCACATGGGGCAAAAATTAATAGGAATATATAAATAGGGAAATAAAGGGCTGAAGACATAGTACAGCTTTATAGGGGTCACTTGTTAAGCTCTGTCATCTATAAACAATATCCATAGCCGTGAACAAAAGGCAGGAGACAAGCTTTGAGCTTGCATAACATGAAGAATTGGAGTTACTATCTCCATATAATTTTCTATATATTATCTCCATATATAGTTCAACCTCAGTGAAAGAAAGGGCTAGACAAAAATCTGCCCATGGGGAAAAGAACCATGTCTGACACAACCTGGACACTGGGCAGGAAAAAAAGAGAAGAAAAAACCCTTCACTGAGAATTTATAACCACAGTTTTCTCATGGGTTTAGGATTAAATTTATATTAACCATATTGTTCCAAAAACTCCAAACTCACAAATTAATTTATTATTGTTCCATGATAGGGATGTACCAGAAACCTGGAAAGAAACCACAACAAACCTTTACTAAGATATTTATAGAATCATAATCCAAAATTTATATAATGGCCCAGAAAATAGGCAGCCATCAGTGAAAGTAAAAAAGCATACTGCAAATTTTGACTGCTGAGAACTTTGAAATTTAAAAATTTTTTAAACTTTTTTTTTTAAATGAAGGAAAATGAAAATTAAAGTTTAATAAGATTGGATCAAAAAGATGAACAAGTAATAAAATACTATTAAAACATCAAGTGAGGTGGAAAGTAACAAACAAATTTCTAGAGACTGGAAATGCAATAACTGAAATTATAAACTCCAATATTGGTTAAATAGCACAATAGGTAGTGTTGAAGAAGGATGAATAAATCAAAAGAAGGGTTGAAAACTTCGTAAGAAGGTAGAGAATATCAAAAACATGAAAGATAAGTTTTGAGATATGAAGAAAAGAATGAGAGTTTCCATTATAAACCTGATGGGAGCTTTATACGAAACAAGTATAATGGAAAAGATGAAATCTTCTAAAGAATCGTAGGTGAGAATTTTAAGAACATAATGAAATATAGAAATTCAAGATTCTGGAAACTGAAACAGACAAATAAAAATTTATCTTTTTAGAAATTAAAAAATATAGTTGCCACATCTAAACACCTCTTACTCAAGTTGTGTGAATCAAAGACCAAGACAATATTTTAAAAGAATCAAGGGAGGGCAACATACTTATATAAAAATGAGTGACAATGAAAATGGCAGCAAGAATAGACCAAACTGACATCACTGAAATACTGAGAAAAACTACTATAGATGAAGAATTAAATGCCCAGCTTAACTATCATTCATAACCAAAATAGAAATGATTTCTGAGAAATAAAAATGAGAATGTTTACCACCAACTACAACATTTCTAAAGGATATATATCTGGAAAAAGAAGGATCCCAGAAGGAAGTTGGAGATAAAAGAAATACTGAATAAAGAAACTGGTAAAAACACACAAAAACTAAACAAATGTTGAATAAATTAGTAGGTAGGTGAAGACCTAAAATATCATAGTTTCCAAGTCAGGAGGCCTAATCTCAAATGCATTTCTCCATTGTCTTTACATAGTCAGTGTTATTCTTGGCAAGTTTTATGCCATTTTTGTTCAGATTGATTTGAATATGAATCTTTTTGCCTGTTTTATTTTCTCATTGTAAGCTTTTGAATCATTTAAAGTAACTTATTTTGATGGTTGTCTTACTGTAGTTTATCTTCATGGTTACTTTGAGGGCTCTTATCTTAAATGTTTGGAACGTTTTCTTCCATTATTTCTTTGATAATATTCTCCCTTCATTTTTTCTATCTTTATTTTTTCAAATTCTAATATTTAAGAGTTGGACCTTACAGATTAATCCTCTAATTTTTCTTACACATTGTTCTCATTTTTCATTTGTTTTTTGTTAAGTCCTTCATTCTTTTCTTTTGAGATTTTTCTTTATCTTTCAGGTTCTTTTTTAAAATGTTTATTATATTATTGGTTTCTAAGCTATGTTTCAGTTCTCTACTATTTGGGGCTTGCTTAATCTGCATACCTCCCTAAATTTGCTGAGTCACATGTTCCTCCGGGGGCTTGATTATTTACTTTATAAAAAGCCCTGCTGGTTCAACTCACTTTCTTTCCTAGCACAACCAGTTGTCTCGGCCTCCCTTGGAGGGAAATCAGGTTTCACAGTCTTCAGGCTGAATGCCAAGGTGGGAGTACCTATAGTTTGGATGCCTGGGTCCTGCTCAACTAAATTCAATCCCACTACTTGCAAACTAACCCGCAGCTCATAGAACCTGGCTTCTGCAGCAGCAATTACACACTTGGAAGACTTAATATGAAAGATCTAAATAGTTTTGTGCATCTAATCTCATCATGACTAAAGACTGATTTGAATATTTTTACCTCGTTGCCCATTAAGTCAGAGAAAGAGCCTTGTAGCAAATTTTAGAGCATTTGCTTGATTAAACAATTACACTGCCTTGAGCTCCATATCATTGCCTCCGAACGCTTTTATTGGCCTATAATTTAACAGACATGGAAAATATCTTGAAAACCCCACCAAATAAAACCCAGCTAAGGGAATAGGAAGAGCACATGTCCACAAATAGGTACTAAAGCTGTCCTAGTGAAATCTAAGAATTTAAAAGAGGCCAATTCAAATGGGAAAGATGTCGCAAAGCAAAACATATAAACATATCTATAGCTAACATTTGTTTTGATCACACGTTCCTCTGGGAAACACATGGCAACTAGGAAGAAAATCTTATTTTCATTGCCAGCAGTTAAAGGGCTAACCTGCCTTGGAATCCAAAGTATTAGGGGTGTTGTATGTGTTTTAAAACTCAGCAAGTACCACTTTACACGAATGGTAGAGATTCACTTTTGCAATAATGATAACTATTTCCAGTATAGAAATATCATTTGCTGAATGTATATATATATGTGTATATATATATAGCTTTCAGGCAAAAAAAAAATCAGTATGTGAATAAATAGACCTCAGGTCTAATTAAATGCTGCTCTTTGGAGAATGGTTTACATATGCTTACCTTGGATTTAATGTTTTATTTAAGCATAGTTTGTTTTATATAACAAAGGATGGAAAATATAAAAGCATAAAGGGAAAGGGACCCCAAGGGGTTACACATTGCTTCTCTTTAGCCACTGGAGAATTGTACAACCCACCTGTCATGGGGTTGTCTGTTTTCTGCCCCAGAATGAGGCAGAAAAGAATGAGGGTGAATCACAAATTATTCTAAGTAGCTAATTCGGTTTCCTACCACCATCAGGAGACAGAAAAGTATTTTGGGAATAATAAAGTGCTATGCAAATGCAAGTTTTTATAATTAGTACTAAGACCTGTTCTCTATTCCCAGAAGGTGAAAATGACTAGACATTTTGCATCTTATAAAAATCCTTGTAACTCTGAAAACACTAAGGTTATTCTTTGGATTCTCCTATATAAATAAAACTCACATTTTACTTTTTCTTCATTAGCCTTACTTTTCAGTCTGATTTAGTAATCTGATTTATTGGACAATTGCCAAACTTACTATGCCATGAATTTAAAGCAAGTAGTAAATTAGCAAAAGCTGGTGTGACTTTTATTAAAATTTTTGTGTTTTTGAATAAAAGTCAATATCAAGTTCAAGTCAATCATGTATAATAATTACATTTTACTTTTTATCAATACTACTTTTAATTATAATTATTTTTAACATGAAAATCCAAAGAATACTACAAGGAACAAAGGAACGCTTGCATTACCAGGTAATCAACTTGATTTAGCATGATCAACTTTTTCTCATAGTTGATGATCTACCACACACCCACATGCACACATACGTAAGTTACCAAATTGTTCAAAAGCTGCAGATGCTACCTAACAATAATATCATTATCCCCAACAAAATAACAATATCTTAATCTTATGCAACGTCCAGTCCATGATCAAACTGCTACAATTGCTCTCCAAATGTCTTGCACTATTTATAGATAATTCTTTTAATTAGATTCTGGTTTAGCACTCCAATTTTTACTGAAAAAAATGCATATATTCTTATGGGAAAGGAAGCATGATGTAGGCAGTTCTGCTCATTTAAAGTTGTAACACAAGTGATTTCTGTATATCAGTATACATTGAGCGTCTCCATTTCTCTTACCTCATGGGTTACTCTAAATATGAGTGGATACATGTAAAGTACTTATTAGCACAATGCCTATAAAACTTAAAGCTATCCATAAATGCTAATTGTTGTCCTTTTAGAGAGGTTATATAAGGAGCCTGTATATGGAGAAAAACACCCTGTTGATTTTCAGGAAAGGTACTAAACACATCTATGTGTAAATTGATTCCAAGATATTTATTAATTTGATGAAATAAGATTATAAATTTTGGATTGGCTACCAAAATGCAGTAGCAACACTTTGTTGCCTATCTGTTAAATTTTAGAGGCTGAACGACTGTTACTCAACTCTCTATTCTCCACTGCAGCTCTTGATGCTCTGAAACAATAAGAGTAGGTGGGCATCCCAGACCTTCTCATCCTATAAAGAGGCCAAGTGTCACTGGGACACTGGGAATAGGGTTTCTTGTTTGTTTTTAGTTTGTTTGTTTTTTCCTCCTTCCTCCCTCTTTCTATCTAGAACTCAGACCTGTGGTCTAATGATACATGAGCTCTTTTCAGACCCTAAAGCAAGAAGCTTGAAGACAAAGGCTTTCAGGTTAGGGGTAGAAGACTGAAAAATAGAAAAACCCTGACTTCCTTATGGCACCGTGAAACTGCTGCACTCTCTAGATTATTTTTGTTGTTTTGTTTATATTTGTGTATATTTGGTTTTCCCTGTGCTGAGTCACTGCTGCAAGCAGACTCTTAAGTTGCAGTGAGTAGGGTATCTCTCTTGCTGCAGAGGACAGGCTCTAGGCGCATGCGCTGTGGAAGCACGGGCTTCAGTAGTCGTGGCAACTGGGCCCAGAATTTATGGCTGGCGGGCTCTAGATCAGGGGCTCAGTAGTTCTGGCGCACAGGCCTAGCTGTTCCGTGGCATGTGGAATCTTCCTGGAATAAGGATCAGACCCATGTCCAAAGCATTGGTAGGCAGACTCCTATCCTCTGTGCTACCAGGGAAATCCTTTAGATTGTTATAATGCGAACAACTTTTATTTTTTTGAAAGCCACTTTTTGTCTGGTTTCTTCTCTTTTTAACTAAACGCATCTCTAACTGATAGAGACAGAAATCAAAATATTACAAGACTTTTTTCTGAAAACAAGATGCTTTTATTTTAAATTATACTTATGATAATGTGTTGTTGATTATATGAAAGAATATTCAGAAAAAGAATGAGGACTACTATGAGCCCTTCTGTATATTAAAATACATTTAAAGCAAAATTAGCTAAATTAATATATCACTGGGTGACAAATAATGATAGATCAAGGGAGGAGTATTCAAGTCTAATAAATATCTCAAACTATAATACTTGATAAATCAGGCATGACCAAATGATAAAGACAGAGAGAACTCAATATGTTTAAGAAGTCATTGATTTGAAAAAAATCAGACTTGTCCAAACATGTTCGTGGGTAAAGCTTTAAGATTAACCTTTAAGTTAATCTTAAAGCTTTAAGATTAACCCTGTGGTGGACCATATCTGCAGAGGGAACCCAGGGATCCTATTCTGTGTTGGGCCATACACTTTGTTCTGGCACTTTTCCCATACATTAGAAATATTAATTTGCTTGTCTTTGAATCAGTTCAGTTCAGTCGCTCAGTCGTGTCCAACTCTTTGCGACCCCATGAATTGCAGCACGCCAGGCCTCCCTGTCCATCACCAACTCCTGGAGTTCACTCAAACTCACGTCCATCGAGTCAGTGATGCCATCCAGCCATCTCATCCTCTGTCATCCCCTTCTCTTCCTGCCCCCAATCCCTCCCAGCATCAGTCTTTTCCAATGAGTCAACTCTTCACACGAGGTGGCCAAAGTACTGGAGTTTCAGCTTTAGCATCAATCCTTCCAAAGAACACCCAGGACCGATCTCCAAAAAGTAGCTGTGGGCTCAGTAAATATACAATGCACGACTGAATAGATATCCCTTTAGGTATTTCTGGATGTACAAAATGTATGTTAACAGACAGACCCACTCTCTGAAACCTCACAACCTGAAAAGAGCATATGAGAACTTAACTTCTGAAAAAAATAATATAAGCAGAAAGCTGTGAATATCTTAAGACAAATGAAAAACAGAACATTCTGGGAATCCATAGTATTCAAATGAAATCAGGAAGACAGAGGAAAATAATTATGATTTTGTCAAATACAGGAATAAGTATAATTTTAAAATTCATATATTATTTAGAAAAGTGTTTTTATCTTTCAGTGGGTGATGGAATACATTGGGCATCCAATTCTTACCAATAAATGCTCCAATGTCCATTGATAACAGTCTCGTACACGATTTCAGGAGATTCAAGGACTCCCCTGAAATTTGGCCACAAACACTTGGGGAAGAACCCTTGATCCATATATTTGTAGCTAAGCTTTTACCAGTATTTACGCAATCATTAACCTGACTGTGTCTCCATACAGACTAGCAAACAAACTATTTTTAATAAGACAGGAACAATGCTGCAGATCATGATACAATGAATGCATGTTTTAAAATGCAGGTTTAAACATTCCATTTTCAATGGCAACTTCATAGTGATGAAATTTTCTAAATAATCACAATACTGCTAATGAAAACCACAACCCTCCAAAGATTGCCATAAAGACCTAGCACAAGTTAGAAGATTCTTTTACAAGGGTTGATAGTTTCCAGGATATTGAAAGCATCTTATATATTCAATTCTGATTGAACATTAATTTTATTTTAGTGCAAAACTATAAATGTTCAGTTGAATTATGAAGGAGCTTTATGTCCAGATATGTTCAACTTAAAATATGTCTCAGAAATTAGCACTCGCATATCTTTAGATCATTTTGGTGGACATCTATTGGTTCTGAAAATGCTTTTCAAAATACATCACGAAGATTAAACTCCAGGCCATCATTGATTCCTTTGTCCATGATGGCAAAGTGAGGAGAAGCTTGGCTCACAGAGGACTGAGGCAGAACAAGGTCACTTATTCATGTCCAGGAAGAAAGGTTTCTTTTTTTCATGAAATACCCATATGAGGATCAGTACACCATAAATAAAATCTAAAAAGTTTTCAAACAGTGTTTTAATCAACAGGTAGAACTTTGTGGTTATAATATATTTCTTAAGTTCTTATTAGAAACTTTCTCTATTTGGAAAGTCCCAAGTCATACAATGTTTTAAATAATCATGCTTTTGTTAGTATGCTGTAACATAATTTACAAAGCATTTTAAGAAATATGGTTTTATTTAAACTTCTTAATTTTTGAGTAGTTCCTTTTATTTATAAATAAGGAAACATAGGGTTTTTTGATGGCTTATGCATAAGATGGCCAAACCAGGAGCTAATAAAGGTCTTTCAACTCTATCTCATATTATTTCCATGGTTACTTGCATTTTGTGATACATAACATGTACTGGTTTTTACATTTTTCATTATGATATAATTTATCATAATCCTCATACCATTCTTCTTTGAAAATTCATTAAAAATACATACAGTATAAGCACTTTTAAGTGAATGGAATATTTTGATCTTAAGCATTTTATTTCTTGAGACTGAATTTAGTTGGTGTTCAAATCTCCTTAAGAGAGATATTTATAGATCAAAACTACCTTTCCAGACTGCTGGTTTCTTTCCAAACAAAATTTCTTTTTACTTTTTTTCCCCTCTGGCACAAGTTTCTGCATGTAACAGCAGGAATACAAATTATGTCCAAAGCATTTACGTAGTTGGCAGAAGTATTTTCTCTTCTGCTATAAATTTATCAAACACTTTTCAAAACAGTAAATCCCTGAAAACAAGGGCTGAATTCCAAATACAATCATCACAGTCATGCCATTTACAATGTTGAAGTTAAGAGACTCTTCAATTATCTATTGTAAAGATCCTAAGTTTGAGAGCAATAACCATTTACTATGGGTCTAAACTGGCAGACTAATTTTCAGCTTCAGCAACTCTATTTTTTTTCTTGAAACTTTAGGCCAATTTTTCACTATGGGAAATGCATTGCTAATTAGTGATGAGTTCCTGCATGAGTCTTTTCACTCAACCTACAAATATGCATGCCTCTCCAGACAGTAGCATCATCATCAAATCGGAGCATAATGGGACAGATGGAGGAGAAAGGAAGAGCTTTTAGGAGTCAGAAGACAAAATTGAGTGCATGCGACATCATTTATAATGTCCTCAGCATGCACATTCAATTAGAAGTAAAATATTGATTAGGTAGCTGATGTCACAGATAATACATTATGGAAAAGTAATTAAACATTTTCAATTTTTCATCTTTTAAAATTCACACACTACAGCCGAATTAAAGATGAGTTAGTTAGGAAGCAAATGGTGCGGATGAAGGAGAGAAATTAGTCAGGTATGGACAAACCAAGTGAGTATTTTTTTTTTCATCAGAAGGGTTCAACAAGCAGTTATTAAGAGCCCAATATCTGTCGGGCACTCAGTTACGCAAAATAGACACAGAAGTGGACACAATGAGTAAGACACAGCTTCTTCCGTCAAAGGGCTCTCACATCTTGAGGGCAGAGAACAGACACCTGTCCTGTGGATCATCTCACACCATCACTTAACCCTGGAGTTACAGGGATCAACTGACTACACTGAGGCAACTCCAGCTGCCACCGGTCAATAAATGCAAAACACTTATTGAAATAGTTGTGCAAGTGGCCACCATCAAAGCAAGGATGTATTAAGACCTTCCCAGATTCTGAATAGTTGGTTTTATCCTCTATTTATAATCTGTGCTTGGAAACATTAACTTGATGGACCCTCAGAGAAGAGTTTCTGAGCTCTTGACTGTTTATCAACTGAAAAGGTGCCCTAAGAGAGTTTGAATGCTGCTGCTGCTAAATTGCTTCAGTCATGTCCGACTCTGTGCAACCCCATAGACCACAGCCCACCAGGCTCCCCCGTCCCTGGGATGCTCCAGGCAAGAACACTGGAGTGGGTTGCCATTTCCTTCTCCAATGCATGAAAGTGAAAAGTGAAAGTCAAGTCACTCACCCTCAGTGACCCCAGGGACTGCAGCCTTCCAGGCTCCTCTGTCCATGGGAGTTTGAATGAACATTGCTAAAAAAATATGGAAATACACAGGTCTTGGAGGTGTTATGAAAAGTTTCAGTTTACAAATACAGAGGCAAAGAGAATATAAGAAATGCACAGAGAAAGGCAGTGCTTATTTCTTGGGGTACAAAATCAAACCCAGGAGCTGGTGAAAGCTCAAGCAAAAAACTTCAACTCAGATATGGAACAAAAATCAGTACAGTTAAGAATGATAGACAGGAAAGTGTTTGAAGAATATAAAAGAAATAAAAGAATACAGGCGCCAAGGGTAAGGACAAAAACAGTACTATGGACACAAATATAAGGTTTTTAGAGGTTATGGGAAAAGATGAATTAACCTGTTAACAGCAACATGTGTTTCTGTAGAGAAAGCCGAGAAATATATTCGAGTGGTACACTGTATATTTTCTATAGAAGGATATTCTGAATAATCTAACAAGTAGACTTTTTTTTTGCTAATGCTTCCCATAATGAAGAAGCAGCAATTCAGGTAACATATAAATACAATCCACCTTGAGAAAAAAAAAATGTGTTTTGGAATAAAACACATCATTTAAGGATCTCTGTGTGGCAAACTGGCATGTTCAGAAGAGAAAGAATATTAGGTCATAAAAGAAAAGAAAGGGGAGAAGGAAGAACAAGAGGAAGGAGGCGGGGAGGGGCAAGAGACGTCAAATGATAGTCAAAATGATGTCTAAGAGACATCTTCTTAGAGATGTCTAAGAAATCAAAAGATATTGCAGAATTGCATACAGTCATTGCATACTCAATAAAGTCTTCCTAGCCATGCCTGACACATTGACCAGTGAATTAGTCCAAAAGGAACTTCCTGGGTCCTTTTATTATACAACCATTTAGCTTTATTTTAGACATTTTTCCAGCTTTGCCATTCAATTTACTAGCCCCCAAGAGATTAGAGATGAAGATAAGTAAACTGAGAAGAATAAGTAAGAGCTGACCCTCAGTCATTGAAGGAGGGGATAGGAAATAAAACTAGAAAAAGCCTCAAGAAAAATCAACATCAGTCACTTAATGTTGGAATATACACCTGAAACAACGCAGGAAAATGATATTCAGGTTAGAAATCACTGTTTACAAACACCAGATTGTTTTAATCATCCTTTATTCCAATAAATATCACTTATCTTCAATGTTTCTCAACCCATCTTTTCATTTTCCCCTTAAAAAAACTTTACAGACATTTAGTTTTTCTGAGCAACCATTCACAATTTTTGCCATGAAAATGTAATACCTCAAATATACTATTTATACTTTTACGTACTGTGGACCTTTGGAGGATGTCAAATCCTTGTAATAGCTAGGATTTTTTTCCACCCTTAGAGAACCAAGCTTTGCTCCTTTGAAAACAACATCACACCCACTGAAAATGCATGCTCTCATCTGAGCCAGGCACCGTACCAGGCACTGAAGTGGTTGATGGTGAGTAAAACAGACAAGGCCTCTGACCCTATGGAGCTCACTGTTTAGAGATAATTAATACAGGCTCAGTATAGTGGCAAATGCTAGGGGATAGCTCTGAGTTCATATTAATGGTTATGGAAATAAGAAAAGCCTTGTTTGAGAAAGTGGCATTTCAATTGTGATCTGAAGGATGGAGAGGATGCTCTAGGAAACAAAGGAAGGAAAAACATTCAAGACAGCGATGACAGCGTATACAAAGGTCCTGTTGCTGCTGCTAAGTTGCTTCAGTCGTGTCCAATTCTGTGCGACCCCATAGACGGCAGCCCACCAGGCTCCCCCGTCCCTGGGATTCTCCAGGCAAGAATACTGGAGTGGGTTGCCATTTCCTTCTCCAGTGTATGAAAGTGAAAAGTGAAAGTGAAGTCGCTCAGTCGTGTCTGACCTTCAGCAACCCCATGGACTGCGGCCCACCAGGCTCCTCCGTCCATGGGATTTTCTAGGCAAGAGTAATGGAGTGGGGTGCCATCACCTTCTCTGACAAAGGCCCTGTGGCAGGAGGGAATACGGCACAATTTTAAGAAGACCAATGTGAGTAGAGAATGGAGAACATCAGAAAGCATAAGGTACAATGAGGCTAGAGGAGGAGGCAAGGGGGTTACAGGTCATACCACAGACTTGCTCTATTCTAAGAGCAAGGTGAAAAAAATAAATGGTGTTTTAAAAACAGAAACCGAGTCTGTGACATGATTAGATTCTCAACAATCACACGTGCACACAGAAAAACTGAATTATGTTAAAGGTACTCTGCTTATGAATGCTTGGAATTGCGGAAGTTGTACACATTTTCAATGTTTCCATTAAAACAACTGTGTTTTAAAAATGAATGCATCCATGGAAGATTTTAGTTACTTAAAAAATCAGAATGCACAAAACAGTTAATTCTCAACTATGCCAGGAAAAGCAGGTATTTCTCTGTTTAAAATTGGACTCATTGTGACGTATGGAGTAATAAAATGAATAATGAATGTATGCAACAGATGATTATTCTGTTCAAAGTATGACACACAGACTGCTTACAAAACAACTGATGAAGAGTAAATGCTGATAAGATATGCCGCCTTAAAAGCTGTAAGAGCTTCACCTGGACTGATACACTGTGCCGTCCGCACTCAAGTAAACAACAGAACTGCTTCTTTTGTCTTTGAACACAACTGTTTCCCATCATCTAAGAAATTCCCACTAGAAACCAGGCAATTTTAAGAAATGACTTTAGCAGTCATTCAGTTCCTGCTCCTTGCTACTATAACAACAGGAGGTGAGTCTTAAAGAACTTCGTTTAAATTCATTTAGATTTAAGGTTCCATTTAGTTCCAAATACATCTCTGATTACTAGCTGCAGTATATCCGTGCTTGTGCAAGTGTGTGTGTATATAACATTGTTATTTTAAAAAAAATCCTTAAAGGCCTTTCCTACATTTCAATTTTATTTTTTCAGATAATACCAACTATTGTTCTTTAAGCGGAGCCTGTGCTCCCAGTTGACACTCTCAGGCTAACTAGGAAGAACATACTAGGAAGAAGGGCAGAGAGGTCTAGAAGTTTGTTATTCATGCCATTCCAGAAAAATCAAACCTTGCTCCAACCTAGCAATCCAATGGTTTGGTCAGATATGCTCACACAACACCACCTTTGACAAAATTCCTTCCTGCAGTTACTTTTATTTTCCAAATGACGTAAAGTTATAGAAAGTGATCAACAACTTTCTGCAACCCTTAAGAAGATGGCAGACATACTTCCCCAGCCATCCTGCAAAAGAAGGGTGGGTTCTCATACCAACTGGGGCCCTGAGCCAGTTCCAGGGCCCTTGCCCCTATCCAGTGGGTGACAAGCCAGATCGGAAAACATATACCAAGAAGATTCACAAAAGGTCAGTCAAGACAGGCCCTCTGAGGACGTTACAGATGAGGCTAGGATGGGTCCACTGAGACATGTGTGAATCGAAGCATTGAAAGATCTGGCAAGGGTCAGACCATCATTCATGCCAGTCAACCCCAAGCCCAGAAATTCACAGCTCACACCAGAATGGTCTCCACTCAGACATTCTGGCAGTCTCAGTGGCTGCACGCTGAGTCATAGGATGTGGCAAATCATCCAGCAATTATCATTCTGGCATTTCACAAAGAAAAACTCGTGGGGTTGCTTCTGTTCGGTTTTGTGAGGGCCAAGCTGACAAGAGAACAGGAGACGGCCAGAAACTATTTTTAAGTTTCTTCACCAAATCCCTTTCTGAAGTCGATTAGAAATTTGTGTGTTGGCATAGAGTAGAACTTTTTTTTTAATTATGAAGAAACAGGGGTAGTGTGTTAAAGGGCTTATGATCAGCTCTGAGTGTTATTTCATACTCTGGGATCCTGAAAATGGCCCTGTTCTTTCCTGGGGAATGGCCTCTATCTGCTTAGAAAGACCCTCTGCCCTTTTTCTAAAAGAATTATGCACCTATGCAGTGCAGCAGTAACATAGAGGGGCTATGAGGGCAGTAGCAAGAGTCTTTCATTGGGTTATACCTTCTCTGCAGGCTGACAGTACCCACGCTGCGTTGGCAGCATACCGGTACTGGAAGAGAACCAGATCTACAGTAAAAGACACCAAAATGCTCACTTCTGCACCCTAGTGCTCCTTGAAATCACAGCTTAAGATAACAGAGTTTATAGTATTATATTTTTAAAAGATTTTTTTGATGTGGACAATTTTTAAAGTCTTCATTGCGTTTGTTGCAATACTGTTTCTCTTTTATGTTTTGTTTTTTTGGCCATGAGACATAGGGGAGCTTAGCTCCCAGATCAGGGATCGAACCCACGCATCCTGCTTTGGAAGGCGAAGTCTCAACCACTGGACCACCAGGGAGGTCCACCATAGTACTATATTTCCAGTGTCAAATGGAGCCTTAAATTATTAAAATATGTTTGCCCTCCTGTGGCGAAGTTGTTCTACAAGTACATAGGTGGTTGCTAGATACTTTCAAATATAATATTTCCATGCTATATATCAGCACATATGATATCTTGTCAATATTTTACAAAAATAAAATTTATGTAATATTTTCCTTTTGTAATTTACAAACAAGTGGTTGGTGATGGGGGATTTATGTCTTCATAGACTGATTCAAGACCTACAATAATAACAGTAATACTTACATTGTCTACAATTATTATTTTTTTAAGGCAAGCACATTGCTCATGTTTTTCTGCCTTAAAAAGAGCTATTTTCAATTGCATGTAGGCTAAAATTAGCCAGATCAGACTTCTATTTGTATCTAGTGATATCTGATGCAGGGGAAATTTTGTAGCTGTCACTGAAAGTATTAAGAAAGATATCTTCCAGCTGTCTGGTAGTTCCCATGGAACAAGGACCTGTTCCCCAACCCTCTGCAGAGTGAACTTTACTGATTTATTTTACCTCACTAGATTTTATGTTTTATATTGGAACTGTGTATAATATCCTGGTGAACAAATGGGCAAAACTCTCCATTGTTGTTTTTTAACTATGGAGGAAAAAAAGAAATAAAGAACACTTAATTATCTTAGCATGTCTTGAAAAGCTAAGAGGCATCCTCCCAGTTACCATGGATATACGTTTCCTATTTATAATAACAGTCTTCTCAAAGAAACTGAAACTCATTAAAGTTGCCAATTACAATGTAGCACTTTATTGTAATGTCCCATTAAATTTATAAAGTTGTGCATCCTCAATATTTCACTTTCAATAGTGTCTTTAGTAGCAGTTTTTTCATACAATATGTTTTTTCAAATGTCATTTTAAAATGATTATATTTTAATGCATTTTAAACAAAATATGGATTCTGTTCATTGCAGTTCTGTTGGATAAAACAATTATTTAAGTTCAAAATATGTTTGTAGTTTTACACATACTGTGGCCATGAAAAATAGGTTAATAATCTGTCAGTAAAAAAGTCAACTGTAGCTAACATTTTTTGAGTGGTTACCATGTGTCAAGGTTTCTTTAAGGTAATTTGTATGTATTAACTAGTTTGTATTTTGGAATGAAAATTTATTTGGCAGTTTTAACAGAGGCTTAAATGAGTAAATCACATTTTGACTCTATAGAAGAAAGGAATCTGTTGTTTAAATATCCCACCCAGAGAAAGAAGAATGGAAGGAATTCCCAAGACGTTTTTCACTAGGTTAGTATGTATCTAGTTCACCTTAAAATCCATTTTGTCAGGTTAAAAAAATCAATTATGCTTACTAGGAAGTAGAATAATGAAGGTGGCTAAAAATTACCAGGTGTTTTTTAATCAGGCACTATTAAGAATTGATGCTTTCGAACTGCAGTGCTAGAGAAGACTCTTGAGAGTCCCCTGGACAGCAAAGAGATCCAACCAATCAATCCTATAGAAAATCAACTCAGAATATTCATTGGAAAGACTGATGCAGAAGCTGAAGCTCCAAAATTTTGGCCACCTGATGCAAAGATCTGACTTATTGGAAAAAATCCCTGATCCTAGGAAAGATTGAGGACAAGAGAAGAAGCGGGCAACAGAGGATAAGATGGTTAGATGGCATCACTGACTCAATGGACATGAGTTTGAGCAAACTTCAGGAGGTGAAGTCCTTCAATAATAAAGGACAGCGAAGCCTGGGCTGCTGAAGTTCATGGGGTCTCAAAGAGTCTGACACAACTTAGCAACTGAGCAACAACAATAAGTCTGTTAGTTAAACACCTTACATTACTCAATCCACATAATACTCTTTGCAGACTTTTTTTTTTTTTTAATGGATATAAAAACTGGTGCTGAGGAAAGTAAAGAATTTGTCCCAACATACATAATTGATAGTGATAAAGGCAAGACGGAGTCCAAGTTGATCTATTGTTTTACTCAAGAAACAAAGGTCTCTACTACACTATATATTTTAATTATTATAAACATAATAAAACTATATAGTCTTATTTTATATATAACTTTATACTGTATATACCTTCATATATATCTTACATATAAAATTTAGTTAGATGGCTTCCCAGGTGATCAGTGATAAAGAATCTGCCTGTAATGCAGGAGACATGGGTTTGATCCCTGGGTTGGGAAGATCCCCTAGAGGAGGAAATGGTGACCCACTCCAATATTTTTGTTTGGGAAATCCTATGAACAGAGGAGTTTTGTGGGCTACCATCCATGGGGTCGCAAAGAATTGGACACCACTGAGCTACTTAACAAGGATAACTATTTTTTTTTTAAGATCTTTTTTTGGGGGGAAGTGGACCATTTTTTAAGTCTTCATTGAATTTGTTACAGTATTGTTCCATGTTTTGGCTTTTTGGCCAGGAGGCATATGGGGTCTTAGCTCCCAGACCAGGTGTCCCATGCATACCCCAGGGAAGTCCCCAGACTTGTTTGTTTTTTCTTTAGCCTCTCACTCTGCAACCAATCAGACCTAGAGAACAGAATGAGAAAACAATAAGGATGACCACAGTGCATATGATAGTCTAATCTGCCAGGATCCATGGCAAGAAAAAATGCAAGCCCAGGTCACCCTAAGCCTAAGAAATTCCTTAGGACTTAAAAATAACAGGGCTAGTCATAAATTATCATGTGTTTATTTTTTGACCCTTGAAAATACTGCTGTGGACACCTAGAGCCTTCCCAAAGAAACCTCTTACATTTGCATTCTAACATTTTCCTGGTGTCAGCGAACATTGGCTAAATTTACAGCCATATACTGACTTGCCCTAGTGTTGATTATAAGCAGTAACCTATCTGTAAGGCATGTTCACAGTTCTACACACTCATTCAAAAGTGTTTATTGAGCACCTGTGATGTACCAGATGCCCGGCAAGGCACTGTAGATGCGAAGATGAATAAGAAACGACTCCCATCTGATGGAGTGCAAAGTAGAACTCGGGAGACAGATATATGTAGATTTGAATTATTGTGCTAGGTATTTTCAACATCTCTGAAGAAATGGCTATGGGCAGTCAGGGGGCAGTGACTGCAGAACTACCAAGGGTTCACACCATGGTAGCACTGACTGAGTTAAGGTTTGTACAGGGGATTTTCTGTACAAGGGAATCTGTGCTGGGGCAGGGCCAGGGAAAGGTGAAAAGTTCAAAGTGCCCAGAAGGTAAGCAGGCAGCAGGTGACCCAGTGGAGAGGACAATATCAGGGCCAGACTGTGAAGGAGCTTGAATTTTGTTCTCCAACAGAGTGTGGTCTCTAAAATCATTTGCTGTGCATCTCTATTAGTATGAATCCCTTGGTATTCTTATAAAATGTACATACATATATATTTATCTATGTGTAGAACTTATGTACATCCTAAAACACACATAAAGTGCAAATCCCAAAAATATTGTGTAAAAAATAAAATCACATAGAGGTCCTCTGATATTCTTCTCCCAACCCTATAGATCCCCCTGTGTCTGCACTCCACTTTAGAAGCAACTTTTTTAGGCAATGGACATTTGAAAGAGAATTGAAAACCATCAGCTTTGCTTTTTTTAAATTTATTTCTTGTTATTTGTTTTTTTTTCATTGGAGGAAAATTGCTTTACAATGTTGTGTTGGTTTCTGCCAAGGGTAAAACAGATAGCTGGTGAGCAGTTGCTCTCTGTGACTACCTAGAGGGGTGAGATGGGAGCAGGGGAAGGGAGGCTTAAGAGTGAGATGATGTATGTTTAATTACGGCTGATTTGCATTGCTGTAGGGCAGCTTTGACTTTTTTGAGACTGACTCAGGGAGATGCACGAAGATTAGGCTGAAAGAGATGAGTGGAGCCTAGAGCGAAGGAGCAGGGTCGCCCATGGGAACCTGAGTTCAACCTGAAGCAGGAGCAAAGGTAATGATTGCTAAGGTCCTTGCAAGGGATGGTGTCGGGGAGGGGTGAGTGGGATGGTGGGGAGCAGTGCCAGGACCATGCTGTGGGTCTAGGGACCCATCTGCCAGGGCTGCTCAGAACCATCTACACACGGTTCTCAGGAGAGGTCTTCTGCACGTTTTATATCAAGACCGCATTAAAGAAAGATAAAGAAATGAAATAGAAATAAACATACAGAGAACTATATAAACAAAGCTTTAAGAGTCTTTGTGGGTAATGAACAGGTAAGCACTCGTTATATTAGCTGGTGTATTTCTTTATGTTTAGAAAATATTTTAAAATAAAAATAGATTTATTTACATTGCTTACATGCTTAAATCAACTTCATTAGCTAACAGAGAATTTTGAAACCTATGATTATTAAACACTATATTCTCCTTACAGAAACAAAGCAGTTTTGCTAAATTCAGTGAAATGTTGACATGTGAGAATTTCTTACCTAAAATGACTAAACATTTCATATATCTGCAGATAGGTGCAAAATTGCTATCAACTCCCCTCTTCTGATACAAAATTAATGAGTATTCAGTGAAGCCATAACAAAGAATTTTCCTCCAGGCATGTTATAAAAACACTTCTGGTTCTGGTATGAATGCAAAGTCTTGTCTGAAACCCAGTGATTTAAAATATGCACATTTGTGAAGCTGATGAATGCCACACAGAGTAATTCTTTTGATGTTTCTCATATTTAAAATCCCTGTCCTACCTTATCAAGTCCTATCTTACAATGAATGTTTTCCTAAGGAGACTTGAAGAACAATTAATGATTAAATTCAGAGCATTTTCATTTCATCCAACTACTTAAAGATATGAAGCCCTAATAAATTCTAAATATCAGTAAAGTACTCAATCAATACTACTGTTTCTTTTTCATAAAGGATGATACTGTCCATAAAAGATGATACCTCGAACTATCTCAGGAGTAAGGGAATTGCTTTCACGATGACAGCTTTTGTCTGCTGTATAAAAATACTGGGATCTGAATTTCAGTCTCTGATTCATGGTACATTCATTTAGTCCCAATGCAAGGGAAAAGCAGTGTTGGAAAGTGAGGTATGAACCTACTTGAAGTGCATAGAGTCATAGATTCATGAAATAAATAATCACCGATGCACTCAAGAGTCAGGCCATTATGATCCTTATGATAAAAAGTAATACTTTCCTTTTATCTTTTCCTTCTCCCCTTTTAAAAGGCTTCATGAGAATATTCTATATTTGTAGATATTTCTCAATAATAAAATCAAAAATAATCCAAAATATTAACAAACTGATGACTTCTCATATCAATAGTCCTATCTAAGAATTTTATTCTCACATTTATGAAATAATAATCTGAGGTTTTAAATGTAAAATTTAACAAAATAGAAAATTGCTCCTATAGGACAATAAATCTCATAGGGAAAAAACTGCAAATATCAGAAATATTAAAACAAACTTTTTTATTTTGTAGATTTATGGAGAAAATTATTTGCATTAAATCTAATAAAATATATTTTATAGCATAGACTCAACTATGTTTTGTTTTATAATTCTTATTTTCCACTTATATTCTATAATATTTGTATCCAGTTGAAAAGAAATTAATTTTACACTACTTCTAAAAACGTCAATTATGTTGGAAAAAGAAATGGATACTTCAAACTTCAATTAAAATGCCATCATGCCACATTTTCATCCTATTTTAAAATGCATTGGAAAAGGACAGCCTTGAACACTTGAAGTTTTGAGGTTACCTAGAAAAATTATATTGCAGGCCTTGGTTTGTGAAGAAAGTTCAATCACCATTTCCTGCTCATCATTCTTTGTAATTGATGATACAACCATATGAAAAAGAGCCTGCCATAAACTGACTGTGGCTACTTGGGCAAGATATGACTTTCTTAAAGCTCAGTTTTCTACCCTGCTAGATGGAAAAAGGCCTATCTGTGTCTATCTCTATCTGTCTACCTATCTAATACTTGCCTGAGTATTATTGAAAAGATCACAGTGACAGTGGTCAGCGAGTTTTATAATGTTTTTTGTGAACCACAGAACAGCTGCAAACGTCCACAAGGAAGAGGTAGGGAGTTTGAGGCCTGTCCTTGCTGAATGACTCTTACTCTGTTTTGTGGCTCCTGATTTAACAGCACAGCCAGAATGCTTTTCTAAATTATCCAACTTAACAGCAACGTTCATTCTATAACTATTCACAGATTGCACATAAGCCAGGACAAAAAAAGTCAGGGAAGGGATTAATGCTAGCATCTTCCATTCTTGGATGCGTAAGACTTTAATAGTACCTTATGAAAGGCAGCTTTTCCCAAACTTACCTATTCAAAGAGCTGGGCATTAAGACCCAGGCTGGGGAAAAGCCTGCTAGTAGTTAGTTTGAAAGTGAAAGTGTTAGCCAACTCTTTGCAACCCTGTGGACTGTAACTAACCCACCAGGCTCCTCTGTCCATGGGATTTTCCAGGCAAGAATACTGGAGTGGGTTGCCATTCCCTTCTCCAGGGGATCTTCCTGACCCAGGGATTGAACCTGGGTCTTCTACATTGCGGGCAGATTCTTTACCATCTGAGCCACCAAGAAAGCCCCTGGTTAGCCTCCTAATCAGCTGGCTGAATGCTTAAGACCCATGAACATGTGGTTAACACTAGTACAAGAAAAACTTTTCTTCACTCAGGATGAAAACAGGAAACACATCAATCTCTCTCTCTCTCTCCCTCTCACTCCCCCGCACCAACCCATGCTTCCCTCACCCTCATTCATAATTTCTCTGTCTCTCTTTGCCTCTCTCTCCCAATATGGACTTAAAAATACATACTGCAGAACCAAAGTGATTCTGAAGACTCAGAGGAATAACATATTCCTGATAAATTATCTATTGCTGTATTTATTTTTTTTTTTTGGAATGTATTTAAAATATAATTTAGGTAGGAGCCAAGCCCTCATTCATTTAATTAAAAGGTTACTGAGTATCTTGTATGTGCCAAGCATTTTCATAAGGCAGTGTTTCTTAGTTCTTGGTAGGCCCCAGAATCACCTGGGGTGGAGGGAGGGTCTGAAAAAAACAGTGTCTAGGTCCCACCCCAGACTGTATCATTCAGTGCTGCCCAGGTGCTTATAATGTGCCAACAGGGCTGAGAACCACTCGGCTAGAGGTGGAGGAGAAAGCTGTGAACCCACGGACAAGATTCCAGCTGTCCTGGAGACAAGTTCTCCAGCTGTGAGTTGGGGCATCAGTGGAGAAATAATAGAATTTTAGATAGTGATAAAAGCCATGATGAAAATAGCACAGCTTGTTGTACTAGGAGAGGGACAGGGACTGGGGCAAGATGTTTTTGATGGGGTGGTTAGGGACACCTCAACTGAGATCAGAAAGCTCTCCAGGTCATGATGAGTGTTTGGGGTCTTTAAAATTTAATGAGAAGGCATAAGAGATGTTAGGCATGAGAGTGGTGAGATCTGATTTACTTTTTGACTTTGTGTGAAAATAGACTGGAAGGTGAGCAAGGAGAAGATTATTAAGAGACTTTAACTGGTCCAGACCAGAAATAATGTGAATTGAACAAGAGTGAAGAAAGTAAAGAGAGCAAGGAATGTTCTGAATGTTGCGAAAATGCTGATAGTTGAGGAAGCCGGGTGGTGAGGCTCACTGGGCTATTCTGGCTGTATCTGTATACATTGAAAGATGTAGGATACATGAAGAGCTGTTATACACTTTCGAGGGAGAAGATTTTGACCAGAGATTTCATATGCTTTCTAGCTTTATGGAGGGAATAGACTTTCACAGGTGGGTGAGGATTTAAATAATTTTCAAAATCTTTTAGATGGACTTTAACAGAAGGAGTAATTAAGACCAAATTTAAGGATGGAAATGTCATGAATTATGGTTTTTCCTTATTCAGCTTGGAGCCTAAACTCAGGGGTCCTGTTGAATTCGTGTTGTCAGAACACAGGAGAGCCTGATTTCATTCTGTCCTTCATGGTGCTCCGCTTTTGCTGTTTTCCCTGTCTTAGGAATCGTGTTTCTTGTGCCACGACCTTTAACCCATTACTTAGATGGGGTTTTTTATTGCCAGGTTGATGTCTGCTAAGATCTTTTAGAATTCTCTCTAAAACTTGCATTTCAGTGCTTCTCTCCTTGCATGTGGGTTTTTATTACCTCATGTCAGATCAGAACTGCAACGCAATTCCATTCCAGTGGAGCTCAGCACTCTGCAGCCAGTTGTTCTGGGGCACTTTGGTTACACTGGAATTGATCTTAGCTGAAGATATTTCTGAGTGTTGCCTCCTTCTGTCATTAAGTCCCCTGGAATCTAATTTAGCAGTTTTCTAGTGTGACTAATAGGGAACGTAATTCACTATACATTACAGTGGATACTTTCCATGGGTGTATCATTGTTTCGTACCCCAAATCTGCTAGACTCAAAATCCATAATCTAATATTTAAAGTTCTACAACCGAGTCATCCCCTCTCTGCTCTACAGGAGAGAGACACACTTTGCTGTCCCCTCTACGGTGATTCGCCCTTTAGGCTAGGCTCTTCCAAGGTACTGGGTGTATATATATGTTCAGATGCCAAATGCTAGACAAGAATTTCCTGTTCCCTTTGTCACTTTGTTTCTCAGTGAAGGCACCTTAAATGTGCAGAAACACAAACTTGAAGATTGTAGGAGTATATGAACAGTGACTTGGGGTTGCAGGATGAGTGAGGGTCATTACCTACATATATTGAGCCTAGCAAAAGCAATGATGGGCTCTATTATCTTCTAGAACTTCTTTATTGGCTAAACGACTTACACAGTTGGATACTGCGATGGGAATAGTGCTAATTTTTTCCATTTAACGTTAGCAGAGAAGCATAGAGAAAGAGATTGGCCGTTTTCTTTATGGAGAATTGTGATCGACGCTCTTCCGTGTCTTTTAGACTAATGTAGAATGGCCCAGATCACTCAATTACTCAATCAAGAAAGATGACTAAACTTTCCCAAGCTAACGGTATTTTTCCATCATTCTCTTCATTATCATTTTTCATTCAGACATATGAATATTCTTGAGTTCACTGTGATAAAAATCAATACATGTAGATGTGTTTAATAGTATTAACCTATACAGTAAGTGAAATGTCTTATAATTCATTGTGCAATTCATGAGATACATATAAATTGTGACAGATTATTTTGAGGAGATGAATATTCCAAGGACTTAAAAAACAGTTACTTTACTTTCTTTTTCTAAACTTTCCATAATGAGCATATATTATTTTTATAATCAGAAAAATTGATTTAGAAGTTCATGTATGTATGTGTAACTTTTACATTCCCTGTAATCACAATTATGTATTGTAAAAAGCTGAACATTAGAAAATACAGCAGCAAGTTAATGGTAGTTATCTCTTGGGGCCTATTTTATAGGTGATCGCAATCACTCTGTAAATATCTGTTGAGTAAATGGGCAAATTTTCTTCTTCATCTTTTCTAAATGTAAGCAGTTTTTGGTAATAAACAAATGGCTTCCCTGGTAGGTTGGACAGTAAAGAATCTGCCTGCAAGGCAGGAGACCCAGGTTGGATCCCTGGGTTGGAAAGATCCCTTGGAGAAGAGAATGAAACCCATTCCAGTAGTCGTGTCTTTATAATCCCATGGACAGAGGAGCCTGGTGGGCTACAGTCCATGGGGTCGCAAAGAATCAGACACCACTGAGCGACTAACGCTACTGCTACTACTACCGGCATCCTTTTTAGGAAAAAAGCAATAAAATGCAACATTGATCATTGGTGTAAGTCCATAAGAACTAATTTTGCACTCCCTCTCCCCAAAAGAATTTATTGACTCTTACATAAAATTACCGATAAAAACTTATATCTACTTACGATATTAGTTACCATCCAAACAATTGTGTGTATGTGTTGGCCTTTCTTTTGAACTATTGTTTGAAGCTTTTGTTTTGATTCACGACTTTTATGGGTTATGTGTTGGAGATCCTACATTTTCTTGAAATATTTTGGAACCAAGGGCTGAAAAATCAGAACACTGTGGTTTCATGTCACAACTCTACCACTTTCTAGCTATACATTTTATTTTTTTAATTTTATTTTTAAACTTTACATAATTGTATTAGTTTTGCCAAATATCAAAATGAATCTGCCACAGGTATACATGTGTTCCCCATCCTGAATTTGCTTCTTTGTGATTTAGTGTTCTTATGGTGTATGGCCTACTGGGTTTCTAAGAGGATTAAATAAGATTATTTAAATAAATCATTTTGTTTGATCCTTTGCATATAGAAAGCATTCAATATATGTGAAGTGTAATTATTATTATTTTTATTTATTTCCAAATAATACAGTATCTGGAGACAGTTCTAGTTCATTAAACAGATGTTGACTTGTTTTGACTTTAAAGAATTCTGATTAACCTCAAACTTAAAGCCAGAAATCCAAATCATAATACCAGATTCTTCTTAAACAGTGAACATATATTAAAGAGCACACTTGCTGTGTTCTACAGCGTGAAAAAACTGTTTTACTACTTGGATACATAGGTTGTTCATTATGTAAGCACTTCTTTAAAAAGACAGAAATAGTTCTCTTGACTTCTGCCCATACCTATCACAGTGTATAGCGGTGTAGTGATGTTTTGGGAAATAACTAGGGGAAAAAATGAGGGATTTCCCTATAGCTCAGATGGTAAGGAATCTGCCTGCAATGCAGGAGACCTGGGTTCAGTCCCTAGGTCAGGAAGATCCCCTGGAGAAGGAAATGGCAACTCAATCCAGTACTCTTGCCCGGAGAATTCCATAGAGAGAGGAGCCTGGCCGGTTACAGTCCATGGAGTCACAAAGAGTCAGACATGACTAAGAGGCTAACACACACGCACAGGAAAAAAAATGAAAATAACTAGGAGCAATATCTATTATAAAATTCATCTCCTTCTCATCCCTTCTATACACTTCCCTCTTCCGCCTTTAAATTTTATTCTTAAAATGTCAAATAAGAGCACACTCAACAATCAGGTGGAGGTTAATATACATAATTATGAAAAGCACAAATGTTTGTTTGATGGTGCCAAACCATAATCAATATTTTAGCTGAAAGGTCCTGAGAATCTACTGTTGACTCTCAGGAGTCAACTATACTGACTAGAAATAATTCGACTCGATGTTCAGCTTGCTCCATGATCCTTTTATGTCTCTACTTTGTGACAGGTTCCTGGTATGTAGTACCACAGCATGAACTTCAGAATATTTACTCAATGCATGAACATATAAATAGATGAAGTTTTGAGTGTTTCTTTTAAATAAGGTGAGTTGAAATAGTTCAACTTACTCTGAAAAAAAGCAGGCCATATCATCATAAAATGGACAGTATGTAATCGGGATGTGAAAGTTTAGAAAGCTATGTCTAGTGGTCATAATCACCAATTCCTTCCCATTCACAGATAAAGGAATTACAGTTCAAATCATTGGAAGACCTATATTATTTGCAACATGACACAGGAATTAGTTTTCAAAAAAGTTAACAAGTAGCTGTCAATGTAGTTGTTTGCATACCAAATAAAATCTGGGAAGGTCTAAATTTTTAAAACTTTATCATTCACTGTTGCTGCTGCTGCTGCTTAGTCGCTTCAGCCGTGTCCGACTCTGTGCGACCCCATAGACGGCAGCCCACCAGGCTCCCCCGTCCCTGGGATTCTCCAGGCAAGAACACTGGAGTGGGGTGCCATTGCCTTCTCCAGTATCATTCACTATTTTCCCACAATATACAAAGAATTAAAAGCTAAATAATCTTGTTCATTGGTTGATTTTAAGTTTTAAAAAATCTACATTTGTATAGAAATATCTATTCTCAACATTATGAAGGCTTTGAAGAGGAAACGCAACTGTAGATTTAGTGGCACATGATTTATATACTTGTTTAAATTGAGGTTAACTTTAAAGACATTTAAAATGTGCTATGCCCTCTAGAGTAATCTTATTTAACAGGTTAATTTATTCTAATATTATATAATCAAAATAAAATTTGAGCAAACTATATTTGAACCAGGATTAACATAATGACATACCTTTAATAGAAAGTCTTATCAGCTCCCTACAATTATCACACGTTCTAATTTAACTGACAGTCAAACAATACAGAGGACAATTATAAAAATTCCAAAGTATTGTGAAAACATTTTTACCTCATTATATTGCAGTCTTGGGGAGAAAAGTCATCATTGTCTCCTAGGGATATGAAATGATTTTCAGCTTAAACAAAATCTACACCTAAAAAGGATCAGTTTTTGTTTTATGTGAAGTTTCATGATGAAATACTATTCCCTACACTTCAATATGTGTAGTTGGAAAAGGAAAGCAATTGAGCTTAAAATAGTCATGCAGAGCGACATACGAAGGGGCCAAAAATGCACAGTCAGAGCTCCCCAAAGAGGTTGGAATCCAACCTATCCACAGGCAATATGAGTTTCTGCAGGACCAGACTGCCTTGACTCCAGGCCTCTCCTCACCTCCACTCGCAAGATAGAACAAAAGGGGTAGTGAGTATATTCCTTTTGGTTTTTGATTCAGAAAATATTAGAAGGATAAAAGTAATAGCCAGTTGTAAAACTTGAGGAAAACAAAGAAGAAAATAAGACTAGTACAAAGGCAGATACAATGGTACCTATTGGATTGGCTAAAACATTTCTTGGGGTTTTTCCATAAGATGCTACTTATCCAGAAAAATTACTTTTGATAAGAAGCCAGGGTGGTTTGGGAAGCATGTGTGTGTGGTGGTGGGGGTGGGGGGGGATGCGCCCGATGCGACTCTGAACTTGAATCATCATCATTGTCACAGTAACAGTTAAGGTCATGACCTTGAGCAGGCTGTTTAGCCTCTGCACCCTCAGATCCTCAATTCAAATGATACATTCTTAATACCTCCTAAATGACTCCGGATAACAATGGAAAGGGAATTGGGCAACAGGACACACAGTGTTACTTCCAGGGCTTAAACATTATCCTTACAAGTGGTGGTGGTGGGTGCAAGCTCAGCCTGTTTGACTCTTTGAGAATCCATAGACTATAGCCCACAAGGCTCCTCTGTCCAAGGAATTTTCCAGGCAAGAATACTGGAGTGGGTTGCCATTTCCTTCTCCAGGGGATCTTCCCAACCCAGGGATCAAAACTACATGGCTGGCATCTTCTGCATCAGCAGGGGGATTCTTTACCACTTGCGCCACCTGGGATGGCAAAAATATTCTAGTTACAAGTAATTTTATAAATTGCTGTAAAAAAAATATGCCAAGGTAATTAAAATTGCTATATTAAAGAAACTGAACTCTTAGTAATATTTTCCTATTTTATAACTTTAGATTTTCTAAAAATCTTTATGTTCAGATTATACATAAAAATATAATTGTCTAGTACATTGAAGGTGATCACTATATAATGAAGCAGTGCATACTTCTTAGTAAACAAGGGTAATGTTTTATTTCTCAGTTATACATACATATATACTCTTTTTCAGATTCTTTTCTGTTATAGGTTATTACAAAATATTGAACATAGTTCCCTGTGCTATGCAGTAGGTCTTTGTTATTTATCTATTTTATATATAATAGTGTGTATATGTTAACTCCTACCTCCTAATTTACCCCCTCCCCCCATCCCCTTTGGTAACTATAAGTGTGTTTTCTATGTCTGTGAGTCTATTCTGGTTTTGTAAGTAAGTTCATTTGTATCTTTTTTTTTTTAGATTCCATGTATAAATGATATCACATGATATCTGTCTTTCTCTGAATTCAATGAGTGTACTGTTTTTAATTATTGTTATTTTAGAAGGACTGGCTATATGTATTGTGAATGTGAGCATGTCATAACTTTAGAGGCATCCTCACAGTTCTCAAAAGATGTCAGAAGTGTCTGTCTGCACTTCAGACACTCAGAAGAGCTCAGGCTCCTCTCACTTGAAAAGCCCCTTCTATGTCCTCCTCTCAAGACTGCTTAGCAGAGCAACTGAGAACTCAGCACGTGCTTGTTTTACACCACTCACCACTTCATATCTTCTATTGTAGTTACTTATGTATATGGATCATTTCCCCAGCATAAATCATAAACACACAAGAGGAAGATAGTCTATTTACTTTTGAAACATCCTCAAATTTATCACAGAGTATTGAACACAAGGTACTCAATGAAGATTTGTGGAGGGACTGAAGAGGCTCTTATTATCTTGGATTTCTGCCTCCATTCTGGTTAAATTATATTTTATTAAATGAAAAATGTTAAATATTAAAGAACAGTGCCATACCACATTACATGCATATCATGGTACTCTCTGAATGAATCCAGAGAGAGTAAACAAAAGGTATGAAAGTGAAAGTGAAGTCGCTCAGTCCTGCCGGACTCTTTGCGATCTCATGGACTGTAGCCTACCAGGCTCCTCTGTCCACGGGGTTTTCCAGGCCAGAGTTCTGGAGTGGTTTGCCATCTCCTTTTCCAGGGGATCTTCCCATCCCAGGGATTGAACCCAGGTCTCCCGCACTGTAGGCAGATGCTTTACCGTCTGAGCCACCAGGGAAGATCCCAAAACAAAGGTATGTTGATAAGTAAAAGATGAAAAAATGAGTCAACTGCTATAGTAATACTTCGCACATACATTTATAAAACAGTTATACATAAATGCTTACTATGTGATAAAGAATTTGAGTGTGGAAATAAGGAATATGCTCTCAACAGCTAATAGCACTACCAGAGAAAAAGATACGAAGGTTCCTGAAAAAGTTAAAAATAGAATCAAATTCTAGAAATTCCACAGCTTGGTATTTATCTGAGGGAAAAAAATACTAACTCAAAAATATGGGTACCCCCATATTCCCTGCAGTACTATTTGCAATAGCTAAGACATGGAAATACCCATATGCCCATCAATGGATATAGGGATAAAAAATTCCATACAAGAGAATATTGTGTGTGTGCTCCATCATATCCAACTCTTTGTGACCCCACGGACTGTAGCTCACCAGGCTCCTCTGTCCATGGAATTCTCTAGGCAAGAACATTGGAGTGATTAACCATTCCCTTCTTCAGGGTATCTTTCCAACCCAGGAATTGAATCCAGGTCTCCTGCTTTGCAGGCGGATTCTTTGCCATCTGAGCTAATATTATTCAGCTATAAAGCAAAGGGAATTTTGCCATTTGCAACAATATGGTTGTACCATGAGGTCATAATACTGAGAGGGAGTGACATAAATCAGACAGAAAATGACAAATATCAAAGGATTACACTTATATATGGAATCAAACAATCACAGAAAACACTGAATTCATAGATAAAGAGAATAGATTGGTGTTTGCCAGAAGTAGGGAGGTGGGTAAATGGGAGAAGGTAATCAAAGGTACAAATTTCTAGTTATAAAATAAATCACGGGGATGTAATGTAGAGTTTGGAGATTATTCTTAATAATACTATAATATACATTTGACACTTACTAAGAGGGTAGATCTTAAAAGTTCTTGTCACAAGAAAAAAAATTTGTAACCATGTTATCATGATAACTAGATTAATTGTGTTAATCTTTTCACAATATATATAATAAAAATATCAAATCATTATATTATATTCCTGAGACTAATATAATATTATTTGCCAATTATATCCCAGTAGGCAAAAAATAGTCTTGTACTAAGTTGTGCAGAAGAATTCAGTAAAAAAGAACTTAAAGTTAGTTCCAACATCCGGACTCCTTCATGCTCTCCCTGTTGCCTTACACTTTCTTCTATTCTGTATTTAGTAACTGTAACCTATTCTGTAAGAATAAACTAATATATCACCATCTTTATAAAATCATCTCTAATACTGTCAGATAGAGTCATTCTCTTTTAAGAGTCTTCTCCAACACCAGAGTTCAAAAGCATCAATTCTTTGGCAGTCAGCTTTCTTTATGGTCCAATTTTCACATCCATACATGACTACTGGAAAAAAAACCACAACTTTGAATATATGGATCTTTGTTGGGAAAGTAATGTCTCTGCTCTTTAATATGTGATCTAGATTTGTCGATATGTTATCTAGATTTTCTTCCAAGGAAATGATCAAATACGAAATAGCAACAGTGAACATCGACATATTAGGAATCAGTGAACTAAAATGGACAGGAATTAGCAAATTTAATTCAGATGATCATTATATCCACTAGTGTGGGACAGAATCCCTTAGAAGAAATGGAGTGGCCCTCATAGTCAACAAAAGAGTCCAAAATGCATTACTTGGGGGCAATCTAAAAAATAACAGAATGATCTCTGTTCATTTCCAAGGCAAAACATTCAAAATCATAGTAATCCAAGTCTATGCCCCAACCACTAATGCGAAAGAAGCTGAAGTTGAACAGTTCTATGAAGACCTACAAGACCTTCTATAACTAACCCAAAATAATATGTCCATTTCATCCTGTGGGACTGGAATGCAAAAGTAGGCAGTCAAGAGATTCCTCGAGTAACAGGTAAGTGTGGCCTTGCCTTAGAGTACATAATGAAGCAGGGCAAAAGCTAACAGAGTTTTGCCAAGAAAATGCACTGATTACAGCAAACACCCTCTTCCAACAATACAAGAGATGACTCTACACATGGACATTGCCAAATGGTCAATATCGAAACCAGATTGATTATATTCTTTGCAGCTGAAGATGGAGAAGTTCTATACAGTCAGCAAAAACAAACATTACTTTACCATCAAAGGTCTGTATAGTCAAAGCTAGGGTTTTTCCAGTAGTCTTGTATGGATGTGAATGTTGGACCATAAAGGAAGCTGAGCACCAAAGAATTGATGCTTTTGAACTGTGGTATTGGAGAAGACTTGAGAGTCCATTGAACTGCAAGGAGATCAAACCAGTCAATCCTAAAGGAAATCAGTCCTGAGTATTCACTGGAGGGACTGATGCTGAAGCTGAAGCTGAAGCTCCAATACTTTGGTCACCTGACGTGAAGAGCTGACTCATTGGGAAAGACCCTGATGCTGGGAAAGATTGAACGCAGGATGAGAAGGAGATAACAGAGGATGAGATGGTTGAATGGCATCACTGACTTAATGGACATGAGTTTGGGCAAGCTCCGAGAATTGGTGATGGACAGGGAAGCTTGGCATGCTGCAGTCCGTGGGGTTGCAAAAGAGTCAGACACAACTGAGCAACTGAACTGAACTTCTTCCAAGGAGCAAGTGTCTTTTAATTTCATGACTGCAGTCACCATCTTCAGTGATTTTGGAGACCAAAAAAATAAAGTCTGACACTGTTTCCACTGTTTCCCCATCTATTTATCATGAAGTGATGCGACCAGATACCATGATCTTAGTTTTTTAAATGTTGAGTTTTAAGCCATCTTTTTTACTCTCCTCTTTCACTTTCATCCAGAGGCTCTTTAGTTCCTCTTCACTTTCTACCATAAGGGTGGTGTCATCTGCATATCTGAGGTTATTGATATTTCTCCCTGCAATCTTGATTCCAGTTTGTGCATCATCCAGCCTGGCATTTTGCATGATGTACTCTGCATATAAGTTAAATAAGCAGGGTGACAAGATATATCCTAGGTTCATAATTATGCTTAATTGCTTCCAGTAAGTCAACTGCCATGTACCTTTGTTTCTTTCTGCGCCTATGCTGAGAATAAATTTTCCCCACAATATTGCTTCCCTGGTAGCTCAGATGGTAAAGAATCTGCCTGCCATGCAGGAGACCCAGGTTCAATCCCTGGGTTGGGAAGATGCCCACGGAGAAGGGAATGGTTAACCACTGCAGTATTCTTGCCTAGAGAATTCTATGGACAGAGGAGCCTGGTGGGCTACAGTCCATGGGGTTGCAAAGAGTTGGACATGATTGAGCAACTAACATTTTTACTTTCAACAGTTCTACATCTATGTACCAAGTTAATACTAGAACTTTTTATACCTTTTTAACAAAGAAGTTACAGTTCTATAGCCATGCTGATGGCTCAGTAGGTAAAGAATCTGCCTGCAGTGCAGGAGACACAGGAGATGCGGGTTCAATCCCTGGGTAGGGAAGAGACCCTGGAGGAGGAAATGACAACCCACTTTAGTATTCTTGCTGAAAGATCCCATGAACAGAGAAATCTGGTGGGCTACAGTCCAAAGGGTTGCAATGGAGTGTATAGGACTGAGTGACTAAGCATGCAGCCATGATGACAAGCAACCCCCAGAACCAATATTAAACCTGTTTTATCAGCCAGTGGAAACTCACCTCAGTAAACACACTTCTGAAACCAATCAGTGAGAGGTTCTACTTTTGATAGTTAAGCAAAGAACAGAAGTTTCACTCTAGTAATACGTTCTCTGAAGGCCAATCAGCAACCCAGTCTTTCCTGAGGAGCCACACTCAATCCTATGTCATTTTGCTTCCACTGTTAAAAACTACTAAATCACTGACTTGTATGCTCTGTAACAAATTTCCCCCAAACTAGAAGCTTAAAGCAACAGACTCACACAGTGAGTCAGGAATCTGGAGTGGGCTTTCTGGGTGGATCAGGCCAGGGTTTCTCATGAAGTTACAGTCGAGCTATCACTGGAGCTGCAATCAACCTTGCAGAAGTAGAATGGTACTGGAGGTTTCACCTCCGTGCTACTCTATGAACACAGACCGCAATTCCTCACTGGCTACTGCACAACACTCAACTGAGTTTTGAAAAGAGCAATAAATGTCCATATTCTAAATACGTTAAGTGAAATCAGGACAAGTCAGGGTACAAAATTTAAGAAGGCAAAATAAATTACATATGTCTAATAGTTACAAGAAAATATGCCATAAAAAGGAGATTAAAAATGACTATCAGAAATCCAAGTAAATGCTGAGATATGTATTTTAAAAGTCTAAAACAGTGAAAAGATATAAGCAGAATACATAGTAGCTAGGATTATATTCACAATAAATCAGATTTATTGGATTATTAAATCTTAGTCTGAGTTCCATCATTTAAAACAAATGAGAAAATGTGGGAAATGTTTAGAGAGAAGTGCCAAAAGACATTACGGATCAGAAGGAGAGCTTCTGAGGAACAATATTTTAAAAAGAATATTTTTTAGAACAAAGAAAAAGTCTTAACATGCAGGCATAGCATCTATTTTGTGGAGAGTGAAATAGTTACAACTGCAATAAGGGATGTAAGAAAAGAAAGTCTTATGTTGCAATGTAGACAATTCTGAGAAGATCATCAAAAACCAGACTTGACTGTCAAGGACAACTGAGTAATTGCCACAGTCTTTAAAAGATAGGAAAGATTCTCATTTGGCTAATGTACATTAGATCTTGCCTGAAGGCTGTGGAATAAACTGAAGGACATAAAAAGATACCTTGTTCTCATAATGGGATAATATTAGCGATTCAGCCAGGAAGTCAGTTTCCATTAGTACTTATAAAACTTAAATATCTATATGTTATCAAGGTAAGTAAAATTTACAGCACGAAGGGCTCAAAATGCTGTGTGAAATAGGAGTAGAAGTAGAGGTCTTTGCTCATTACTTGGAATCTGAACTAATTAGAAATCTTACATTAATATAACAATATGATTTCAGTTAAGAATGGACCATTGGCTTGAGAAAGTAGCTTAATCATTCATTTGTATTCCCTAAATTATTTCCTTGAAAGACAATGGCTGAACTACCCCTTTTAAGGTATTCCCATTAAAATTCCACAAGTTCCTTAATGTAACCTACAGCTTCCAAGTTGGACATTCACCAAAGTCACAGAAACTTAATGAAGGAGAGGAACAAGTTCAGTGTATCTGTGACAGGCCAGAAGGTCAAGTGAGCTCAAGGACAGACAACTCATAAGGAAATACAATCAAAAGCATGTTAAAAGACTAGCCTTCCAAAATAAGCTTTCTGAAAACAAGTTTGACAAGAAGACATATGCTCCTGAAAAAAATTTTAGACTTTTTTTTATTCATTGATGTTGTAAGACTATAAAATTATGATTCAGAAGAAATAATTTGTGCATATTAAGCAATTTGAAATCATGACTTATACAGCATTCCAGTTACATTCAAGCTACTGTGCTAGGAATTCTGGGATGTAAAATATGGAAATACCAAATATTTTTAGAGTATGTGTGATCTTTATATTACATAATTTGTTAGCAGCCCATGCCATTTATAGAGCATTCAGTAACTCTATTAACTGCTCCTCAGTTCTTGCTGATGATACATCTCTAAATCTACAGAGTGAAAACAATAAACAGAAGTGCTACATTGTGGAGTATTAATGTTGAAAAATGTAATAAATTCCCAGAGTTATCTTCCCTAAAATATTTATAGTCAAGGAGTTACTGAGTTTTAGAAGGCCCTTCTGTAATAGACTAATCTTTTTCAAGGCAAATGCTGTAAACTCTACTGTCAATCAATTTAATAACAACTGTAATTTTAAAAGATACAAGGCCCTGGCCACTTACTAAAAAGGGCAAAGACAGCACAAAACTTCAGAAGATGGAGTCTTCAACTTATAAGGCCACTTGCATATCTCCTTTCTGTCTATTTGGACCAAATGTTCACAAATGGACTCTAAACAATGAACACAAATCTTTTAGAATGATAGGCTAGCTCTAAACAATGATGCAAATTTTTTAGAATGATAGGCTAATTTTCAAGAGGGAAATTGCGAAGAGAAAATAAATTGCAATCAGGATCTTGGTTCATCTCATAGAACCTAAAGCCTCAACTTTCTTTTTCGTAATTTTCTTTCTTTTGTTTCCTCTTCTTTCTCCAGGCTATCTTTTAGAACTGAGCACTTAAATACACCTTTATATGCACAAGCCAAACGAGACCGCATTTAATTTGTGACTCTCTGTAGCTATCTCTAACATACTGGTTTTAATAATTCCCAAAATACCAATTTCACTATTTTGGTTCTTTAAATTTATGCTTTCAACTTTATTTTTATAGCTTCATTGACATGTAAATGAAAAACTACACATACTGAAAGTGTATAATTTGACAAATTTTGACATATGTTTACACCCATGGGACCATCCCCCATAACCACAGTCAACTTAATAAACATTTCCATTCTCTATTGTAATCCATCAGGTCTCACTTCATTTCCCACACCCATTCCAGGTAACCACAGATCTGATTCTGTCATGGGCCTAGTTTATTTGCAACTTCTAGACTTTTATATAAACAGAATCATACTCTTGTACTCTTTTTTGTCTGACTTTTTTCAGCATAACTCATTTGAGATTCAGTCATGTTGCTTATTAAATGTAAGCATCAACGGGCTTCCCAGGTGAGCCTAGAGGTAAAGAACCCGCCTGCCAATGCAGGAGACCTAAGAGACATGGGCTGGATCCCTGGGTTGGCAAGATCCCCAGGAGGAGGCCATGGCAACCCACTCTAGTGTTCTTGCCTAGAGAATACCATGATCAGAGGAACCTGGCAAGCCATAGTCTATAGTGTCACAAAGAGTCAGACCCAACTCAAGCGACTTAGCCACATGCACACACATAGCCTTTGAGTCTGGCTTCTTTCACTTAACATGATGCATTTAAAATTAATCCATGTTATTGAATCAATAGCTCATTTCTTTTTTATTGCTTGATAGTACTTCATTGTATATATGTTAACAAATTTTGATTATTCATTCACTAGCTGAGGAACATTTGTGTTCTTCCAGCTCTTGGCAATTATGACTAATCAGCTACATATATTCATTATAGGTTTTCATGTGAACAAATACTTTCATTCCTCTTGCATAATTACCTTTGTTTAGGACAGCTAGGTTTTATGGCTAGAGCATATTAATTTGTAAGAAAGTATCAAAATCTTTAGAAACTCATTGTACAATTTAGCATTTCCACTAGCAATGTATGAATGTGCCAGTTATTCCACATTCTTGCTAGATTTGGAATTATCAGAGTTTTAAATTTTATTTTAGGCATTTTAATAAATGAGTGGTACTATGACATTTTGGCTTTTATACGTATTTTCCTATTGATTAATGATTCTGGTTATCTTTTAACATGCTTATTTGCATCTATATATTTTCTTTGGTTTATTTGGTTTCCCAAAATACAAAGTTAATTCACAGAAGGATAGTCTTTTCTACAAGCAGTGCTAGCACATTTGAATATCAATATGTTAGATACCTTGAGTCATGTATAAAATATAATTCAAAAAACCATACATTGAAATATAAAATTTAAAACTATAAAGTTTCTAGAAGAAAATCTTTTGACCAAAGGTCTAACTAATATTTCTTGAATACGACAGTAAAAGCATCAGCCATAATTGTGATAAACTTGACTTTATCACAAGTAAAATCGTCTGCTGTTCAGAAGAAAGAGAAAGAGAAAGAAAAACAACAAGTCACAGACTGAGAGAAAATATTAAAAGCATATGTATGTTAAAGAGTTTATATTCAGAATATTGAAACATCTTGCAACAATTAAGAACAATAGCAAAAAATATAAATATGGCAAAAAGTTTTAACAAGCACACCAAGGAAGATACAAAAATGACAAATACATGAAAATACGCTGTATATCGTTGTCTACTTGTTGCTGTTGTTCAGTCGCTAAGTCGTGCCTGACTCTTTGTGACCCCATGGACTGCAGCACGCCAGGCTTCCCTGTCTATCACCATCTCCTGGAGCTTACTCAAACTCATGTCCATTGAGTCGGTGATGCCACCCAACCATCTTATCCTCTGTCATCCCCTTCTCCTCCTGCCTTCAATCTTTCCCAGCATCAGGGTCTTTTCCAATGAGTCAGCTCTTCACACCATGTGGCCAAAGTATTGGAGCTTGGCATCAGTCCTTCCAGTGAATATTCAGGGTTGACTTACTTTATGATTGACTGATTTGATCTTGCTGTCCAAGGGAATCTCAAGGGTTTTCTTTAGCACCACAATTTGAAGGCACAATTCTTTGGTGCTCAGCATTCTTTATAGTCAAACTCTCACATTTATACATGACTATTGGAAAACCATAGCTTTGACTATATGGGTCTTTGATGGCAAAGTGATGTCTCTGCTTTTTAATACACTATCTAGGTTTTTCACAGCTTTCCTTCCAAGAAGAAAGTGTCTTTTAATTTCATGGCTGCAGTCACTGTCTGCAGTGATTTTGGAGCCCAAGAAAATAAAATCTGTCACTGCTTCCACTTTTTGCCTGTTTGCCATGAAGTTATGGGACTGGATGCCATGATCTTAGTGTTTTGAATATTGAGTTTTAAACCCATTCCCTTCCATTTTAGTTCATTGTTTCCTAAGATGTCAGTGCTCACTCTTGCCATCTCCTGCTTGACTTGGCCAATTTACCTTGATTCATGGACCAATGAATGTTCCAGGTTCCTAGGCAATATTGCTCTTTACAGCATCAGACTTTACTTTCACCAGACACATCCACAAATGAGCACTGTTTCTGCTTTGGCCCAGCCCTTTCACTGTTTCTGGAGCTATTAGCAATTGCCCTCTGCTCCTCCCCAGTGGTATATTGGACTCCAGCCTGGGGTGCTCATCTTCCTAAATGATGAGTGTCATATCTCTTTGCCTTATCATACTGTTCACGGGATTCTGGTGGCAAGAATACTGGAGTGATCTGCCATTCCCTCCTCCAATGGACCATGTTTGGTCAGAACTCTCCACTATGACCTGTCCATCTTAGGTGGCCCTGCATGGCATGGCTCATAGTTTCATGGAGTTATGCAAGCTCCTTGGCCATGACATTGAATCACTGTCTATTAGAGAACTACAAACTAAAACCACAGTGGAGTACCAATTCATATCACTTAGAATGGCTAAAATTAAAATACCGATTATAGTGAGTAGTGATACATCTATGGAACAAAAGCCACTCTCCTATTGCTACTGATAGGAAATATGAAATGGCATAACCACTTTGGAAATAAGTTTAGACAAGAGAAATGCAAACATATGTCTATACACAGCCCTGTACATGAATGTGTGTAACAGAATTCCTTGTAGAAGCACATTAAAAACAAACAAACAAACAAACAAATAACCATCATCCGGTGAATGGATTAACACAGTATTTCCACTATTCTAATGGAGTCACCAAAATAGAAAACAGCCACTTTTTAAACTGCAAGTATAATATTTAGAAACAAAAGGGAATATTCTATAAGGCCAATGTATCATCCCGTATCATCTAAGTGATGAATAAGAGTTATATAAAGTACAAGTCTCTTCCTTATTTATAAAAAGAAATAATAAGATTCAGAATCTTACCTATATACTTATATCCTTCTTCCCCATTTACTATGGGTCTCAGCCAAGTTGACCTAAGCCTCAAATTAGTAGACACATGGGCACCTTGAGGAGGGTAGAGTGTAAATAACATTTCAATTGCATTGTGCTTCTTGATGATATCAGAGTATTTTTCACGGTCTTCTGTAAAAAGAATAAAAAACAACATTCTTTTTTAATTTTAGACCTTTTGCAAAATTTCATATTCCTTTCTTTTAAGGGATGAAAATTAAAAACTATTGAAACATTTGAATGCTAATGCTTATTCAACATAGTTAGACAACATAGTTCTCTTTAGCCAAAATACTTTACCAAAAATCTGGTCTTTCAGATAATTCCTAGCAAAAATTAAGGAGTAAAGGCTTACAAGTAGAATTCTCTAACACTATCAGTCTAAAGCAGTGCTGTTAATAGCTTTGAAAAAAAGTAAGATAACCAACTAATAGCATTCATATAATATATACTATAACATAATCATATTTTAATTGCCATTAAACAATAATCTGAGAAAAATATTGAGTAAATATAGAGTTCCATAAACTGCCGCTGCTAAGTCACTTCAGTCGTGTCCAAGTCTGTGTGACCCCATAGACGGCAGCCCACCAGACTCCCTGGTCCCTGGGATTCTCCAGGCAAGAACACTGGAGTGGGTTGCCATTTCCTTCTCCTCCATAAACTACAACTACTGAATCAATGGGAAACAGATGGAGAAACAGTGCAAACAGTATCAGACTTTATTTTTTGGGCTCCAAAATCACTGCAGATGGTGACTGCAGCCATGAAATTAAAAGACGCTTACTCCTTGGAAGGAAAGTTATGACCAACCTAGACAGCATATTCAAAAGCAGAGATATTACTTTGCCAACAAAGGTCCATCTAGTCAAGGCTATGGTTTTTCCTGTGGCCATGTATGGATGTGACAGTTGGACTGTGAAGAAGGCTGAGCGCCGAAGAATTGATGCATTTGAACTGTGGTGTTGGAGAAGACTCTTGAGAGTCCCTTGGACAGCAAGGAGATCCAACCAGTCCATTCTGAAGGAGATCAGCCCTGGGATTTCTTTGGAAGGAATGAGGCTAAAGCTGAAACTCCAGTACTTTGGCCACCTCATGCGAAGAGTTGACTCATTGAAAAGACTCTGATGCTGGGAGGGATTGGGGGCAGGAGGAGAAGGGGACGACAGAGGATGAGATGGCTGGATGGCATCACTGACTCGATGGACGTGAGTCTGAGTGAACTCCAGGACTTGGTGATGGACAGGGAGGCCTGGCGTGCTGTGATTCATGGGGTCGCAAAGAGTCGGACACGACTGAGCGACTGAACTGAACTGAAATGAATCAATATTCTTAGGCTATGGTCTTTAAGAAAATGTAACATCACCTATACAAGTATTTATGTAACACTTACTATATGTAAGAAACAGCCCCAAGTGCTTTTGAATATTAACACATTTAATTTTCACAGCACACCTGCAAGGCCAATACTGTTACTATCTTCATTTTACATGAGGAATTTGAGGCCCAAAGAAATTAAATAACTTGCCCAAATCTTAGAGTCTGCAACTGATGCAGTTAGGATTTGGATTATCTGAGTAGATGCTTTGGCTATACTTTGGCCACCTGATGCAAAGAACTGACTCATTTGAAAGGACCTGATGCTGGGAAAGATAGAAGACGGGAGGAAAAGGGGACAACAGAAGATGAGATGGTTGGATGGCATCAGCGATGTGATGGACGTGAGTTTGAGTAAGCTCCGGGAGTTGGTGATGGACAGGGAAGCCTGGTGTTCTGCAGTCCATGGGGTTGCAAAGAGTCGGTCACGACTGAGCGGCTGAACTGAGGAGAAGCTCTCATTTGCAAACAAATGTTTGTCAAGTGAATATGACCTGCATTAACTAGCTTTCAAGTTGTGGTGCTGGAGAAGATGCTTGAGAGCCCCCTGGACTGCAAGGAGATCCAACCAGTCAATACTAAAGGAAATCAACCCTGAATATTCATCGGAAGGACTGATGCTGAACCTGAAGCTCCAATACTTTCGCCACCTGATGCAAAGAGCTGACTAGTTGGAAAAGACCCTGACGCTTGGAAAGATTGAGGGCAGGAGGAGAAGGGCATGGCAGCAGATGAGATGGTTAGATAGCCATCACTGACTCAATGGACATGAGTCTGAGCAAATTTCAGGAGACAGTGAAGGACAGGAAAGCCTGGTAACTGCAGTTCATAGGGTCAAAAAGAGTTGGACACAACTTAGAGACTAAATAACAACGACTAGTAGATGAGAAAGATGAGATTAATGAATAATTTGAATTGTGGAGTGAAAAATCACTGGTTATGGCCCTTGGGCCTTCAGTTTGTGTTTTCAGCTTTTGGTTGATAACCCAATGTCCTAAAATTCAATGAGGCAGTCTACTGAGCAATTAATTCAAAGAAATTCTACCTATAAATATTTCAAAGAAAAGATACTAATATAAATCTTCATTTATAATCCTGTTGCATTTTTTTCTTTTTTTCCCAACTACCTTCCTTCCTTTTTCTCTTTATTTTTTTAATATCATATTTTGTAGTACAGTAAGTATAAGGCAGTACAATATAATGAGTAAATGAATAAGAAAGTAGATTTGTTGGTAGACACTGTGCCAGGTATCTTTTACATGCTAAGTGGCTTCAACCATGTCCAACTCTTTGCAACCATATGGACTGTCGTCCGCCAGGTCCCTCTGTCCCTGGGATTCTCCAGTCAAGAGTACCGGAGTGGGTTGTCATGCCCCCCTCCAGGAGCTCTTCCTAACCCAGGACTGAACCCGTGTCTCTTACATCTCCTGCATTGACATGCGGGTTCTTTACCGCTAGCACCACCAGGGAAGCCCCATCTATTGCCTCACCCAAAATCCATCTTCACTGTCCTATTTGTGAGACTAGAATATTTTCCCCTTGCCATCTGGCAAAATTTTAAACATCCTTGATAGAAGGCAATCTAGGGAACTAGTGAATAAAGGGGTTCTTCCTGGTTCTGGGGGATTTTCTCCTACAATAAATAGTGACCCACAGTGCCGGGTTTTCTGGGCCATGCTAGCTGGTACCTCACAGGGCTCCTGAGACACACACACCGGGAGCTTGTGGGCACGTTCCTTGTGGCACCACCTTCCCTTGAATGGTTTCCACACTGAGACACTTGCCTGAAAACAGCTTCCCCAGAACCCCAGTAAGTATGTTCCCTGGGAACTACACTAGCATGCTACATTCGTGAGTGTCTCTATTTACTGGGTCACAGCTATGTCCTCTCCAAGAAAAGCTGGATCCAAGTTACAGGGAGAAATACGGTAAGGGGCACTGTTTAAAATTTGTTCGTTCCTTAAGTGCTCTATCCTCAGACTGACAGTGTGACTCCTCTTCTCAATACTTTATAATTAAATTTATTTATTTTTAACTGCAGGATAATTGCTCCACAATATTGTGTTGTTTTCTGTCAAACATCAACATGACTTAGCCATAGGTATACCTATCTCCACTCCCTCTTGAACTTCTTCCCCATCTCCCATCCCAGCCACCCCGCTAGGTTGTTACAGAGCCCCGGTTTGAGTTCCCTGAGTCATACAGCAATTCCCATCGGTTAACTATTTTATTTCACATATGGTGATGTATATGTTTCCATGTTACTCTCTCTACATCTCACCCTCTTCTCCCCGCCCCGCCCCCCGCCCCGTCCCCATGTCCATAAGTTTGTTCTCTATGTTTTCTCAATTCTTTAAGGTTCCTTTTGCCCTTAATAGCCCATCTTGGGCTTCCCAGGTGGCACTAGTAGTAAAGAATCTGCCTGCCAATGCAGGAGACATAAGAGACGTGGGTTTGATCCCTGGGTCGGGAAGATCTCCTGGAGGAGAGCACGGCAACTCATTCCAGCATTCTTGCCTGGAGAATCCCATGGACAGAGGAGCCTGGTGGGCTACAGCCCATGGAGTCACAAAGACCTGGACACGACTGAAGCAACTTAGCACACACCCACAGTCTATCTCAGTGTCCCTAATCTCCATCAGAGTTAATAATTCTTTATGTTAAACATTTCCTGCTCAAATCGCCGTGTAGTTTTATTTTCTAATTGGACCCTGATTGATACAAGCAGACCTGAGTTATAATTCATTTTCTTTTTTAATTTTTATTGGAGTATGGTTGCTTTACATTGTGTTAGTTTCTACCATAGAGCAAAGTGAATCAGCTGTATGTATACACATATTCCGTTATATGTATGCGTATATTCCATCTTGGTTTGGATATCCTTCCCATTTAGGTCACACACAGCACTAAGTAGAGATCCCTGTGTGATACAGGCTCTCACTAGTTATCTATTTTAACATTGTACCAATAGTGTATGTGTCAATCTATGAGCTCTAATCTTTCAACCATCATAACACGCTTTAAAATATTAGACAAATCACATTTATCTCCTGGTGATAGTACTGACCTCTGAGGATTATTGTTAGGATTAAGTGATATAAGAAACATATACAAATTCATAGCACCGTGTCTATAGATACTACATGAGTGTGTTAGTGTATGTAACCCAGTACTACCTCAACAGTAATGAAAAACAAAGAGAGTCAGGAAATAATAAGCTATTGCATCTTTTAATTATAAACACATTAGAGAGTTTTCTGCTCTTTTTAAAAGGAAAAGTTCAAAATTATTCCCTTCTAACTCAAAAAAAGCAGACATCTTTATATGTGCTCAGATATGCGAACAGATATTAGGTATACCTCACCTGCAAGCTGTGGGCTGAGTTGCTCAGTCGTGTCTGACTCTTTACAACCCTATGGACCATAGCCCACCAGGCTCCTCTGTCCATGGGATTCTCCAGGCAAGAATACTAGAGTGGGTTGCCGTGCCCTCCTCCAGGGGATCTTCTCGACCAAGGGATCAAACCCACATTTATATGTGCTCCGATATGTGAATAGACATTAGGTATATCTCACCTGTATAATTTTAAGCTCTTTCTCATCTGTCAACAGAAGAAAGAAAGCCAGTATGACAAAGCAGTGCTAAAGAGTCAACCCTGCTTTACTTTTTCACCCAGGTTGTGCTTCAAGAAGTTGAGCCAGGGACTTCCTAGGCAGTAGAGGTCTCTTGGAGTTGAGAAGGAGGCTAAGGATGCAGCATTAGTTACATTATAAGAAATCACAGTGAAATTAAATACAACCCTGAAGTTTTACTTCACACATAAAATGGGGAGGCAAAAAAGATCAGAGTTTTTTGTCTTTGAAACCATAAAGTAAGAAAGTAAAGTAGGGAAATCTAGCAATAATAGCAGCCTTTTTAGTGTGAAGGGCCAAATTGCACCTAAGGTTTCTCTCTTCCCTAAGATTGATACCTTTCTAACTCTTTTAGCTTAACCAAGATGTTTAAGCAAAATAGCTTTATGCTTATTAGTTTTAATAAAGCATCTTGTTTTCCATCGAGGCCATGTTTCCATTCTGGGCAAAATAAGATGCCTATGCTCAAGTCTAAGCCGTGGTGGATGCAGAACTGCCACTTTCTCTTCCTGGATTATTCTGATTAAACACTAAGCAGAAACTCATGAAGTCTGTGCAATGTTGAACTTGCCGTGATAATGGGATGTCATGAGAGCTACAGAATCAAGCACACGTTGAAGGTGTCTAGTTCAGAGTCTTGCTAATGCCACCATTTGCCATCGAGTAACACAAATGGCAACCCACTCCAATATTCCTGCCTGGAGAAACCCGTGGGCAGAGAAGCCTGGGGGCTACAGTCCACAGCAGCACAAGGAGTCAGACACAACTGAAGCGACTTAGCACACATGCAATAAGATGAAGCCTTGGGGCTTGTACAATATAAACAAAGATAACGATTTCGGATAATTGTACCTTCCGTCATAATGTCAAAATTGATTGCAAGTAAGCATGTTTCATTTTAGAAAGCACATGGCTTGTAAAATATGCACTCTTCTTTTTGTTTTATTACATATGTCACCCTAAGACAAAACAGGAATTTAATTTTTGTCGCTGATATTGCTAACTTGTTATTTATGGAGTATCTGACTTTTAATATACTGCTAAGTCAATATTGCCACATTACATTTAGGTGTAATAATAGGGTTCTCAGAACTCAAAAGAATAAGATCTCTTCCTTACTCCTTCTTCCCCAAGCCATATATGTAATAAAACTCTGCAGATCGCAGGTGGATGTGTCTAGGTCTGGTCTATGGCAGAAGCCCACACAATATTTCCATAAGTCTCTGTTGCTCCCAGATCATCAAGCAGTCACTTGTCTTCATTAGAGGTAGCAGCTGTGACTGAGCTGTGACTCTGGAGCTGACCATCACTGGGGTATGGACCTGACCTGGCACTGATGAGATGAGTGATCTGAAGCAAGTTAGCTAACCTCTTTAAAGCTAAAATCCCCCAGAACCAGGAAGAACCCCTTTATTCACTAGTTCCCTAGACTGCCTTCTATCAAGGATGTTTAAAATTTTGCCAGATGGCAAGGGGAAAATATTCTAGTCTCACAAATAGGACAGTGAAGATGGATTTTGGGTGAGGCAATAGATGGGGCTTCCCTGGTGGTGCTAGCGGTAAAGAACCCGCATGTCAATGCAGGAGATGTAAGAGACACGGGTTCAGTCCTGGGTTAGGAAGAGCTCCTGGAGGGGGGCATGACAACCCACTCCGGTACTCTTGACTGGAGAATCCCAGGGACAGAGGGACCTGGCGGACTTCAGTCCATATGGTTGCAAAGAGTTGGACATGGTTGAAGCGGCTTAGCATGTACAAGATACCTGGCACAGTGTCTACCAACAAATCTACTCTCTTATTCATTTACTCATTATATTGTACTGCCTTATACTTACTGTACTACAAAATATGATATTAAAAAAATAAAGGGGAGAAGAAGGAAGGTAGTTGGGAAAAAAGAAAAAAAATGCAACAGGATTATAAATGAAGATTTATATTAGTATCTTTTCTTTGAAATGTTTCTAGGTAGAATTTCTTTGAATTAATTGCTCAGTAGACTGCCTCATTGAATTTTAGGACACTGGGTTATCAACCAAAAACTGAAAACACAAACTGAAGGCCCAAGGGCCGTAACCAGTGATTTTTCACTCCACAATTCAAATTATTCATTAATCTCATCTTTCTCATCTACTAGTTGTTGTTATTTAGTCTCTAAGTTGTGTCCAACTCTTTTTGACCCTATGAACTGCAGTTACCAGGCTTTCCTGTCCTTCACTGTCTCCTGAAATTTGCTCAGACTCATGTCCATTGAGTCAGTGATGGCTATCTAACCATCTCATCTGCTGCCATGCCCTTCTCCTCCTGCCCTCAATCTTTCCAAGCGTCAGGGTCTTTTCCAACTAGTCAGCTCTTTGCATCAGGTGGCGAAAGTATTGGAGCTTCAGGTTCAGCATCAGTCCTTCCGATGAATATTCAGGGTTGATTTCCTTTAGTATTGACTGGTTGGATCTCCTTGCAGTCCAGGGGGCTCTCAAGCATCTTCTCCAGCACCACAACTTGAAAGCTAGTTAATGCAGGTCATATTCACTTGACAAACATTTGTTTGCAAATGAGAGCTTCTCCTCAGTTCAGCCGCTCAGTCGTGACCGACTCTTTGCAACCCCATGGACTGCAGAACACCAGGCTTCCCTGTCCATCACCAACTCCTGGAGCTTACTCAAACTCACGTCCATCACGTCACTGATGCCATCCAACCATCTCATCTTCTGTTGTCCCCTTTTCCTCCCGTCTTCTATCTTTCCCAGCATCAGGTCTTTTCAAATGAGTCAGTTCTTTGCATCAGGTGGCCAAAGTATAGCCAAAGCATCTACTCAGATAATCCAAATCCTAATTGCATCAGTTGCAGACTCTAAGATTTAGGCAAGTTGCTAAGGATATAAGCCAGGATAAAAGTCCACAGAATAAAACCTTAGACACCTCTCATTTTCCCCTGCCTCTCACATAAGTGAGGCTCATCATGCTTAATACTCAGAGTAGGTGGTGAGTGTTCAGAGAATCCAAATGCCCTTCCATTCCTCTCCCTCAGAGGACGCTGTATTATAGAGGACTCTGCTTCCCTCCTGCACAGCCTCAACCTAAATATTTAAGGCAGTGGTCCTCAGACTGGTATTTTGAGATGTGCAGTGACTTAAAAAAAATTATAAGTGGGATCATACTAAAGACTTATTTTTGTTTTCCCAATATTTTGATCCATGGTAATTTTAACATTATTTAAAGGTTTAAAAACATTATGTGTTCATGACAGGAAATTCTGGAAATACAAAGTATATAGGAATAATTATTACTCTTAATATTTTCCAATTCTAACCCCATATGTGTGATTTTCCTTCTCCCACAACCCCCAAGAAACTACAGTAGAGCGTAAGTAGTTAACAGGACACTTGGCGGCGGATCACTCTTAGCATCAGGAAACAGGCCTAAAGTCATCAGCTCTACGTTATAGAATGCTGTTCTTGTTGCTCAGTTGCCCATTCATGTCCGAGTCTTTGCGACCCCATGGACTACAGCACATAAAGCCTCCCTGCCCCTCAACATCTCTCAAAGTTTGCCCAAGTTCATGTCCATTGCATCAATGATGCCAACCAGTCACCTCATCCTCTGATGGCCTTTTCTCCTTCTGCCCTCAATCTTCCCCAGCATCAGGGACTCTTCCAATGAGTCAGCTGTTTGCATCAGATGACCAAAACACTGGAGTTTCAGCTTTAGCATCAGTCTTTCCAACAAGTATTCAGACTTGATTTCCCTTAAGATTGACTGGTCTGATGTCCTTGCTGTCCAAGTTACTTTCAGGAGTCTTCTCCAGCACCGCAGTTTGAAGGCATCGATTCTTTGGCATTCTGCCTTCTTTAGAGTCCAGCTTTCACAACTGTACATGACCACTGGTCCCTATTGCCTTGACTATATGGACCTTTGTTGGCAGAGTGACGTCTCTACTTACCAACAACACACTGTTGAGATTTGTCATAGCTTTTCTGCCGAGAAGCAATCATCTTCTGATTTCATGGCTGCAGTCACCATCCACAGTGATTTTAGAGCCCAAGAAGAGGAAATCTGTCACTACTTCCGCCTTTTCCCCTTCTATTTGCCATGCAGTAATGGGGCTGGATGCCATGATCTTAGATTTTTTAATATTTAGTTTTAAGCTGGCTCTTTCATACTCATCAAGAGGCTCTTTAGTTTCTCTTTGCTTTCTGCCATTAGAATGGTATCATCCACATATCTGAGGTTGTTTATGCTTCTCCCGCTTATCTTGATTCCAGCTTGTAACTCATCCAGCCTGGCATTTCTCATGATGCACTCAGCATATAGGTTAAACAAACGGGGTGACAGCAGACAACCCTGTCTTATTCCTTTCTCAATCTTGAACCAATCAGTTGTTCCATACAGGGTTCTAACTGTTGCTTCTTGACATGCATACAGGTTTCTCAGGAGACAGGTAAGATCAGGTAAGATGGTCTGCTATTCCCAACTCTCTAAGAGCTTTCCACAGTTTGTCATGATCCACACAGTCAAAGGCTTTAGGGTACTTGATGAAACAGAGGTAGATGTTTTTCTGCAATTCCCTTTCTTTCTCTATGATCCAGTAGATGTTGGCAATTTGATTTCTGGTTTCTCTTCCTTTTCTAAAGCCAGCTTGGACATCTGGAAGTTTCTGGTTCACATAATGCTGAAGTCTAGCATGCAAAGTTTTAAGCATGACTTTACTAGCATGGGGTTCCCTGGTGGCTCAGAGGTTAAAGCATCTGCCTGCAATGCGGGAGACTCGGGTTCAATCCCTGAGTTGGGAAGATCCCCTGGAGAAGGAAATGGCAACCCACTCCAGTATTCTTGCCTAGAGAATCCCATGGAGAGAGGAGCCTGGTAGGCTATAGTCCACGGGGTCACAAAGAGTTGGACACGACTGAGCAACTTCACTTTCACTTTACTAGCATTGGAGATGAATACTACTGTCTGATGGTTAAGTCTTTAGTACTATTCTTACTACCCATCTTGGGAATTGGGATGAGGGTTCATTATAAAACAGGGGTGACAAAAAAAGAAAAACCATCTATTATCACAACTGTTCCCTTTCTAGGATTATTATTAAAAGATATTTTAACACCAAAAATGACTGAGGGACACAATCTCAGGTGCGTTGCGCACAAAGTAAGTTTTGGATTGAATAATGAGAAACTGGAGGTTCTAGGATTTTTGAAAGTGCTAACTTTTTCCTAACGGGCCAGTCCTCAACACAAATTCCGGCACAGACTCAATATTAGGATCAATCCTAAGTGTATCAAGGGACTTTACAACTGACCCTCACTTATTAAACCAGAATAGAAGACCTCATTGTGGAAGTCAATTATTAAGAAGTATTTGCAACTATGGGGCTTCCCAGGTAGCTCAGTGGTAAAGAATTCTCCTGCCAGTGCAGGAGACACAAGGGCCTAGGGTTTGCTCTCTGTGTTGGGAAGATCCCCTGGAGTAGGAAATGGCAACCTGCTTCAGTACTCTTGCCTGGAGAATCTCATGGACAGAGGAGCCTGGCAAGCTACATCCACGGGATCGCAAAGAGTCGGACACGACTGAGCACAGTGCACAGTAAACTTAAAGCCATGGGTAAAAAGTCTGATCACATGTGAGTTTAAACTGGTGGTCAGATTATCTATAACCCAGAGAAAATGACCGATTTCTAAATGTTGTACTTTTAATATAAGGCCATTGTTAAAGCACTTTAAACTTCTATGTTGCATTCATTTTATTTTATTTGAATTAGATGAATGTCATACTTTTTTATCTTGCTGCTTTTATCTAAGCTTTCTCTATTAATTAGTAAATTTAAAAGAATATCAATCTATCAGTTTAAAAAATTACATGTCGTGAACAAGGGAAAGTGAATTTAAAGCATTCCCATTCTGAAATTAATGAAACTTTCCTACATTCAATTTATCTTAAGCTGATATATAAAATCTTAAAGATCACTGATGAAGAAGCAAAACATTTAAGAATCAAAGCCGCAGGGAAAAATGGTTAAGAAGGCAGTTAAATAATATGCCCTTGGATGATATAATCAGCAAAAATAAATTCAAGGAACATAGATCTCTTGTATTATAATTAAATACCAACATTGTTTAACTTAAAGGAGAGCAAAAATGTTCATAACACTTCACTCTGAGTAAATAATCTAAAATAAGAACATGAATTAATTAAAAAATTATTAAAGTGTGGAATATTAATTTAAATTTTTTTAATGTAGCAAGTATTACTACTTTTAAGTCCTCTCATTTCATGACAATCATGCATGTTATAAGTTTATCCAGAAAATTTTTGCTATATTATTCAAAGATTTCATGTGGGAACATTGTGTCATTAATACATACATATCTTTATAAATCCAATCAAATTTCTAATACAAAATAGAAAATTAGAGGATTGCAGTCATTTGATTGTTGAATAATCAAAGTAAAGTTATTGCAAAAGGTTCACTTCTTCAGTGGAATAAGTATACAGAATTCATAAATACGCTAAAATTTATTTTTATTTCTATGCTGTTGTTAATTTTTAGATTTATAAGCAAATTAAACACATTTGCAATTGTTGTTCATTCACTCAATCATGTATGACCCTTTGTGACCCCATGGACTATAGCAAACCAACCTTCCCTGTCCTTCACTGTCTCCTGGAGTTTATTCTAACTCATGTCCATTGAGTCAGTGATACCATCCAACCTTCTCATCCTCTATTGTCCCCTTCTCCTCCTGCCCTCAATCTTTCTCAGTTTGAGGGTCTTTTCCAATGTCTTTGCTCTTCGCATCAGGTGGCCAAAGTATTGGAGCTTCAGCATCAGTCCTTCCAGTGTATATTCAGGGTTGATTTCCATTATGATTGACTGGTTTGATCCCCTTGCAGTCGAAAGGACTCTCAAGAGTGCTTTCCAGCACCATAGTTCAAAAGCATTAATTCTTTGGCACTCAGCCTTCATTATGGTCCAACTCTCACATCCATACATGACTAGTGGAAAAACCATAGCTTTGACTATCCAGACCTTTGTTGGCAAAATGATGTCTTTGCTTTTTAATACACTGTCTCAGTTTGTCATAGCTTTTCTTCCAAGGAGTATCTTTTAATTTCATAGCTGCAGTCACCATCCGCAGTGATTTTGGAGCTCAAGAAAATGGTCTGTTTCCATTGTTTTCCCATCTATTTGCCATGAACTGATGGGACTAGATGCCACAGTCTTAGGTTTTTGAAAAGTAAGGAAAACCACTAGACCATTCAGGTATGATCTAAATCAAATACCTTACGATTACACAGCGGATGTGACAAATAGATTCAAGGGATAGATTTGATAGACAGAGTGCCTGAAGAACTATGGACGGAGGTTCATAACATTGTACAGGAGGTAGTGATCAAAACCATCCCCAAGAAAAATAAATGCAAAAGGCAAAATGGTTTTCTGAGGAGGCCTTACAAATAGCTGAGAAAAGAAGAGGAGCAAAAGGCAAAGGAGAGAAGGAAAGATATACCCATCTGAATATAGAGTTTCAAAGAGTAGCAAGGAGATATAAGAAAGCTTTCTTAAGTGAACAAGGCAAAGATATAGAGGAAAACAATAGAATGGGAAAGACTAAAGATCTCTTCAAGAAAATTAGAGATACCAAGGGAACATTTCTCCTTATTGCCAAATTCAGACTTAAATTTAAGAAAGTAGGGAAAACCACTAGACCATTCAGGTATGACCTAAATCAAATCCCTTATGATTATACAGTGGAAGTGAGAAATAGATTTAAAGGATTAGATATGATAGACAGAGTGCCTGATGAACTATGGACGGAGATTTGTGACATTGTAGAGGAGACAGGGATCAAGACAAAAAAAGAAAAAAAAAATACAAAAAGCAAAATGGCTGTCTGAGGCCTTACACAAAGCTGTGAAAAGACAGGAAATGAAAAGGAAAGGAGAAAAGGAAAGACATACCCATTTGAATGGAGAGTTCCAAAGAATAGCAAGGAGCGATAAGAAAGCCTTCCTCAGTGATCAATGCAAAGAAATAGAGGAAAACAACAGAATGGAAAAGACTAGAGATCTCTTCAAGAAAATGAGACATACCAAGGGAACATTTCATGCAAAGATGGGCTTGATAAAGGACAGAAATTGTATGGACCTAACAGAAGCAGAAGATATTAAGAAGAGGTGGCAAGAATACACAGAAGAACTGGACAAAAAAGATTTTCATGACCAAGATAATCACAGTGGTGTGATCACTCACGTAGATCCAGACATCCTGGAATGTGAAGTCAAGTGCGCCTTAGGAAGCATCACTACGAACAAAGCTAGTGGAGGTGATGGAATTCCAGTTGAGCTATTTCAAATCCTGAAAGATAATGCTGTGAAAGTGCTGCACTCAATATGCCAGCAAATTTGGAAAACTCAGCAGTGCCACAGGACTGAAAAAGATCAGTTTTCATTCCAATCCCAAGGAAAGGCAATGCCAAAGACTGCTCAAACAACTGCACAATTGCACTCATCTCACACGCTAGGAAAGTAATGCTCAAAATTCTCCAAGCCAGGCTTCAGCAATATGTGAACCGTGAACTTCCAGATGTTCAAGCTGGTTTTAGAAAAGACAGAGGAATCAGAGATCAAATTGCCAATATCTGCTGGAACATCGAAAAAGCAAGACAGTTCCAGAAAAACATCTATTTCTGCTTTATTGACTATGCCAAAGCCTTTGACTGTGTGGATCACAACAAACTGTGGAAAATTCTTCAAGAGATGGGAATACCAGGCCACCTGACCTGCCTCTTGAGAAACCTATATGCAGGTCAGGAAGCAACAGTTAGAACTGGACATGGAACAACAGACTGGTTCCAAATAGGAAAAAGAGTATGTCAGTGCTGTATATTGTTACCCTGCTTATTTAACTTACATGCAGAGTACATCATGAGCAACGCTGGGCTGGAAGAAGAAAAGCTGAAAGCAAGATTGCTGGGAGAAATATCAATAACCTCAGATATGCAATGATATCACCCTTATGGCAGAAAGTGAAGAAGAACTAAAAAGCCTCTTGATGAAAGTGAAAGAGGAGAGTGAGAAAGTTGGCTTAAAGCTCAACATTCAGAAAACCAAGATCATGGCATCTGGTCCCATCACTTCATGGGAAATAGATGGGGAAACAGTGGAAACAGTGTCAGACTTTATTTTTTGGGTTCCAAAATCACTGCAGATGGTGATTGCAGGCATGAAATTAAAAGACACTTACTCCTTGGAAGGAAAGTTATGACCAACCTAGGTAGCATATTGAAAAGCAGAAACTTTACTTTGCCAACAAAGGTCCATCTAGTCAAGGCTATGGTTTTTCCTGTGGTCATGTATGGATGTGAGAGTTGGACTGTGAAGAAAGCTGAGCGCCAAAGAATTGATGCTTTTGAACTGTGGTGTTGGAGAAGACTCTTGAGAGTCCCTTGGACAGCAAGGAGATCCAATCAGATCCAATCTCCTCCATTCTGAAGGAGATCAGTCCTGTGTGTTCTTTGGAAGGAATGATGCTAAAGCTGAAACTCCAGTACTTTGGCCACCTCATGTGAAGAGTTGACTCATTGGAAAAGACTCTGATGCTGGGAGGGATTGGGGGCAAGGAGGAGAAGGGGACGACAGTGGATGAGATGGCCAGATGGCATCACTGACTCGATGGACATGAGTTTGAGTGAACTCCAGGAGTTGGTGATGGACAGGGAGGACTGGCGTGCTGCGATTCATGGGGTCGCAAAGAGTTGAACACGACTGAGTGACTAAACTGAACTGAACTGAACTGAAGGGAACATTTCATGCAAAGATGGGCACAATAAAGGACAGATATATGGACCTAACAGAAGCAGAACTATTGGATAAAGAAACCTAAAAGACCTTTCCTTTTTTCAGTCTTCATGGAATTTTGACAAAAATACAGAACATATTACTATACACAAATAAGTCATATAGCTACATAAAACATAAATAACATTGGTTAATAATTTGTATAGAATTATGAGAATTCTTTATGAGGGTCATTTTCCTTTATTCTAAAAGCCTATGTTAAAAAAAAGTATGTTAAAACCTATAATAAACTGCTTAAGAAAAGCCTAATGATATATCTGCACTTTTAAAAAGCATTTTTGTCATTAAACAACAAAGATTAAAAGAACTTTACATCTAAATATCCTAAAATAATAATAGTATGAAAAATCCAAGAGCATAATTAAATAATAACACATAATGAGGAATAAAGATTTAAGCTGGGAATGCAACAGGTCAAATAAGATTTAAACTGTCTCCATACATATCAAAAGATATTTAATAAAGCTGAAAAAACAATCTCTTCATAAAGACATTTAATAAATAGGAAGAGAAGGATACAACTTCAAATAAGTATCAACATTACATAATAACATTAAAATTAGTGAGAAAATTATAATGTCCATCATTGACATTACTATCTAATGTCATAAATAATCCAGCTAATGCAAAAGTCAAGAAAAAGATATCTTAAGTTGTATTGTACACAATAAAAGTAGAATTGTAAAAATTTCATATCATTTTCAGGTGGTACAATTGCATACTTATGAAACTCAAGAGAAGATGAAAATTATTATAATTTAGGAGGGCAAAATACAACTACTGATTATAAAATAAGCTTATAAAAATTAGGGCTTCTCATATACAAGAAGAATTTGCTAAATACATACTAGAAAAAGAGCAAGATTAAAAAATATTTAAATCACAAACAAAACAGCTGGAAAGAAAAAAAAAGCCTATGTGTGTGTTTGTGTGTGTGTTTCTGTATGCTGGAAGGAAAGCAAACATTTTCTCATAAATGATTAGAGTCTTATGATTAATTTTAAGTACTCTTTTAAAAATATGCCTTTCATTTTTCTCTGAAGGTCTAAGTCTTGGGATAGCCAGATTAAATCCATTAACATGACTGTACTCTGACAGGCTAAAGACAAATGTCCTTCTCACCTTAGTTAAAATGCTCTCACTCCTAGAGAAATATAATTGCACAAAAAGTTCTTCAAACATAAAAGCACAGTGGCAGCTTTTACTGGGATCCCCATACATAATTGAAAAGAGATTTCTTTTCTCTTGGTTTGGAAGAGTGTCCTATAATGAAAGCTATATCTTAATAGGAAGCATAAAATCACAAATAAGTACTGCTATTCTAAACTGTTAAATTCAAATTATGCAAGTGTCTTGTATTTCTTGCCATGTATTTCCTTTTATTTATTTTTTTAATTTTCCTGTATGTATACATATCCTTAAGGGTTGAGAGAAATTCAACCAATCTCTAGGTTATTTCCCAGTAATATGAGTTTTAAAAAGTATACTGAGGGGAAATTTGGAGTTAATCATGAAACTCAATATTGTAAGTATTATTGTCCCAGATTATCTCAACTGCTTAGCAAAAAAATTATAACAATTGGCAGTTGATTACAACAGGCTTAGCTCTATACCTTTACTCAACAATTATGTCAGCCTGCAAGCAAAAAATATTCTCAAAAAACCCAGAAGATTTACCTTGCCTTTTAGGTGGTTAGGATTTTCTCTAAATTCTAGAGACAAAGCTAATAATATCATGCTATTTCATAAAGCAAAACATGAACTCCAAATCAAGGAGCATTTTCCCTGATGCATTTTGCAAGTGAGTATCCAACACCAAATGGTATTCACCTGGAAAATTATTTGGTACTAGTGTTTTAAACAATAAATGCTGTCTTTTAGAACTAAACCATTCTCCAGCTTTTTGGAGATCACTCACCAAACTAATTTAGATTTCTCAATTCCAGCCTGAGAGACCTGTTGACTGATTATAGAAAAGTTAAGATTAATTGTAGTGTGGAGAAGACTCTTTAGAGTCCCTTGGACAGCAAGGAGATCAAACCAGTCAATCCTAAAAGAAATGAACCCTGAATGTTCATTAGAAGGACTGATGCTGAAGCTGAAGCTCCAATACTTTGGCCACCTGATGCAAAAGGCCAACTCTTTGGAAAAGACCCTGATGCTGGGAAAGACTGAAGGCAGGAGGAGAAGGGGATGACAGAGGATGAGATGGGTGGATGGCATCACTAACTCAATGGACATGAGTCTGAACGAATTCTGGGTGATCATGAAAGACAGGGAAGCCTGCCGTGCGGCAGTCCAAGGGGTCACAAAGAGTCAGACATGGTTTAGAGACTGAACGACAACAACAGGATTAATCTGAATTCTTTATGGAACAAGGCTGCATACTAGCTAATCATTAAAAGGAAAAACTTACATATTTAACACATGTCCAATCTCCCGGCTCAGTTTCTTTCCTGGTATCATTGGGCTTCCCAGTTGGTGCTAGTGGTAAAGAACACATCTGCCAATGCAGGAGACATAAGAGATGTGGTTCATTCCCTGGGTTGGGAAGATCCCCTGGAGGAAGGCATAGCAACCCACTCCAGTATTCTTGCCTGGAAAACTGCTATGGTCAGCAGAGCCTGGTGGGCTACAGTCCATAAGGTCGCAAAGTCAGACATGACTGAAGCAACTTAGCTGAGGTAGAGCTGAAGGCAGGAAGATTTCTGTCTGTCTCATGTGCTGACTTCATCCACCTTGTCCCAATGTCCCCGAAAGTCTCTATCACTGCAAGCATCAAATCATTCCAAAAATCCCCTCAGCTCTAATGTTTCTAAATCATCTAAATTTGGTTAGAGATGAAGCTCTCTGTATAATCTATCTTGGGGAACAATTCCTCTAACAATTCCTTTCTACCCAACAATTCCTCTCAACTTAAGAACACTTGTCTGCTCCTTTAACCTTTGTATTTTGGGGGCAGACAACGTGTTCTTAAGTTTCAGATGTCCACAGGTAGAGAGGAATTGATAAGCATAAGTTAAGACGTTTTCATTTCAAAGGGAGAAAAAGGAAAGAAAAAAATCGCGGTGGTTTTGAAATCCAGCTGGATAAACTCCATTAGATTCAAGGGCTGGAAATAATCCTCTGCGGTTTGCAGCTCCAGCCTCTGAACCATCTTTCCTTTTTCATGAAGGGTAGCATGGAGTTGTAGCTGAAGCGCTTGATCAGTCTCTCCTGCCTATAAACATCTGGGTGTCCAGCAGCCTTCTTTCATTCCTGACTGTCTGTGTTCCTCTTTAGCACAAGCGGACAGTGTTCTCCTGTTATAAAATCCTCAAGAATCTGGCAATTCTCTCACGTAGGTTATAGAGATTCACTCCATTAAACAAGAAACTTCTCCACACATCTTTTCCTGGAAAATCTCATAACCAAGATGACTAAAAGGTTCACATATTTTTTTTTTTTTTTCTCTTCAGAAAACCTCTTTGTGACTGAGCTCTCTTTTTTCATCTTTTTGATGTATTAGCAAAAGATGGTCCAGTTACATTTTCAGCCTTTCCTCGAGAGCACGTTTTCCTGATGGTGAACCTTGTTAATTTGAGTATCTTTCAAAATTGGAATGAATTTAGAATTCTCCAAATCATCTAGTCTTGTTTCCTTTTTTTGTTTGTTTGTTTGTTTACCAGTTTTTCCCTCAATTTATAAGCAGCAAATGGTAACAAGGTTGCACTTTCAACTCTGCTTGGAAATCTCCTCAGCTCAAGGTCATAGTTAAAACATTCTGCTTTCCACATAATGGTAAGACACAATTCCACTGAACTTTCTGCCACTGCAGAACAAAGATCTCCTCTCCCCTATTTTCCCATAACATGATCATTTCCTTCTGAGCCCTCAGTAGCAGCAACTTTTAACATTCACATTCTTAGTAATAACAGTCTGTGATTTGGGGAGCCTCCAAAGTGACTTGGGATTTCTCTCTGTTCTTCATTCCCCTCTGAGTTCTTATTAGCAGAATCATTAGCATCCATAATTCTACTAACAGTCTATTGAAGGCTATCCAGGCTTTTCCTATCGAAGTCCCCAGTGTTCTAACCTCCACTTGCCCAATTCTACATTTTTAGACAATCTTTATCAGTTGATGTTCAACTAGAGAAGCAGATCTGGTAAGATATATATATCTTAAATTTTGGAATCCATGGACTTCTCCAGGCAAGTATACTGGGGTGGGTTGCCATTTCCTTCTCCAGGGGATCTTCCCAACCCAGGGATTGAACCCAGGTCTCTTGCATTGCAGGCAGATTCTTTTACCACTGAGCCACCAGGGAAGCCCCCTATATATACATATATATCTTATATGTGTGTGTGTGCTCTGCTCAGTCATGTCTGACTCTTTGCAACCCCGGGGAATGTAGCCCATCAGGCTTCTCTGTCCATGGGATTCTCCAGGCAAGAATCCTGGAGTGGGTTGTCATTTCCTTCTCCAGGGGACCTTCCTGACTCAGGGATTGAACCCACATCTCTTGTGTCTCCTGCATGGGCAAGTGGATTCTTTACTACTGTGCCACCTGGGAAGCCTATATATAAATATAAATATATATATATATATATATATATGTATTTTTTCTAAGAGATTTATTGTAAAGAAAGTTAAGTTGCTCAGTCATGTCCGACTCTTTGTGACCCCATGGACTGTAGCCTACCATGCTTCTCCATGCATGGAATTTTCCAGGCAAGAGTACTAGAGCGGGTTGCCATTTCCTTCTCCAGGGGATCTTCCTGACCCAGGGATCAAACCCGGGTTTCCTGCATTGCAGGCAGATGCTTTACCATCTGAGCCATGAGGGAAGCTATTGTAAAGAATTAGCTTACATAATTGTGAGCAGTGGTTAGGCAAGTCCTAAATCTACAGAGCAGGCCATCAGGAAGGGTAGGCTGAAATTCCTGGGCACAGGATGAATGTACTATTCACATTCTGCATTTCTTATTCAGAGAAGCCCCAGATCTTTTGTATTAATAAAGGCTTGTCATCTGACAGTATCAGGCCTGCCCAGATACAGATAATCTACCTTACTTAAAATCAGCCAATGATGTACTTCATCATATCTATAAAATACCTTTGCAGCAACATCTAGATTAGTGTTTGACTGAATTAGTAGGAAACCTTGAAAGTAGTTTCAAAAATCATAAGATATAATTTTAAATTTGGGAGAGGTTTGAGAGGAGAAGTAAAGGGAAGTTTAAATGTGATGATTTTCTCATTATACCGGTAATGTGTCAGTAGACAATTTTGACCAATTGGCAAAATGTTTAAGTGTTATGTTTAAATTTCCTTTTGTAAAATTAAGGTATAGTTGACATATTGTCACCTTGCTTATTTAACTTATATGCAGAGTACATCATGAGAAACGCTGGGCTGGAAGAAGCAGAAGCTGGAATCAAGATTGCTGGGAGAAATACCCATAACCTCAGATATGCAGACGACACCACCCTTATGGCAGAAAGTGAAGAGGAACTGAAAAGCCTCTTGATGACAGTGAAAGAGGAGAGTGAAAAAGTTGGCTTAAAGCTCAACATTCAGAAAACGAAGATCATGGCATCTGGTCCCACCACTTCATGCGAAATAGATGGGGAAACAGTGCAAACAGTGTCAGACTTTATTCTGTGGGCTCCAAAATCACTGCAGATGGTGACTGCAGCCATGAAATTAAAAGATGCTTACTCCTTGGAAGGAAAGTTATGACCAACCTAGATAGCATATTCAAAAGCAGAGACATTACTTTGCCAACAAAGGTCTGAAGCTAGTCAAGGCTATGGTTTTTCCAGTGGTCATGTATGGATGTGAGAGTTGGACTATGAAGAAGGCTGAGTGCTGAAGAATTGATGCTTTTGAACTGTGGTGTTGGAGAAGACTCTTGAGAGTCCCTTGGACTGCAAGGAGATCCAACCAGTCCATTCTGAAGGAGATCAGCCCTGGGATTTCTTTGGAAGGAATGATGCTAAAGCTGAAACTCCAGTACTTTGGCCACCTCATGTGAAGAGTTGACTCATATGGAAAAGACTCTGATGCTGGGAGGGATTGGGGGCAGGAGGAGAAGGGGATGACAGAGGATGAGATGGCTGGATGGCATCACCGACTCAATGGTCATGAATCTGAGTTAACTCCGGGAGTTGGTGATGGACAGGGAGGCCTGGCGTGCTGTGATTTGGGGTCGCAGAGTCGGACATGACTGAGCGACTGAACTGACTGACTGACTGACATATAACAATATTTTAGTTTCAGGCATACAACATAATATTCAATATCTGTATACACTGTAGATTTGGATGCTGGAAAAGATTGAAGGCAGGAGGAAAAAGGGATGTCAGAGGAAGAAATGGTTGGATGACATCACTGCCTTGATGAACCTGAGTTTGAGCAAGCTCTGGGAGACGTGAAGGACAGGGAAGCCTGGCGTGCTGCAGTCAATGGGTCACAAAAAGTTGGACATAACTGAGCGACTAAACAACAACAATACTGTAGAAATGATCATCACAATAAGTCTCGTTGTTCTCTATCACCATATACAGCTACAAAATGTACAATACAAACTGTTACACATGCTGTACATTCTATCCCCACGACATTTATTTTACACCTGGAAGCTTGTACCTCTTGATCCCCTTCACCCATTTGCCCAACCTCTCTCCCCTCTAGCAACCATTGTTCTACTGTCTAAATTCATACAGAGTTTGCTTTTGTTGTGTTTTGTTTGTTTCAATTGTTAAATTCCACATATACGTATATTCATATTTCTCTGGCTGATTAATTTCACTTAGCATATTTTCACACTCAAGGTCCGTCCATGTTGTCTCCAATGGCAAAATTTCATTCTAAACTGTGGCTGGGTTGTATTTCATCGTGTGTATGTGTAGACACGTATCTTCGTTATTCACACATCCATTAGTGGACGTCCAGGTTGTTTCCAGAGTTTGGCTCTTATGAATAATGCTGCAGTGAACACAGGGGTGCACATGCAGACCAGTGTTTTCCTTTTATTTGGATAAATACCCAGAGTGTAACTGTTGGATTACACCAGCCGCACATGCCAAGTCGCTTTAGCTGAGTCTGACTCTGGATCTTCCTGACCCAGGGATGGAACTGTGTCTCTTATGTCTCCCGCACTGGCAGGCGGGGTCTTATGACTAGTGCCACCTGGGAAGCCTGGATTATATGGAAGTTCTACGTTTAGTTTTGTGAGGAACCTCTAAACTGTTTTTCATAGTGACTGCACCAATTTATATTCTTATCAGTTTCAGTATGTTTGTGTCCTTACCTTTGAAGTGAACCTCTTGTAGACACCATATAGATGGGTGTTATATTTTTATACATTCAAAGTCTATGTCTTTTGATTGGAGAATTTAGGTCATTTGCATTTAAAGTAATTACAGGCATGCATGTATTACTGCCATTGTAAAATTATTTTTGGCTATTTTGCATTCCTTTCTTCTTCTCTTGCTCTCTTCCTTGTGGTTTGACAATTTTTTTAGTGCTATGTACAGATTCCATCCTCATCTTTTCTGTATCTACTGTAAGATTCTGTTTTGTGGTTACATTGCAGGCATGCTCAGTCACGCAGTCATGTCCGACTCTGCAACTCTATGGACTGTAGCTCTCTAGGCCCCTCTGTCCATGGAATTTTTCAGGCAAGAATATTGGAATGGGTTTCCATTTCCTCCTCCAGGGGATCCAAGGTCCACATATAGCGACCTATATATTTAGCAGTCTATTTTAAGTTGATACTAAGTTAAGTTTGGACACATTCTAAAACTATAATTCTACCCACTCAGCATTTTATGTTTTTGATGTCACATTGTACATTTTATTGAAATTATAGTTGTGGGTTTTTTTTTTTTTTTTTTTACTATTTTTGTCTTTTAACCATCATACTAGCTTTATGAGTGATTTGTTCAGTAACTTTACTATATATTTTCCTTTACCAGTGAGATTTTTATATCTACATGCTTTCTTGTTAGATTAATTAGTGCTTTTTCTTTCACCTTAAAGTTCTTTCAACATTTCTTATAAGACTGGTTGAGTGAAGTTGCTCAGTTGTGTCCGACTGTTTGTGACCCCATGAACTGTAGCCTACCAGGCTCCTCCATCCATGGGATTTTCCAGTTAAGAATCCTGGACTGGGTTGCCATTTCCTTCTCCAGGAGATCTTCCCGACCCAGGGATTGAACCCAGGTCTCCCGCATTGCAGGCAGATGCTTTACCGTCTGAGCCACCAGTGAAGTCCATAAGACTGGTTAGTAGTGGTGAACTTTAACTTTTTGCTTGTCTGGAAAACTCCTTTTTTCATATCTGAACAGTAACCCTGCCAGATAGTTTCCTTGGTGGAATTTTCTTTTGCTTTTAGCACATTCCTCCCTCCTGTCTTACAGAGTTCTCACTAAAAAGACTGCTGATGGTCTTACACAGTTTTCCTAGCATGTAGCAAGTTGTTTTTCTCTTGCTGCTTTTAAGATTCTCTCTTTAAGTGTTGATATTTTACTTATGTGTCTTGGTGTGAATCTCTTTGAATTCATCTTATTGGGAACTCTCTGGGCTTCTTGGATCTGGATGTCTGCTTCCAGGGTAGGAACGTTTTCAGCCATTATTTCTTCACATAAATTTTTTGTCCCTTTTTATATGTTTTCTCTTTCTGAGATTCCTATAATGCAATTGTTCTGTTTGATTTTGTCCCATAGGTCGGTTAAACTATCTTCCCTTTTTAAAACTTCTTTTTTCTTTTTCTGCTCTGTTTGGGTAAGTTCCACTGCCCTCTTCAGATTACTGATCCTTTTTTTTTTTTTCTTCACCTCATCTAATCTGCTCTTGGAACCTTGCAGTGTATTTTTTTCAGTTTGGTACTAGTCCTCTTCAGCTCTGTGACTTCTCTCTGGAACTTATATTTTCTAACTCTTTGTAGAAGTTCTCTCATGTTCATCCATTCTCTCCCAAGACTAATGAGCATCCTTACGACCATCACTTTTAACTCCTTTTTTCTCATTATCCTTTTTTAAAAAACATTTATTTCATATAGGAGTATAGTTGATTAACAATGTTGTGTTAGTTTCAGGTGTAAACTAAAGCAGTTAAGTTATACATATATACATATCTATTTTCAAATTCTTTTCCCATTTATGTTATTATAGAGTATTTAGTAGAGATTCCTGTGCTATATTTGTTGGTTTTCTATTTTAAATACACCAGTATGCTCATGTCAATTCCAAACCCAAACTCCCAATCCATCCCTCACCCTCAACCTTCCCCTCTGGTAACCATAAATTCATTCTCTATGTCGGTGAGTCTGTTTCTATTTTGTAAATAAATTCATTTGTGTCAATTTTTTAATATTATCCATATAAGTTGGTGTTGGTTATATTATCCATAAGTTGGTGTTGGTTATATTATATTGGTTATATTATATTAGTTATATTATATTGGTTATATATATTATTATATTATATATATAATATTATATATTATATTATATATATATTGGTTATATATATTATATTATATTGGTTATATTATATCCATAAGTTGGTGTTGGTTATATTATCCATAAGTTGCAAATGGTGTTGTTTTATTCTTTTTAACTGATGAGTAATATTCCAAAAGCTTTTGGACAGCAAAAGAAATCATAAACAGTGAAAAGACAATCCACAGAACGGGAAAAATATTTATAAATGATGCAACCAACAAGGGATTAGTCTCTGTTAGGGAAATTAAATGACTAGTCTTGTTTAGGCGTCAGAGGCAAAGCAGAGCAGGCCTCTGACCTTGCTTCTAACCTGCCTGGATGCTGCCCTGACTGGGAGTGACTGCCTGCTGTGAGTGCAAGACTTGCAGCACGTTAGATAAGATGGGAGAGAAATCCTGAGATTGTTGAGACCCTGGAGGGGGCCAGGTCAACCAAGCCCCAGGCTTAACTACATTCCAAGTTTTACAGGACAAAACAAACAGCATTAAAATGAAACCAGAGCTGCAATTTGGTCACAGATTGATGATGATACCGGTTTATGACCTTCCTGGGATTATAAGTGGGAATTCAGAACTTCAGTCTTTGAAGTCTCACCCACTGAGGGATGCACTGCCTGGGATCAGTTCCCAGCTGGGACTCCAGATTCACTGTGACACAGGACTTCCCAGTGCTGTTTAAGTCTGGATGTTGGTCAGAACCCAATTTAGTGATGTATTCTCCACTCTTTGTTTTCTCCTTTCTTTTGATGTTAGAATGTTGAAATTAGGCTAGATAATTATCTAATAAATGTCTGTATTATTTATTTGTATATAACGAGTCACTTATTTTGTTAACAAATCCTCTGAACCTGAAAGAAAAGTGAAAACTTTCAGCAAAACAGTCTCTAAAATCTACAAGCAGCTCATGTGGCTCAATATCAAAAAACAAACTGCCCAATCAAAAACATGAACGGAAGAACTAAACAGACATTTCTCCAAAGAAGACGTATAAATGGCCAAGAGGCACATGTAAAGATGCTCACCCTCAATAAATATTAGAGAGATACAAATCAAAACTACAGATATTGCTTCCTGCCAGTCAGAATAGCCACCATCAAAAGCCTACCAAACAATACATGCTGGAGAGGATGCGGAGAAAAAGGAACTGTTATGGGAAGTGTAACTCTAGAAGGCAATGGCACCCCACTCCAGTACTCTTGCCTGGAAAATCCCATGGATGGAGGAGACTGGTGGGCTGCAGTCCATGGGGTCGCAAAGAGTCGGACACGACTGAGTGACTTCCCTTTCACTTTTCACTTTCACGCATTGGAGAAGGAAATGGCAACCCACTCGAGTATTCTTGCCTAGAGAATCCCAGGGACGGGGGAGCCTCATGGGCTTCCATCTATGGGGTTGCACAGAGTCGGATACTACTGAAGCGACTTAGCAGCAGCAGCAGCAGCAGCAGCATGGGAAGGGGACCACTGATGGGAATGTAAATGGGTAGAGCCACTATGGCTCTAAGATTAGCAGGTTAATCTCCTACACATATGATCTAGGCACTTTTCATTCCATGCTGTATGGAAAACAGCATGGAGTTTCCTTAAGGAACTAAAAATAGAGCTATCACATAAACCACCAATTCCACTTCTGTGCATGTATAGTTCAAAAGGATACATGTACCCCAATGTTTATTGCAGTGCTGCTTACAATAGACAAGATATGGAAGCAACCTAAAAATCCAAGACAGATGAATGCATAAAGAAGGTGGGGTACATATATACAACGGAATACTGCTTTTAACTCTTTATCAAATAATATACTCATCTTCATTTCATTAAGGATTTTTTTCTGAGATTTTAGTTTGTTCTTTCATTTAGAACATAGTCCTCTGTTTCCTTATTTTGTCTGACTCTGTTTGTTTCTATGTATTAAGTGAAATAGCTAGCTCTCCCAGTCTTGAAGGATTTATCCAGGAAGTCTGGGGAGGTGTGTTTCTATCAGTTGTCTGTGCCATGCTGTAGGGGTGGCAGCCTTCCAAAAACTGTCTCTCCAATTTTTTCAGTCCCATGGCATTCAGAGCTAGGCATTCAAGGGGAATCTCATAAATGACCTGTGCATACCCCTTGGCTTTAGCCAGGCCATAGGGCAGTGCCAGGCCAGGGCAAACCCACCTGCTGGCTTTGATAGGGCTTTTGGTAGGGTGGTCCAGGGCCAGGGAAAACCTGCCTGTTGGCTTTGGTGAGGCTGTAGGAGGGCACCAGGAAGCAGAGGGCCTGCTGGCACTGGCAAAATAAAAGGAGAGTGTAAAACATCACTCACCAGAGCCTCTGTGCTCAGAGAGTTCCAACATACCCTTGCCTCTGTGGCAGACGCTCTAAGATTAGCAGGTTAATCTCCTACACATATGATTTAGGCACTTTTCAAACTGCTGATTTTGCTCTGGGTCCCAGAGCAAGTGAGTTTGTACACTAGTCATTTAATAGCAGAATCTCCATTTCCCACAGCCCTTTTGGTTTCTTGGATGTAAGCTTCCCTGGTTTTCAAGCCAAACATTTGAGGGCTTCTCTCTGATACAGGTCTCAGAGTTTAGGGCGTGTGATGTAGAGGTCAAATCCCTTGATCCACAGGGAGAAACTTCATATTTGTGAGATCCTTCCCAATTATGGTTTGCTGCACCAGGGGTGTGGAATGAGGGTAGCCTGCATTTCTGCCTCTCCTACCCATCTCACTGTGACTGTGGCCCTTTTATCCTTTATGTGGAAGGAGACTTTCAGCTATTTTTCAGAGGAAATTGTTTAATATACAGTTGTATATTTGGTGTGTCCATGGGAGAAGGTGAGCTCAGGAACTCCCTACACTGCCATCTTGAATTGTTCCTCCTAAATTTCTTAAGTGAAAGTGTCAGTCACTCAGTCATGTCTGACTCTTTGCCACACCATGGACTGTAGCCCACCAGGCTCCTCTGTCCATAGGATTCTCCAGGCAAGAATAATGAGTGGAGATAATCCCCTTCTCTAGGGGATCTTCTCAACCCAAGGATCTAACCCAGATCTCCCCCGCTGCAAGCAGATTTCTAAAAGTGTTCTTTGTGCTGTGCTGTGCTTAGTTGCTCAGTCGTGTCTGACTCTATGTGAACCCACGGACTGTAGCCCACCAGGCTCCTCTGTCCATGGGGATTCTCCAGGCAAGAATACTGGAGTGGGTTGCCATGCCCTCCTCCAGGGGATCTTCCCAACCCAGGGATCGAATCCATGTCTCCTGCATTGGCAGGTGGGTTCTTTACCATCTGAGCCACAGGGAAGCCCAAAGTATTCTTTTAAAAAAAACCCAAAACATTGTGGGATAATTCCTAATAAAGCTAAATTCCCATTAAGCAGCATAGATAGCTTTTAGTCAGACACGTTGCTTCCTCTAACAATTTAAAGGTTTGGTTACCAATGAAAAGGGAAACGATCACACACACACATATATTTATGGTGCCTTCACCCCATTCTCTAAATGAATTAATGGCATTTGGGGAACAAACTCTCATGAGATACTTTTTACACATACATACATATCACTTTTTTCTCTCATATATATTTTATGCTATTTCCTAAATCTAAGTAAACATTTACCAATCAGGTTATCTAGTAATTGAATTTGGGAGAAAAATGATGTGTAATAATATATTTCTTACTTTTGAAGCTAGGTAAGCAACAAAATTTCAGTGTTTTATGTATGTTGTTTCTTAGAAAATAAGACCACTTGGATTATTTCCCTTTGGGTTTTTCCCAAAAGAGCAAGATCAATTGCTGGAATCAAGATAAGCTTACATAATTTATAATGTGTATGTGGTCCACTGTGCTGTATTTCATTTCTTTCATGGGATAACAAGCTTAAAGGATAAAGTAAATTAGGGACCTGCTATCTATTTTAATGGGGCTTTAAAGAAGATTTTATTTAAAAAATTAAATGGAAATGAAAGAAAAACAGATTATCAGGGACGAAGAGCAAATGGATTGGCAGAAATAATAAACAGATTGTTTTTAGTGTTCCATGGCAAATTGACAGCAGATATTAGCTAAATTGATAACAAATATGAGCCTAACATATTGTATTGTTTTAAGGGAAAGGGGGAAATGTTAATTTAATGTAGTTCCAAAAATGCATTGAGATAATCTTCAGAAATAGCACAAAGTAAAGAAGATAGATGAATTTGACTAAATAAAAATTAAGAACTACTGTTTACCAAAAGACCACTTCCCTCTTAATCTCCACTTCCTTTTGGATTGAAATACACTTTATAAGCACAGTCTAAAAACATGACATATAATACACTGAGATTGTATCAGAGTCACAGTGTGCATTTTTTACCTTTTACCCTGAAGCACAGTTATGAGATTTTGGTGGCAATCAGCTCGTCCTTATGAAAAATATAACCTGTACACAGGCCTTCAGGAGCACTTCTGTTCTGCATTTCAGTGTAGTCTTCTACTTGGCTTAAAAACTAGCATCCACTAGATATAAGTGACTGAGAGAATGGTAGCTAAGAGGTCAACATGGCTGTCAAAGGAGGGTAATCTCTATTCTTGCAAAAGTTCATGTAACATGTGTATGTCTGTTAGTAATGTGTATTTATACAAATGCCTCAGTTCAGTTCAGTTCAAGTTGCTCGGTCGTGTCCAGCTGTTTGTGACCCCATGGACTGCAGCACGCCAGGTTTCTCTGTCCATCACCAACTCCCAAAGCTTTCTCAAACTCATGTCCATCGAGTCAATGCTGCCATCCAACATTTCATCCTCTGTCATCCCCTTCTCCTCCTGCCTTCAATCTTTCCCAGCATCAGGGTCTTTTCCAATGAGTCAATTCTTCACATCAGGTGGCCAAAGTATTGGCGTTTCAGCTTCAGCATCAGTCCTTCCAATGAATATTCAGGACTGATTTCCTTTAATATTGACTGGTTTGATCTTCTTGCAGTCCAAGAGACTCTCAAGAGTCTTCTCCAACACCACAAACGCCTCAGTTTCAGACTATTTAACAGAGGACATAGAATATATATAGTTATACCTTTTCATTAATTTTATTTTTTATTGAAGTATAGTTGATTTACAATATCATGTTAGTTTTGGAAGTGAAAGACAGCGTTAGTCGTTCAGTCATGTCCGACTCTTTGAGACACCATGGGCTGTAGCCCACTAGGCTCCTCTGACCATAGAATTCTTCAGGCAAGGATACTGGAGTGAATAGCCATTCCCTTCTCCAGGAGATCTTCCTGACCTAGGGATAGAACCCAGGTCTCCTGCATTATAGGCAGATTCTTTACCATCTGAGCCATCAGAGAAGCCCCTTGTTAGTTTCAAGTGTCCAGCAAAGTGATTCAGTTATTACAGATTCTTTTCCCTTATGGATTATTATAAAGTATTGAGTACAGTTTCCTATGCTATAAAGTATGGCCTACGCTCATCTATTTTATATGTAGTAATGTGTACATGTTTTAATCTCATAACTCCTAATTTATCCCTCCCCTATTCTTTATCTTCGGTAACCATAGTTTGTTTTCTATGTCTCTGAGTATATTTCTATTTTGTAAACAAATTCCACTGCATGCTTTTTTTTTATTCCATATAAGCAATATCATATATTTGTCTTTCTCTGTCTGACTTATTTCACTTAGTGTGATAATCTCTAGGTCTATCCATGTTTCTGCAAAAGGCATTATGCCATTCTTTTTAAAGACTGAGAGATATTCATATATATATGCATATATATATATATATATATATATATATACACACACACACACATATATACACACACATATATATACCATATCTTCTTTATCCATTCATCTGTTGATGGACATTTAGGCTGCTTCCATGTCTTGGCTATTGTAAGTAATGCTGCAATGAATATTAGCATCCATGTATCTTTTTGAATGGTGGCTTTCTCCAGATATATGCCTAGGAGTGGCATTGATGGATCATATTTGTTGTTGTTCAGTCACTCAGTCATATCAGACTCTTTGCGACCCCATGGACTGCAGCATGCTAGGCTTCCCTGTCCTTCACCATCTCCCAGAGCTTGCTCAAACTCACATCTAACGAGTCTGTGATGCCATCCAGCCATTTCATCCTCTGTCATCCCTTTCTCCTCCTGCCTTTAATCTTTCCCAGCATCAGCTTCTTTTCTAATAAAGGCAGCTCTTCCCAATCAGTTGCCCAAAGTATTATAGGAGCTTCAGCATCAGTACTTTCAATTAATATTCAGGATTGATCTCCTTTAGGATTGACTCATTTGCAGTCCAAGGGACTCTCAAGAGTCTTCTCCAGAACCACAGTTCAATAGCATCAATTCTTCAGTGCTCAACCTTCTTTATGATCTAACTCTCACATCCATACATGACTACTGAAAAAAGCATAGCTTGGATTATATGGACCTTTGTCAGCAAAGTAATGTCTCTGCCTTTTATATACATTATCAAACTTTTTAATTTGCACATTTGATATACCAGATATCTAATTTCAAAACTGTGAAAGTGTGTTTGTCACTCAGTCATGTCAAACAATTTGCGACCGCATGGACTTGCAGCTCACCAGGCTCCTCTGTCCATGGAATTCTCCAGGCAAGAATACTGGAGTGGGGAGCCATTCCCTCCTCCAGTGGATCTTCCTGACCCTAGGATAGAACTTGGGTCTCTTTACCAACTGAACCACCATTGATAACCAAAATTAGTACATTAAACCAGCCAAATGGTGGTTAAAAATATGATTATAATAAAAGAGGATAAGATAAACTATACAGCCTAAATTTGGGGTCAAATAGTAAGTTACAGGATCCTGACTTAATGGCTCTGTTAACTATTGCCTGTGTTTAGAGTAGCTTATTACCATTGGGTAGTAACACAAAAACTTTCACAGGTTCAGAATTTTTAGCTGTATTGTTACTCTCTACAGCCCTTCATAACAGGCTAACACTGTTTCTCTGATGATTTATCCTCAAATCTGGGATCTTGATTCAAATATTTAAAGGAAAAATTTATGTTTCAAGTAGCATCAATGTTTTACTTAGGATATCAATTGGAACTAAAAAAGGGGGTATCTCTTTTTTTTTCCCTAAGAAATACAGCTGCCCATTAATTTGGGTTGTCATATGATCTGTTACTGATCTGGTTTAAAAAATATTTCCCCTGTACTCCCATGAGATTTAGATCATTACTACAAACTAAAGAATATTTTCTATTCTCCATAATATTGGTATGAGTGTGTTTCTCCTGCTCAACGCAAATTTTTGACACTAACTTCCAGAGAAATAACCAAGGACTAAAAAATGAGAAAATTATAAAAATTATTATATTCTGACAAGTAATATTTTGGATAAAATCATTGTTACTGAATTAAAATACTAAAAGTACAGTTTAAAGACCGTTTTTCTTTATTAGCTGTCATAAGAAATCTGGAATGGGCCATTCATGCCCTCTTATTTGGTGACTCTTTTAATTCCTGAGATATACTTATGAAAAAGCTGTCTTTAAAGCGGATTTAATTCTTGTGCAGTTAAACACAATGGATTCTTCATGTCAAGCTGACTGGCTCATGAATCTATATTGCTAATATGCACCATTCAAAGGAGCTAGCTGGCTAAATATAAATAATACTAAACTTTTGAACAATAACAAAGATGCATGTCAAAGATATATTTGCTTCTTTAAAAAGTGATTGGATGTAATGTGTCATTTTACTGGACAGCAAATTGCACAGGCATGAGGAAGTTTTCTCAAGAAAACTTGAGAAATTATTATAACAAACTGAAATGGAATTTTTTACATAGCACCAAAAACCTTAATTTTAATAATCTCTGGAAGTAGCTGAAGAAAATAATGGGTCTTACACTTATTCTTTATTAACTTCACAGTTATAGATTTCATGTTAAAAATTCAAATTAAAGACATACATTCTTCTAAATTGTACATATAAATGCATTTCCATGAAGTATTTATTTTAGTAGAACATTTCATTAGAGAAATTCAGGGAAAAATACAGTGTTTTAAATTCTTTTAAAATAAAGTCAGGATAATGAGTAATAATTCCTTAGAATCAAAATTATGAAGCCTGAGGATGGTTTATATTTTACACTTATTAAGTGAAATTCACATGTTGCCAAAATGTTAAGTCCCCAAACTCGAACATTAATCTGTGGCATTAACATAGCAGAAATCAAAAATCACTCACTTATTTACTGAGCAATTATTATATGTTAGACACTGTTAGATATTAGGGATAAGAAGAGAACAAAGTGGCACTTTCCTTCATAGACCTGATGTTCTATTAGAATATGAGATTGACAATAAAAAAGTAAATGAACAAACATTAATACATACAAATTACTATTCATATAACAAAGGAAAAGATATATGAAAGAAAATGACATGGTGAGTGGTAGGAGGAATTGAATCACTTCACCCAGATTTTAAAGAAATTTCTTTATAAAGATAGAAAGTATATTAATAGTTGTAGAAATTGAATTATCAAATACCAATAAATTAAAATGCAAAATGTCTGTCATCCAATAAAAATTATGAGGCATGCAAAGAAACAAACCATACCGAGAAAAAAAATCAATCAGTGTAAACAGACTCACAAATAACTTGAGTCGCAGAAATAATAGACAGTTCCATGAACTGGCAACTCTTTATGTAACATTTATATTGTATTCATAACTATTACAAATAATTTGTAATTTGGGGCTTCCCTTTTGGCTCATCTTGTAAAGAATCCACCTGCAATGCAGAAGACCTAGGTTCGATCCCTGGGTTGGGAAGATACCCTGGAGAAGGGAAAGGATACCCATTATAATATTCTGGCCTGGAGCATTCCATGGACTGTATAGTCCATGGGATCCCAAAGAGTCAGACACGACTGAGTGACTTTCACTTTCCCTTTTCTTTCAGGTATTATTAGTAGTCTGGAGATGATTTAAAGTATATAGGAAGATGTGCATTGGCTATATAGAAATACTATGCCATGTTATATAAGAAACATGGAGCATCCTCGGATTTTGGTATCTGCAGAGGGTTTTGGAATATTGAAGGCTGATTGTACTTTCCTCTTTAGGTTAAGAAAAAAGAAAGGATAAACATTCTTGACACTTCTTTTTAACACACTTGTGGTTCTAGTTAGTGTCATAAGATCAGAGAGATAAGTAAATGAAAGGCATCTATCTTTAGAAGAAAGCAGTAAAACTGCCTTTATTCACAGGTTACATGTTTGTCTATGTTAAAAATTCTATAGACTCTACAAACACTACTAGAACTAGTAGTAGGGACTTTAGCCAGCTTGAAGATTACAAGATCAATATAGAAAAATCAATTATTTTTTATGTGCACGCACACACAACAAAACATCTGATTTGATATTAAAAACTGTATCATAATATAAAGCATGTAAAGATAAATTAGATATATGTAAGACTGGACACTCAAAGCTATGAACACTGCTGAGAGAAATTAAACAAAATCTAAATAAATGGAGAGATACATCATAGTTAGAGATTAGAACACTCAATATTGTTAAGATGTCAATTCTTCCCAAATTGATCTATTGATTCAATGAAATATCAAAGTCCTAATTTTTTTTAACAGAAATTGACAAGGTGATTCTAAAATTCATATGGAAATGCAAAATATCTAGAATAGCCAAAATAATGTTGGAAAAAGAGAAAATTGAAGTGGTTATACCATCCAATTTAAGCCTTATTATAAAGTTACATAGGGCTTCCCTGGTGGCTCAGAGGTTAAAGCATCTGCCTGCAATGTGGGAGACCTGGGTTCGATCCCTGGGTCAGGAAGACCCCCTGCGGAAAGAAATGGCAACCCACTCCAGTATTGTTGCCTGGAGAATCCCATGGACAGAGGAGCCTGGTAGGCTGCAGTCCATGGGGTCTCAGAGTCAGACACGACTGTGGTATTTACATAAAGATACACATATATGATCAATAGAACAGAGCAGAAAGTCCAAAAATAGACCTATATATATACACACACAGTCAAGTTAATATTTGACAAAGATACAAATCGTTTGGGAAAGACAGTCTTTTCAATAAATGTCAAAACACCAAACTTCTGTCAATTAGGTTTCAACAAACCTGTTTAAATTAAATGAAATGGATTATTTTCTATAAAAGTTTAATTTGAGAAAAAATTAGAAACCAAGTTATAAAAGAGAAAGGGTGGTTAGAACAGCTTGAAATAATCAGGAAATAGGATGCAATGAACTGGAAGCAGAAGACCCAGGTGGCTGCATCATAGAGACTGTGGGCAGAGATGAATGATGAGATTGGAAAGACAAGCGAGGCCTAGAAAACATCTAGCTAATCATTGGTTAAACATATAATGGAAGACCATAATAGGGTTTATTCCGGTTATTGCTATGTGAATTTACATAGTTAATAGACCACTCTGATTCCTATGTGCTAAAAAGCACTAGTAGAAGGGTAGAGGTTGGCTAAGAGGCTTCTTGCAGGCAGAAGACACTGGTTCAATTCCTGGGTCAGAAAGATCCCCTGGAGAAGGGACAGGCTACCCACTCCAGTATTCATGGGCTTCCCTGGTGGCTCAGCTGGTAAAGAATCTGCCTGCAATGTGGGAGAACCTGATTCAATCTCTGGGTTTGGGAAGATCCCCTGGAGTAGGAAATGGCAACCCACTCCAGTGTTCTTGCCTGGAAAATTCCATGGACATAAAGCTTCCTATGAGCCCACTGGTATAGTAGGCATTGCCACACATGAGATCTCATGGATCACAGAGATCTTATGTTTTTGTTGTAAGTCTCATTTAAAGATTTTTTTTTTTAAGGCACAGAGAGGTTATATCTGCCTAATGTTCCACAACGGCAAGTGAGACCACATGACTGCAAACTCAGATTTGTCTGATTTCAATTATTTTCTTTATTCCACAATGAAATGAATAGCAATCTTTTTTTTTTCTCCTTAAAATTGGCACAGTTCTTCCATGTCTCACTTGGTTATAACTAGATTTGTGGGAAAACACTGAGAAACATGTTCTGCTCTAGGATTGCACTGTACTTAGGGCTTTCTGGAAAAGTAGTGCTCTATTTGTCCACAAATAGATATGCACTGGCCCTGGAGATCTCTCCTTTATCTTCTCCAGCCTCCTGTGAGTTCCTCTAGTCACTAGCATTAGAAAAACAAAGGCAGGTGATATAAATGTGCCCTGTAATAGAAAGGATAAATAGAACAGTGTGTTCTCTCTGATACACATTTCCAGAACGGGCAAAGTCTCACTCATGCCAGCATCCTTGATTTTTCAAATTTATAATAAATCTGAGGAAATCCAAAACAAGGCCATGGAAAAACATTACTTGTTTTTTGCTATTAGCTTGACAAATGAAAAAGGACATATAGAGGTTGGCTGGTGAAAAAAAGAAAAAAGACAGGAAAGTGTGATTGAAATTGTGCAACAATAAAATGAAAAAGAGATTTGGAAAAAAGTGTACCATGATGCCAGTGCTGTGTTTTAGAGACAGAGTTAGGGATACATTAACAATTCTACTTTTTTATATAACAGTTTTCGATTGCAACCGCTTCTTTTTAAAAATGAGGATATGGACTCTGTGGGAGAGGGAGAGGGTGGGAAGATTTGGGAGAATGGCAATGAAACATGTAAAATATCACGTAGGAAACGAGTTGCCAGTCCAGGTTCGATGCACAATACTGGATGCTTGGGGCTGGTGCACTGGGACGGCCCAGAGGGATGGTATGGGGAGGGAGGAGGGAGGAGGGTTCGAGATGGGGAGCACATGTATACCTGTGGCGGATTCATTTTGATATTTGGCAAAACTAATACAATTATGTAAAGTTTAAAAATAAAATAAAATTAGAAAAAAAAAAATAAAAATGAGGATAAAGGTTTGCATGGATATAAAGTGGAAGAGTGAAAAACCAAAAATGTATTTTGACTTGTTACTTTATTTCCTTTTGCCTGCCTGTCTGAGTTACGAGTTCAGGAAAAGTAAATTAAGCAGTGCTATATGCACTTCATCATAGGTGATCCAGAGAAAAAACAAGGAATAAAAATATAGACATGCCATGAAAAAGGCAATAAATGTCACACAAACAACTAACACAAAAGGTAAAATGCACAAGAGTAGACTTACAAAACTTCACTGGGAACACAAAAGTGGAAGTTTAGGAAAATGTTTAATTTTGTGCTTGAAAGTACTTAATAACTCAAGCACTGTGCTAATCACTTTACTTAAATTATCCTGGCCATCTGAGAAATAATGTGACTTCACCACATTAAAATAAGATCAACAAAGTGTACTATGTAAATAACTCTGAATACATGAATAAAACAATTACCAGAAAAATAGTGGCAAAACCTCTTATCTAAAATTTATAAATATATATAAATTTACAAATAATATATATGAATGTATAATAGAATATATAGTGATAAATATATATACATGTACATTTTTAAATGTATATATATGTGTGTGTGTATATATACGTGTGTGTGTGTGTGTGTGTGTGTGTGTATAAACATCCTGTAAGTAAATTTAGGGATCAAGATTAATGAAAAGCAATTAAAAAATGAATGAGAATATTGAGAGCATTTAAATTCTGAAGTGTAAGATTATTCTATAATCCTCTTAATATTTTCTGTTTTGTTTTGTTTGTTTGTTTTACTTTTTAAAATTCCATCATAGTAGTCCTGCTGTGTTAATTTCATAACATCTAGTTTGAAAAAGAGGAAATCCATTTAAGAGTTAAATTTCTTATAGAAAATACAGATACAAATTATTTTATGCAATGTTCTTCTTCCTGGTAGCTCAGCTGGTAAAGAATCTACCTGCCATCCAGGAGACCCTGGTTCGTTTCCTGGGTTGGGAAGATCCCCCGGAGCAGAGGGATAGGCTACCCACTCCAGTATTCTTCGGCTTCCTCGTGGCTCAGCCGGTAAAGAATCTGCTTGCAATTCAGGACATGTGGGTTCAATCTCTGGGTTGGGACAATCCCCTGGAGGAGGGAATGGCTACATACTCCAGTATTCTGGCCTGGAGAATTCCATGGACTATAAGAGTCAGACAGGACTGAGCGACTCTCACTTTTCTTCTTAGAGACAAATTAGTTTGGTGTCAAATATTTTGAATGTTAATTCAGAATTCAATATTTTAGGTACAAAATCTCAAGTGGCAAAAAGGAGAGAAATTTAATAGCTATAGGCGGCAAACAAACAAATCAAACCTACAAACACTGTTTATTTTCCATGATCCTCTGCAAAGTACTAGAATTGGGGATTATGCTTTACCACAGATTAAGTGGTTTATCCTTGGGTGCCCTAGGCAGCCATCCAGTGTAGTAAACGTCTAACGTAAGTCATAACAATAAAGCTAGATAGAGAGTGTCTGTTACTGTTATTACTTCCAGCACCACTAGATCACAGTGTAGTGGGAGTGTGAATCCCCCAATGATGCCTTGAAAATGTTTCCATATGTTTCACACAGTGGTTTCACTACACTGAAACAAACAGAAAGGTCTAAATAGCACAAGAAGCATTTACTCCCTACTTTAGTATGCACTGCTGCTACTGCTACTAAGTCACTTCAGTCGTGTCCGACTCTGTGCGACGCCATAGATGGCAGCCCACCAGGCTCCGCCATCCCTGGGATTCTCCAGGCAAGAACACTGGAGTGGGTTGCCATTTCCTTCTCCAACGCATGAAAGTGAAAAGGGAAAGTGAAGTCACTCAGTCGTGTACGACTCTTAGCGACCTCATGGACTGCAGCCTACCAGGCTCACTAGCATGATCATATATTCAAGATGAATGTAAAACAATTGTTGCTCCTCTGCTTTCAATGGGAACAAACAAGACTTCAGCATGAAAGTAAAAGATGCTCTGTGTTAAGGTTTTTATCACACTTTCTCCCCTTAGGTCAGATATAGCATTTTTGCCCATTTCATCCCTCTCTTGTCAATATTTGGCACTTAGCTGCAAAATAAGTGTAGACTGTTGGATTAACTGAGAAGAAAACCATGAAGTAATTGCAAAAAACAAAGTGAGAAATACTTCCCCATAATCTTTTCTCAGGTAACTTGGTTTCAAGTTTTAGAAACAGGTAGGTAGATGTATAATATATATTTTTTCCCCTGTATAAAAAGTCCACTCTAGAGCTACCAAAACAAATGTTTGAATTAGCTTGAGTAATATAATTATACTGCCTCAGGTTAAAAAAAAATCTCTGAGATCAAGGGTGGAATTTTTCTGGTACCACACAGAGGGTCAGCTGAGAGGATCAATACCAAATACACTGCAAAAAAAAAAATGGGGAAAAAAGAGAGGAAAAGAAAGGAAAAAAGGATCAAATGACTGACAGTATAAATTAACCCACATCCACAGAAAGGTGTAATGCTTCGCAATACTTGCCATAGCCGTGCACAGTAAAAGGCACTGAAAGTCCCTGGGTCAAATGGAATAAAGGTGTCTGTTTAAAAAAACATCAAGTATTGATTTTCAAAATTCCTCCTGGATCCCTTGAAATAGTACTGTTATACTACTTTGAAATTTTTCTCTTTTAAAGAAATCATTGTCAAAAGATGTCATTAATGAAAGGTAAAGCGGTATATGGACTGCTACTGTTCATGGTAAGGTGACATCTAAAGATGATTTTTACTATGTTATACTATCAGGAATCATTTCTCCATGATGAGAATTTAAAAATACCCATTATGCTTACAAGCCTCTAGCTTTATTTATATTAGACTAGAGTCAGTTCAGTTGCTCAGTACTGTCCGGCTCTTTGTAACCCATGGACTGCAGCAAGCCAGGCTTCCATGTCCATCGCCTACTCCCAGAGTTCACTCAAACTCATGTCCATCGAGTCAGCGATGCCATCCATTCATCTCATCCTCTGTTATCCCCTTCTCCTCCCACCTTCAATCTTTCCCAGCATCAGGGTCTTTTCTAAGGAGTCAGTTATTCATATCAGGTGGCCAAAGTATTGGAGATTCAGCTTCAGCATCAGTCCTTCCAATAAATATTCAGAACTGATTTCCCTTAGGATTAACTGGTTTGATCTCCTTGCAGTCCAAGGGACTCTCAAGTGTTTTCTCCAGAACCACAGTTTAAAAGCATCAATTCTTCAGAACTCAGCTTTCTTTATGGTCCAACTCTCATATCCATACATAACTACTGGAAAAACCATACTCTTGACTAGATGGACTTTAGTCTGCAAAGTAATGTCTCTGCTTTTTAATATGCTGTCTAGATGAGTGTTGCCAATGTTAGTCATTTCAGTCGTGTCCATACGGAGGATATTGAAAGTCATTCACTCATGTCCAACTGTTTGCAACCCCATGGACTATATAATCCATGGAATTCTCCAGGCCAGAATTCTGGAGTGGGTAGCCATTTTCTCCAGGGGTCTGGAGTGGGTAGCGATTCCCTTCTCCAGGGATCTTCCCAAGCCAGGGATCAAACCCAGGTTTCCTGCATTGCAGGTGGATTTTTTAACAGCTGAGCCACCATGGAAGCCCACTGGTAACATGGGGCCAATAAAACTAAAGGAATAACTGATGTTCATCCATCCTGAGGCTAAATGTGACATTTTGGCTCATTTTCAAGAAAAGCAATTTCTGTAAAAATGACTAAATTTATCAAAAGTTGGATTAGTCTCATTAGGAATATGTTGAATCATCCTATACTGTCTAGGGAAAAAAGTGATAAATGACTAACAGTGAAGAGATTTTGAAGAAAACATATACTCAAAATAAAAGTGGTCAAAATGACTGTGACTTGGATGGAAGATAAATGTCAATTCCCTTAGAACTACTTGAAGAAATACCAAATCTAAGCTAGAGGGAAGGTCTAGAAGCCTGAGAACTAAAGCAACTCTATTCCAAAATGAGTACAACTGTAGTTTGAACATAGTAGTTTGAACATCTTTAGCACTGCCTTTGGGATTGAAATGAAATTCTTTTCCAGTCTTATGGACACTGCTGAGTTTTCCAACATTGCTGGCATATTGGGTGCAGCACTTTAACAGCATCATCTTCTAGGATTTGAAATAGCTCAGCTAGAATTCCATCACCTCCACTAGCTTTGTTCACAGTGACACTTCCTAAGGCCCACTTGACTTCACACTTCAAGATGTCTGACTCTAGGTGAGTGATCACACCATCATGGTTATCTGGGTCATGAAGATCATTTTTGTACAGTTCTGTGTATTCTTGCCACCTCTTCTTCATACCTTCTGCTTCTGTTAGGTCCATACCATTTCTGTCCTTTATTGTGCCCATCTTTGCATGATATGTTCCCTTGGTATCTCTAATTTTCTTGGAGAGATCTCTAGTCTTTCCCATTCTATTGTTTTCCTCTATTTCATTGCAGTGATCGCTGAGGAAGTCTTTCTTATCTCTCCTTGCTATTCTTTGGAACTCTGCTTTCAGATGGGTTTATCTTTCCTTTTCTCCTTTGCCTTTAGCTTCTCTTCTTTTCTCAGCTATTTGTTAGGCCTCCTAAGACAAGCATTTTTCCTTTTTGCATTTCTTTTTCTTGGGGATGGTTTTGATCACCGTCTCCTATACAGTGTTATGCACCTGTCCGTAGATCTTCAGGCACTCTGTCTATCAGATCTAATCCCTTGAATCTATTTGTCACTTCCACTGTAAAATTGTAAAGGATTTATGTCATACCTGCATGGTCCAGTGGTTTTCCCTATTTTCTTCGATTTAAGTCTGAATTTGACAATAAGGAATTCATGATCTGAGCCACAGTCAGCTCTCAGTCTTGTTTTTGCTGACTGTATAAAGCTTCTCTATCTTCACCTGGAAAGAATATAATCAATCTGATTTTGGTATTGACCATCTGATGAGGTCCATATGTAGAGTCATCTCTTGTGTTGTTGGAAGAGGGTGTTTGCTATGACTAGTACATTCTCTTAGCAAAACTCTATTAGCCTTTGCCCTGCTTCATTTTGTACTCCAAGGTCAAGCTTGCCTGTTACTCCAGGAATCTCTTGACTTCCTACTTTTGTATTCCACTCCCCTATGATGAAAAGCACATGTATTTTTGGTGTTAGTTCTAGAAGGTCCTGTAGGTGTTCATGGAACCATTCAACTTCAGCTTCTTTGGCATTAGTGGTTGGGGCAGAGTCTTGGATTACTATGATATTGAATAGTTTGCCTTTGAAATGAACAGAGATCATTCTGTCGTTTTTGAGATTGCACCCAAGTACTGCATTTCAGACTCTCTTGTTGACTATGAGGGCCACTCCATTTCTTCTAAGGGATTCTTGCCCACAATAGTAGATATAATGGTCATCTGAGTTAAGTTTGCCCATTCCAGTCCATTTTACTTCACTGATTCCTAAAATGTTGATATTCAGTCTTGCCATCTCCTGTTTGACCACTTCCAATTTACCTTGATTCATGGACCTAACATTCCAGGTTCCTATGCAATATTGCTCTTTACAGCATCGGACTTTACTTCTACCATCAGACACATCCACAACTGGGCGCTGTTTTCGCTTTGGCTCAGCCTCTTCATTCCTTCTGGAGCTATTTCTCAGCTCTTCTCCAGGAGTATATTGGATACCTACTGACCTTGGGGGTTCATCTTCTGTTGTCATATCATCTTTTTGCCTTCTCATATTCTTCATGAGGTTCTCAAAGCAAGAATACTGAAATGGTTTGCCATTCCCTACTCCAGTGGACCACGTTTTGTCAGAATTCTCCACCATGACCCATCCATTGTGGGTAGCCTTATACGGCATGGCTCGTAGTTTCATTGAGATTTAGACAAGGCTGTGGTCCATGTGATAAGTTTGGTTAGTTTTCTGTGATTGTGCTTTTGCCTAAACAGTCAAGAGAGTGGAGTAGAAGGATGTGTGCTCATCTTCTCCTGTGAGTGTTCCAGAGTCTCCACCAAAGAAGATATATACAAGTATATGGTTGTAAGTGGAATATCACTTTACATAAAAAAGAAATAAGTAATGTCATATGCAGCAACATGGATGGACCTAGAGGTTATTATATTAAGTGAAATAAGTCATGCATGCATGCTAAGTCGCTTCAGATGTCTCCAACTCTGTGCAACCCTATGGGCGATAGCCTGCCAGGCTCCTTGGTCAATAGGATTCTCCAGGCAAGAATAGTGGAGTGGGTTGCCATACCCTCCTCTGAAGTAAGTCATACAAAGACAAATATCATCTGATATTGCTTATATGTGGGATCTAAAAAAAAAATGATTCAAAGGAACTTATTTACAAAACAGAAATAGACTCATAGACATAGAAAACAAACTTGGTTACCAAAGGGGAAAGCGGGGATAAATTAACGATTTGGGATTAGCAGATATAAACTGTTGTTGTACTGTATGTTAAATAGATAAACAACAAGGACCTACTGTATAGCACAGGGAGCTATTTTCAATATCTTGTAATAACCAATAACAGAAAATAATCTGAGCAAGAATAGAACTGAATCGCTTTGCTATATACCCGAAACACTGTAAATCACTACACTTCAATAATTTTTTCAAGAATCTAAATTGAAAAATAAAATAAACCTCAAAAACTAAAGCATTAGTAATTGAGAAAGAGATTCTTCCTACCCTATAAAATCAAATGCTTCTACAGGATTTATTGCATATATATTATGTGCTTCCCTTCCCTTGTAGCTAGCTCAGTCGGTAAAGATTTGTGTGCAATGCAGGAGACCCAGGTTCGATTCCTGGGTCGGGAAGATCCCCCGGAGAAGGAAATGGCAACCCACTTCAGTATTCTTGCCTGGAGAATCCCATGGACAGAGCACCCTGGCAGGCTACAGTCTATGGGGTCACAAGAGTCAGACATGACTGAGCAACTAAGCATAGTGTGTGTGCGCACACACACACACACACACACACGTGTGTGTGTGTATATATAATGTACCTCTCTAGATACTTAGTACCTAAAAGGGTTTATGTGCTCAGTTGCAACTGACTCTTTTTGCCCCATGGACTGTAGCCCACCAGGCTCTTCTTCCCATGGAATTTTCCAGGCAAGAATACCAGCTGCTGCTGCTGCTAAGTCGCTTCAGTCGTGTCAGACTCTGCGACCCCATAGACGGCAGCCCACCAGGCTTCCCGCCCCTGGGATTCTCCAGGCAAGAACACTGGAGTGGGTTGCCATTTCCTTCTCCAATGCATGAAAGTGAAAAGTAAAAGTGAAGTCGCTCAGTCGTGTCCTACTCTAGCGACCCCATGAACTGCAGCCTACCAGGCTCCTCCGTCCATGGGATTTTCCAGACAAGAGTACTGGAGTGCGGTGCCATTGCCTTCTCTGAAGAATACCAGAGTCAGGTGCTATTTCTTACTCTAGGGTATCTTCCTGTCTCAAGGATCAAACATGCGTCTCTTGCATCTCCTGCATTGGCAGACAGATTCTTTACCACTATTGCCACCTGGGAAGCCCAAAGTGTTAATATGTAATATCTACTAAGTCACCTGCAAATACTTTGGAGATTATACCAAGTGATGTTCTATATCTGTGCTACCCATATGTGCATCATGATTTGGTAGATCCGAACCAGAGCTTGAGGTCATGCATTTCAAACATAAGCCCAAATAACATCAGGTTGCTGATATCAATGAACATTGAGTGGAAAGGTCCTCATAGGCTAACTAGACAACACAACGGAATGGTCTTTCTCAGGGACAGACCAAAATCAGAAGGACACTCCTTCAGAAAGTTACCCAGTCAAACTAGTGACCAACAACAGTAGAGTGGGGTTGTCAGCCCCATTGTCTCACTGTGCATGTGTTTCCTTGATCATTATAAACACATGGGGGAGAGTAGTGTTAAAGGGATGAACACAAATGAAAAACTACTCATCTTTTTCCCATCTCTCAACCACACCTATCACCTACATACAGCACACAGAAGCTCATCTTCAATAAACAACAGGACTATTTCCTCCTGTTTGACTTTCTATCTTTTCTTGTTTCCCTTACATGTGTCTTTTTCTCCATTCTCCACTTAGATCCCATTAGTTATCACGGAAACAATGATCCTGGTGTGCATGAGGAATAGAGGCATTAAGCATTTTCAACTGAGGCAAAATGCCACAAGTTACATACAATTCTCAGAGCTGGCTTTACACCACAGTTGGACAGCAACAAAATTAAATCAGAAATTAGACTCCTGAATTATTCTAGATTCAACTTTAGAAGGCAGACTGCTAGTCTCTGCAGGAGAACATATGAATCTGAGTTGCAGAGAATGATTAGGCAATGAACAACACACTGGGAGAAAATGGATTTGTAGGAGGAAGGGATAAATAAAAGTTCCATCTCTTTTCTACAAGTTTCAAAATACCCTTTTGGTGTGAGGTGTTGCAATTACTGCATTAAAGGAAAAAACACAAAACTGTTAGAACTTAGGGAAATAGCATGATTTTCATCACTGAAGGGAACAGCCTCTGGTTAGGAAATATAGAAAAGACAGCCACGTTACATAAGAATTCCATTTATATACTCAGGCAAGGTGAAGACTACTAAACTGGAGGTGTCCAATGAAAATCTAAACCGGATTCATTAAGTCATGAAGACAAATGACGATCAAACAGAACACTTTAAAATGAACTGCCATAAACAACAGGAGTACAGCTTACTGCTGCTATTAGCCATAATTGGGTTTTGGAAGGAAACAGAAGCTGAATGCAACATAGGTAATTAAAGAACAAGCTTTTGTTAACACTGGCAATCAAGGGGTTGTGATTTTACAGACTTGGAACCTATTATGGTATCCTGAAACTAGTCTATTTTTAAACAGTAGTGTATTTCTCCTTCTTGCAACACTAAAGTATAACTCTGGCTAACAGACAGGTCGTTTTCTATTCAAACTATTTACTATCCATTTAGGGAAAAGATGAGCATTTTTAGAATCCAGAATTACCATGGAAACCATATTCTTAATCCCTGAGGAATGGGGAACAATCGGTTATGAAATCATGACGGCTAAATTACAAGTCCCTAAATAGTGCATTATCGTAACTGCTATCTCAATACTAAGCATATGGATTTTTATGTTATTTCCCTTTAAAATGAACTCATTGTTCTCTTATAAGATACCTATAACATTTTGACTAGGTAACTTAAAGCAACTAGGGTATTTCAAAATATGATGACTGAGAATCAAAATTAAAATCATAATGAAATAAAAGAATGATTACAATTGTCATGCCAGATGTTCAGCATTTCTGAAGAAATAACACACACTAAGTGTTTAAAATAAGTTCAGAAGTAAAACATGAAAATAACACCAGCAGACCTGATAAGTAGGAATCTTTTTAGAAAGTTCCTAATCACAGTACTTGGAAAGGAGATCTGAATCTCAAAGTAGCTCACCAGATAAGAAATTAGTATAAACTGTATATTTCTTTCTAGGTTGAGCAAAAGGTAGAATTATAAAGTTTGATGGTATTCATCATTTTCCTCTTTTATTGAAGATGTAATATTGCCCCTCAGCTAATTAAAGTGAGCTTTCAATTTTAGACTATCCATACCTACCAACCCACAAAAAGAACACTTAATCCTACCTCAGGGTTCTGCTTTACACCGTATTCTTAATCAGGGCATTGAATTGCTCTCAAATCAGCCCTATTCTGATATTATAATCTATTATAATCTAATTTTACTAATTGATTTCCAGACTGCTGCTGCTGCTGCTAAGTCGCTTCAGTCGTGTCCGACTCTGTGCGACCCCATAGACAGCAGCCCACCAGGCTCCCCCATCCCTGGGATTCTCCAGGAAAAAATACTGGAGTGGGCTGCCATTTCCAGACTAGGTCCTCATAAATAGACCACAATCTTCCTCTTAAAATTATTCCAAATCCAGACCCAGGGGATTCTTCCTGTCCCCCTAACTAAATTCTTAACACACATCTTGTGTGTGTCCAGTTCCATTTAAGATTAGAACCAATCCTGCTTTGATCGTGTAGAGCTCTCTGGATTAGGTATCCAGCCCCTAAAGCCACTCTCTTGCTAGACTGGTCTGCTTTCCTTGTGTTGACCTCTGACTATTGCCACTCAGAGACCATACCTTTCTTATCTACAGCAAACCATTAAGGCTTTCTGGTGCAGACTTAACTTGGCTAATTGTACATCCAATTATTGATTTTGTTGGGACCTTTTCCTGACACAGGAAATCTACATCATCTCAGGGTTCTAGTTCTATGTGATCAGTGCTACCTAATAGAACTTCCTGGGATACTGGAAATGTTCTATACCTATGTTGCCCCAAATGGTGGTCACAAGGAACTTGTGACTCTTGAGTTTTATAAATGTGGTTAGTGTGACTAAGGAGCTGAATTTTTAATTTTAAAATTTTTGATTAGTTGAATAACATATTGGATATCTCAGGTCCTCTCCTAAACTCTTAGTAGTTTACAAATAAAAATCATAATATAAAGTTAGATAGGAATAGTTATAAAGTCTAGATGTAGGGTGTGCATGTAGATAAAAAGGGAAAACAAAACCATGTTTTATTATTTTGTTTTTGTCCTTCCTCCATTTTCATCACATCTATAGTATTCACCAATGTATTAAAGTACACAAATCATTAATTTAAGAACTGACAACATATTCAAGATGATAATGAAGAAAAAGAAGAAATGACACTTAAATGCTAGTCTTTGTGTACCATTTCTTAAGCTATTGGATATAAATAAGGAGAAAACGTCAATGACGAGAAAGACAATTTTATATTTTTATTTTTAAATCAATTACCTAACAGAAAATGTAGCTTAAAAAGCACAGTTTATATAAATAATGCACAAGTTTTATCATTAAAAACATAATGTTTCTATGTATAATGGAATGATACTAGGAGCCAAAGAACAAAATATGTAAGTAAGATCCCAGATGAGTTATAAGAAGCTGAGATACTACATTTTAAGTGTGAAACGAAAGTAAAAGGGTTAGTCGCTTAGTCATGTTCTGTTCTTTGCAATCTCACAAACTATAGCTTGGCAGGGTTCTCTGTCCATGGGATTCTCCAGACAAGAATACTGGAGTGTGTAGCCATTCCCTTCTCCAGGGGATCTTCCCAACCAAGGGATCAAACCCATGTCTTCTGCGTTGCAGGTGGATTCTTTACCATCTGAGCCACCAGGAAAGTCCCACATTTTAAGTTTATAAAACTACAAACTATTGAGGCACAATCTTCCCTGAAGGAGTGTTGAGTGATGCATACTACAGAACCAGTTCTAACTCCCTTAAGACTCACCTCACTGCACAGCCACCACCACCACTGGAGAAATACAAGTGCCTCTGAAGGAAGACCACTGTAGGAAACTTGTCCCTTCTCCTCACCTCCTTGCGGGAACTTTACCAAAGTCAAACGAGAAAGATTCCAAAGAATTTGTTTTACATAATGGTGGTCTCTTCAAGAAGAGGAAATTGGCTTTTTGGTTTGTATCAGGCATTATACTTACAGACCTGTTCTGTATTAATGGAGCAGGGAAAAAGAATATGGGGGGAAATAATAAAAAACTAGATGACAGAGAATATGTAGGTGGCAAAAGAAGGGATGCTTTTTCATGTCCCCATTTTCTGTAAGATCAAGGAGCACAGATAGATTGGGAGGGAGGAGGAAAAGAAATGTGTGAGCAGGTTTTGCCTCGGACATTGAAAGAAACACGCAAACACCTCTGAGGAGTGTATCAAGACATCAACAAGAGAAGATGTAGGGCATCCTAGAGAAGGACCATCGATGCATATGGGGGCTTCCTGGGTGTGAGCCCTTCTCCAGGGAGTCTTTGTGAATCTCTTACCACAGTACAGAGTCTATATACAATAAAACAGAACAACAGATTTACCAACTTTGGCACAGGTAGGTAAATAAGGCATGTAAATTATCTTTCCTAACCCACTCCTGCCCAAAATCAGGATATTAATTGCCCAGAAGAAGGTATGGAAGAGTAAATGTACAAACCAAACATCTTTACCAATTTTCATTACAAGCCATTATAAGCTCACAGGTCAACCTTCTGTGAGAAAGGAGGGGGGCTTACTTTCTAAGATTGTAAACATAAAATTAGTTTGTGAAATACATAAAATATAAATATGTTTATAAATATATATGTATATATATATTTATGTATGTTCACTAAATATAAAATCAGTCTTACCAAATGAAAATGAGGGTGGTTAATTAACTGGGAGTGACAGAAAATTTATTGAATTATACATGAGATATAATTAATATAAACATATTTCCAGCTAGAAAGGGGTGGTGGAGGTTGAAACAAGATAACTGGAGGTTGTTATTACAATAAATTATTTCACTTTACTCCCAAATGAGGTGACATCCTTATGTAAATCACTGCATTGAATCAGAAAGAAAAATGTTTGTAGAGCTGTGTGTGTGTGTGTATGTGTGTTTGCATTATAGAAAATATGTACCCAGTTAGCAAGAAGAACAAAAAAAACTAAACTCACAGAAAAAAAAAAAAAAAAACTATAGGAATATTTGGGGAAAACGCAAAAGTGTAACACATACGTAATGAAATCTCAGAAGGAAAGAAGAGAAAGAATGAGAAACTCAAAACAATCTTTAAGACTAAATTTCTTTAAGCTTAGAGCTAATGATTACAGAACAAAACAACACATCTTGCTCAAGGATATGTTTTTCCTTAAGCTCTGTACTAATAATTATATAAAAACCTTTATATAATTTGATATACAAAAGCTGGCTTAAAACAACATTCAAAAAACTAAGATCATGGCATCTGGTCCCATTACTTAATGGCAAATAGATAGGGAAACAATGGAAAGGGTGACAGAATTTATTTTCTTGGGCTCCAAAATCACTGCAGATGTGACTGCAGTCACGAAATTAAAAGATGCTAGCTTCTTGGAAGAAAAGTTATGACCAACCTAGTCAGTATATTGAAAAGCAGAGACATTACTTTGCCAACAAAGGTCCATCTAGTCAAAACTATGGTTTTTCTAGTAGTCATGTATGGATGTGGAGAAGGCAATGGCACCCCACTCCAGTACTCTTGCCTGGAAAATCCTATGGACAGAGGAGCCTGGTAGGCTGCAATCCATGGGGTCGCCAAGAGTCAGACACGACTGAGCAACTTCACTTTCACTTTTCACTTTCATGCATTGGAGAAGGAAATGGCAACCCACTCCAGTGTTCTTGCCTGGAGAATCCCAGGGACGGGGGAGCCTGGTGGGCTGCCGTCTATGGGGTTGCACAGAGTCAGACACAAGTGAAGCGACTTAGCAGCAGCAGCATCGGCAGCACGTATGGATGTGAGAGGTGGACTACAAAGAAGGCTGAGCACCAAATAATTGATGCTTTTGAACTGTGGCGTTGAAAAAGACTCTTGAGAGTCCTTTGGACTGCAAGGAGATCAAACCAGTCAATTCTGAAGGAAATTAGTCCTGAATATTCATTGGAAGGATTGATGCTGAAGCTGAAGCTCCAATACTTTGGCCACTGATATGAAGAGCTGACTCATTGGAAAAGACCCTGATGCTGGGAAAGATTGAAGGCGGGAGGAGAAGGGGATGACAGAGGATGAGATGGTTGGATGGCTTCACAGATTCGACAGACAAGCGTTTGAGCAAGCTCTAGGAGATGGTGATGGACAGGGAACCCTGGGGTGGTGCAGTCCATGGGGTCGCAAAGAGTCAGACACTACTGAGCCACTGAACTGAATGATTATACAACAACAATGTATCTTGCTCCTGGACATGTTTGTCCTTCTTGACAGGAACCTTCTGACTAATTCCATTATCTTAAGATGTATGTTGTGGAGTTGGTCTGGTGACACATTTCTATTATTAGTTCTAATCCTGTTATCTTAAGATGTATGTGGTGGGAGTGGGCCTGGTAAAAGTATACAAGGCTTACATAAGCCTTGCTGAAGGCAATGGCACCCCACCCCAGTACTCTTGCCTGGAAAATCCCATGGACAGAGGAGCCTGGTAGGCTGCAGTCCATGGGATCGCTAAGAGTCAGACACGACTGAGCGACTTCACTTTCACTTTTCACTTTCATGCATTGGAGAAGGAAATGGCAACCCGCTCCAGTGTTCTTGCCTAGAGAATCCCAGGGATGGGGGAGCCTGGTGGGCTGCCGTCTATGGGGTCGCACAGAGTCGGACACGACTGAAGCGACTTAGCAGCAGCAGTGGGGTGCTCTCTGCCCTCTCCCGATGTCTGTGCCAGAAGCTTTCTCCACCCCTTTTTCACTGCAAGAAAACTTTTCCCACATGAAGCTCTGAGTGCCTGAAGCCTCGTCTCTGGTCATGAATCCGACACCATTCACTGTAAACTATGAAAGCTACAGTCATTAAGACAGTATGGCACTGGCACAAAAACAGAAATATAATCCAACTGAAAGATAGAAAGCCCAGATATGAACCCACACACATATGGGCACCTTATCTTTGACAAAGGAGGTAAGACTATACAATGGGGAAAAGATAGTCTCTGTAATAAGTGGTGCTGGGAGAATTGGACAGCTATCTGTAAAAGAAGAAAATTAGAACACTTCCTAAAACCATACATAAAGATAAACTTAAAATGGCCTAAGACCTAAATGTAAGACAAGAAACTATAAAACAGAGGAAAACATAGGCAGAACACTCTTTGACATAAATCACAGCAAGATCCTATATGACCCACCTCCTAGAGTAATGGAAGTAAAAACAAAAATTAAAAAAAAAAAAATAGGGCCTAGTTAAACTTTAAAGCTTTTTTTCATAGCAAAGGAAACTATAAACAAGGTGAAAGGACAACCCTTAGAATGGGAGAAAGTATCAAATGAAATAATTGACAAAGGATTAATCTCTAAAATATATAAGCAGCTCATGCAGTTCAATGGCAGAAAAATAAACAACCCAGTCAAAAAGTAGGCAAGAGACCTAGAGAGACATTTCTTCAAAGAAAAAATACAGATGGCTAACAAATACATGAAGAGATGCTCAACGCTGCTCATTATTAGAGGAATGAAAATCAAATCTACATTGAGGTATCACCTTACACCAGTCAGAATGGCCAACATCAAAAAATTTACAAACAACAAATGCTGGCGAGGGTGTGGAGAAAGGCAATCCTCTTGCACTGTTGGTGGGAATATAAATTGATAACAGCCACTATGGAGAACAGTAGCAAGATTCGTTAAAAAAAAAATTAGGAATATAACTACCATGTGATCCAACAATTCCACTACTGGGCATATACCTTGAGGAAACCAGAATTGAAAAAGACATACATACCCCAGTGTTCACTGTAGCACTATTTACAATAGCTTGGACGTGGAAGCAACCTAGCAGTTCATTGACAGACAGATGGATAAAGAAGTTGTGGTACAAATATACGATGGAATATTACTCAGCTGTAAAAAGGAGTACATTTGAGCCAGTTCTAGTGAAGCTGATAAACCCAGAGCCTATTGTATAAGTAAAGTAAGTCAGAAAGAGAAAAGTCAGTATCATATACTATTGCATATACATGGCATCTAGAAAGATGGTATGGATGAACCTATTTGCAGGGCAGCAATAGAGACACAGACACAGAGAACAGACTTATGGACACAGTGGGGCAAGGAAAGGATGGGACAAATTGAGAGACTAGCATTGAAACATACACCTTACCATATGCAAAACAATCAGTGGCAATCTGCTGTATAACACAGGGAGTTCAAACCTGGTGCTGACAACCTCCTACTCCTGGGATGTGGTGGAAGGTTTCAGGGAGGTTCAAGAGGAAGGGGACATATGTATACCTATGGCTGATTCACGCTGGTGTATAGCAGAAATCAACACAATATTGTAAAGCAATTAACCTTCAGTTAAAAAATCAATTGATTAATTAATCAAAAGAAATATGAATAACCAGGAGGTAGGTATTTATTGAGCACTTACTTTGTACCACACACGGTGCTGGGAAACTGGGGTATATAAGGAAGTGAACATGGACGTGCCTCTTGGCTTCAAAGTGTTTACTGCCCCAGTGGGGGCTAGGAGGAGACATATCAAATCAAATAGAAGACACATAAAACCAAATAGTCCCACATATCAAATATCAAACAGACGTGGAGTAGTTAAGATAGAAGGTAAGAGTTGTGATTTGGGGGGAGCTATAGTGGCAAAAAAACATTGTGTGTGCTGGGTGGTATGAGTGGCATGATCAAGAGTTAGAGACCTTTTAAAACAAAATCTTTCACAAGAAGGACTTATCCACAACTGGAGCCTGTGCGCCACAACAAAAGAAGCCACTGCAACGCGAAAACCGTGGACCACAATGAAGAGGAGCCCCTACTCCCCACAACTACAGGTAGCCTGGGCAGAAATGAAGGCCCAGTGCAACCAAAAAATAAATAATTAATTTTAAAAACAGTAAAGAGAAATTAATTTTTTAAAAAGTATGTAGAATCAAAGAAGTGGGACTTTGTTTTCGGGGTGGTGAGCTTGAGAACCAATGATGGGAAGTGACTCACCAGAGGTGACATGGCTATTAGCTATGATTCTTTCAGTTTCAAGCAACAGAAGACAATTTTGATGACTTTATGACAACATAGAGGATTAATTAGAAATCAAGTGATGTTGCTCTTGGAACCCATTAAAGAGTTCTAGGTGTTGTATGTATCTTACTATGCAGGGTGAGAACTGACTGCCACCTACTTCTCCCTGACCTCTCAATTAACCCAAAGGTATAGTTCCTGTTTACTGCACAATTCTATTAACCTCAGAGTTACTAAATGCTTTGTTTTTCAAAAAAAAGAGAGAAGGATTTACGGTCTGCAAGACAAAGTGGGATGTCAGAAGCATTTCAATTCCATATCTTATCCTAAAGTTTCTGGATAGAAAAAAGAGTCAAGACTTGAAAACAAAAGCAAACTGCTATCTTCAGGGGAGAGGCACTTTTACAGTAAGGCGGGGAGCTAAAGGAACTACATATAAGAGTAAGGACAATGTAGGATTCACCGAGCAGGGAACAGCAGCCCCAAGGGCACAGTGGAGTAATTTAAGCTATTATGAAGTGAGAGGAGATGATCAGGGAAAGAAAAGCAAAATATTGGAAGAGTTAGGGCTTACACTTAGGCTGTTGACTGATGAAAAGGTAGATTACTTCATTTACTTAGCAGTTTAACAAATATTAAGTATCACCATGGGCTCAAGGGCTGATGAGACCGTGAGACCTTGAAGTACCAGGGAAGCAGTAGATGCTGAATGGTTAATAGCACTGACTCTGAAGCCAGGCTGCATGGGTTTAAATTCTGTCTACAACAGCTATTAGCCATGTGACCTTGGAAAAGATACTTTACATTTCTAAGCTTTGACTGTCACATCTGTAAGATATAATATACCTGTCTAATATACTTTAGACTTATATGAATTTGGCCATGAAGCATCTAGAATATTTTCTGGAACTTAGTACTATATGCACATTAGTTATTAGACAACTTTTATTCTTAAGCAACAAAAAAGTGGCAAACAATATCATTCCAGATACTGTGTTGATATGAAGGGAATAGAGAGAAAGAGTTGGCCATGCCAAAAACCATAGGCAGCTTATAATGTGGAATGGGCTCTGGCTTCTCACCACCTGGCTTCAGATCTGGACTCTACACATTCTAACATGTGACCCTTCTTAAACTATGTGTCTTTGTTTATTAATCTCTCAATGGTTAATAACACTCATTTCATGGAGTTATCTTGAGGAATTAGACAAGTAAACACCTGTAAGTTACTTAGAGTAGTGCCAGGAATAGAGCTAGTGTACAAAAGTATTGGCTATTAGTATAATAATTAATTTATTTTAGATAGTGTAAGAAGCATGTGAAAAACTTCCACGGCCCATACAAAGAACAGAAAGCCACTATGACTGGAAGTTAGTGAGCAAGAGTTTCAACAGTCTTAGACATGAGATGGGCAGCAATCTTAGCCATCATAGGACTTGTCTTTCTCATCTGGGTAATGGCAGGTGGGAGATTATAACCACTTGAGAGTTTGCTTCCCTGATGGCTCAGCAGGTAAAGAACCCATCTGCAATACAAAAGATACAGGAGACACAGGTTCCATCCCTAGGTTGAGAAGAACCCCTGAAGAATAAAATGGCAACTCACTCCAGTATTCTTGCCTAAAAAATCCGATGGATATAAGAGCCTGGTGGGCTACAGTCCAAATGGTCGCAAGGAGTCAGACATGACTGAGCAACTGAGTACACACACAGAGGAGGTAGACCTCGCAGACCCCTATATTCTGGCTGCTGCTGCTAAGTCACTTCAGTCGTGTCTGACTCTGTGCGGCCCCGTAGACGGCAGCCCACCAGCCTCTCCCGTCCCTGGGATGCTCCAGGCAACCTGAATCAATTCCCCAGCATAGAACAAGAGTTGGTGGACCGGAATATAGACCGGAAAGGGATACCAGGGCATTCTGATATATGGGTTACAATCTCAGCAGCCTAGGTGCCAAGACACAAGGATGTGACGATACATACTTTGCCAGAGAGACAGTCTTCCTATTAAGACACCAAGGCCACAAAATTCTGGTTCAGTGAGGCATAGAAGGAACATGGCATGTTTGGTTCCTCTAGAATTCTGCAGCTTTGGATCAGCAGGAGACACACTCACGAACAACTGCATGGAGAATACAGCAACAGGAAGCAGCATAACGGCCTCAGCCTCCTTCAAAGGATCTGAGGACAAAAAGAGCACCCAAGTGCTCTCGTGCATGAGAATCCATAAGAGTCCTTCTAGGGCCTTCTAGGAATATATGGGGTGAGATTTCCTGATAGGTATAGGATTCCCTGCAATTAGTTTCAGGTTATGTTGTTCTGTAGTCGCTCCATCGTTTCTGATTCTTCTGGGACCCCATGGACTGTAACCTGCCAGGGTCCTCTGTCCATGGGATTTCCCAGGCAAGAATACTAGAGTATATTGTCATTTCCTCCTTCAGGGGACCTTCCTGATCCAGGGATCAAACCTGCATCTCCTGCACTGCAGGTAGATTCTTTACTGCTGAGCCATCAAGGAAGCCCAGTTCAGGTTATAAGTAGGTGAAATTTGAGTATTAACAGTAATTTGATTTCATTTGTACCTACAGCTTGATAATGACTGGGGAAGCTCGGAATATATAATGCTTGTTATTTTTCCAAGATTATACACTGTGTCTCCTAAACTCCTAATAAAATACCAATTAACAAATAATTGATGATGGTAATAAAGGTGAGTCTTATTTTCAACAGAAGCAAAGAAGGCAAGAATTCCAGATCTTAGAAGTAAAGAATCATTCAGTTTCTCTTTGCTTCAGAATATGGAAAAGTGTTGCTGGAGAGAAAATATAGCAGGAATAGAAAACTCTTTAGAATATAATAGGAACAATTCATATTTGAGTCACTTAATGCCAATGACTGATCATATTGACACTATTAGCTTAAGTATGGGGTAGAAATTCAGTAAGATAAACTACACATTTTTCAAGTGTTCAGCTCAAATGGCCTGGTGTATAGAGGGGAAAACCTTGTTCCAGGAGTAGATGTCTTAGGTCCTGCTCTGCTACATGACCTAAGTTATGATACTTGGGGCATGTCACACTTTTTAAAATAATGATGCTGATAATAATTATAAACCTCTATCTTTGGGGGGTATTTACAATTTGCATGTCACTGTTTTTTTTTTTTTTTGTTTGTTTTTTTGCCTGTCACTATTCTAAGGGTTTGACACCTAGCAATGCATGTGAAGAGCTGACTCATTGGAAAAGACCCTGATGCTGGGAGGGATTGGGGGCAGGAGGAGAAGGGGACAACAGAGGATGAGATGGCTGGATGGCATCACTGACTCGATGGACATGAGTTTGAGTGAACTCTGGGAGTTGGTGATGGACAGGGAGGCCTGGCATGCTGTGATTCATGGGGTTGCAAAGAGTCGGACACGACTGAGCGACTGAACTGAACTGAACTGAATTCATGTGATCCTCCTTGTAACATTCACAGGTCACATCCATTTTAAGTGGTATAGCCAAGTTAAGAATCCATGGACTCCCAGAAGGACTAGGGCTCATCTCCTCCTGCGAGAGCACCAAAATCACTACTAGCTGTTGAGCAACCATCCACAGGAGGATGCTGGAATCTATGAAGAAAAGGCACCCCACGTCCAAAGACAAAGAAGAAGCTGCAGCAAGACGGTAGGAGGGGCACAATCACGATAAAATCAAATCCCATACCCAGTGGGTGAACCACAGATTGGAGAACAATAATACCAAAGACGTTCTCACACTGCTGTGAAGGTTTGGAATCCCACGTCAGGTTTCACAGCCTGGGGACCCAACAAAGGGACTGGGAATCCCCAGGGAACTTGACTTTGAAGGCCAGTAGGATTTGATAACAAGACTTCCACAGGACTGGGGGAAACAGAGACTCCAGTCTTGGAGGGTACGAACAAAACCTTGCATGCACCAAGACTCAGAGGCAAGGAGCAGTGACTCCACAAGACACTGAACCCCAAATACCTCCTAGTGTTGGAGGGTCTCCTGTGGAGGCACAGGTCAGCAGGGGTTCACCACAGGAATGGGGCTGCTGGCAGCAGCTGTCTGGGAAGGTCCCCATTGGCATTAACCCTCCTGGAGGTCACCATTAACCTTACCATAGAGTCCACTGACCTGAGGGCTGAGTCACCTCAGGCCAAACAACTACCAGGGAGGAGGGTAACCCTACTCATCAGCAGATAATTAGATTAAAGCTTTATTGAGCATGAGCCCACCAGAGCAAGACCCAGTTTTTCCCACCACCAGTCCCTCCCATCAGGAAACTTATACAAGCCACTTAGCCTCCTCCATCAGAGGGCAGACAGAAGAAGGAAAAACCACAATCCCACAGGGACAAAAACAAAACCATGTTACAGAAAGTTAATCAGCATGAAAAAGCAGAAAGCTATGTCCCAGATGAAGGGACAAGATAAACCCCCAGAAAAACAACTAAATGAAGTGGAAATAGGCAACCTTCCACAAAAAGGATTCAGAATAATGGTAGTGAAGATGATCTATGATCTCAGAAAAAGAATGGAGGCACAGATTGAGAAGAGGCAGAAAGTTTACCAAAGAACTAGAAGAACTAAAGAACAAACAAACAGAAGTGAATAATACACTAGAAGGAATCCATGGCAGAATAACTGAGGCATGTCTGATTCTTTGCAAACCCATGGATTGCAGCTGCCAGGTTTCCCTGTCCTTCACTATCTCCTGGAGCTTGCTCAAACTCATGTCCATCGAGCTGCTGATGCCATCCAACCATCTCATCGTCTGTCATCCCCTCACCCTGCCTTCAATCTTTCCCAGCATCAGGGTCTTTTCTAATGAGTCAGTTCTTTGCATCAGGTGGCCAAAGTATTATAGTTTCAGCTTCAGCATCAGTCCTTCCAATGAATATTCAGGACTGATCTCCTTTAGGATGGACTGGTTTGATGTCCCTGCAGTCCAAGGGATTCTCAAGAGTCTTATCCAACACCACAATTCAAAAGCATCAGTTCTTCAGTGCTCAGCCTTCTTTACAATCCAAGTTTCACATCCATACATGACTACTGAAAAAAAGCATAGCTTTGACTATATGGACCTTTATCAGCAAAGTAATGTCTGTGCTTTTTAATATGTTGACATAGCCTTTCTTTCAAGGAGCAAGTGTCTTTTAATTTCATGACTGCAGTCATTATCTGCAGTGATTTTGGAGCCCAGGAAAATAAAGTCTGTCACTGTTTCCTTTGTTTCTCCATTCATTTGCCATGAAATGATGGGACCAGATGCCATGATCTTAGTTTTTAATGTTGAGTTTTAAGCCAGCTTTTTCACTCTCTTCTTTCACCTTCATCAAGAGGCTCTTTAGTTCCTATTCACTTTCTGCCATAAGGGTGGTATCCTCTGCATATTTGAGGTTGCTGATATTTCTCCCAGCAATCTTGATTCCAGCTTGTGATTCATCCAGCCCTGCATCTTGCATGATGTACTCTGCATAGAAGTTAAATAAGCAGGGTTGCAATATACAGCATTGATGTATTCCTTTACCAGTTTGGAAGCAGTCCATTGTTCCATGTCTGGTTCTAACTGTTGCTTCTTGAGCTGCATACAGGTTTCTCAGGAGGCAGGGCAGGTGGTCTGGTATTCCAATCTCTTTAAGAATTTTCCACAGTTTGTTGTGATCCACACAGTCAAAGGCTTTAGCATAGTCAATGAAGCTGAAGTAGATGTTTTCCTGAAATTCTGTTGCTTTTTCTATGATACAGTAGATGTTGGCAATTTGATCTTTGGTTCTTCTGCCTTTTCTAAATCCAGCTTGAACATCTGGATGTTCCAGTTCACTTACTGTTGAAGCCTAGCTTGGAAAATTTTGAGCATTACTTTGCTAGCATTTGAAATGAGTGCAATTGTGTGTTAGCGTGAACATCTTTGGCACTGTCTTTATTTGGGACTGGAATGACAACTTTCTTTTTCTAGTCCTGTGGCCGCTGGTGAGTTTTCCAAATTACCTTCAATGTAAACGGATTAAATGCACCAACCAAAAGACACAGACTGGCTGAGCAGATGAAAACATGTGCATGTATGCACTTCCACTTACCACATCACTCTGCTTGATTCCACCCCCTCAAACTGCAAGTAATTATTTTGTATTGTTAGGTTAATCATGTTCCCACTATGGCTTGCAATTGTAATTATCTTTTATTATTAGTCTGGTTATTGATTGTGAAAACTGATAAACATCTTTTCCTATTGTGATTATGTAACTATTACTCAATACCATTCTATCATGATTGGTCAACAGAAAAAGTATAGAATTCTATATCACCAAAACTAACATTTAAGAGAAAAACCTGTAATCACTTTTTAAAATCCAGATGCATATCAGAATTACCTTGCCATTTTTTGAAAAATTCAAATGCCCCAGTATTGCTTTTTTTTCTCTCCAGAGCTCCAGATGTATTTCTGATGAGCAGCCATGTTTAAAAACAACTAGATTATATGGGGATTTGTTTTATTAGTTTGTTTCACTTTTTCTATTTCATATTCAGTGATCCCATTTCACTTAGTTTTCAAATTTCTCCATCTCTTCTTTTTTTTTTTGATGTTCTTTCTCAAAACTTTATCAAGGATAGTAGAAAAGTTTTAGTAAACATATATATAAATAATACACATAATACATATATATATATATATTTGGTAAACATATGAATTTTGGCCTAGCTAAAATATTTATGACATGTTGATTCTAGTTGTTTGACTTAGTATGAATAGAATGCTAAATTTCTAATTTAAAAAATAGATATGCCACAAGCAACAAGGTTTATTGTATAGCATAGGGAATTATAGTCAATATCTTCTAGTAACCTATAAAGGAAAATAATTTCAAAAATAATATATGTGTATATGTATAATAAGCAAGGTCCTATGCTGTAAAGAGCAATATTGCATAGGAACCTGCAATGTCAAGTCCATGAATCAAGGCAAATTGGAAGTGGTCAAACAAGAGATGGCAAGAGTGAATCTCGACATTCTAGGTATCAGCAAACTGAAATGGACTGGAATGGGTGAATTTAACTCAGATGACCATTATATCTACTACTGTGGGCAGGAATCCCTCAGAAGAAATGGAATAGCCATCATGGTCAACAAAAGAGTCAGAAATGCTGCACTTGGATGCAATCTCAAAAACGACAGAATGATCTCTTTTCGTTTCCAAGGCAAACCATTCAATATCACAGTAATCCAAGTCTATGCCCCAACCAGTAACACTGAAGAAGCTGAAGTTGAATGGTTCTATGAAGACCTACAAGACCTTTTAGAACTAACACCCCCAAAAGAAGTCCTTTTCATTATAGGGGACTGGAATGCAAAAGTAGGAAGTCAAGAAACACCTGAAGTAACAGGCAAATTTGGCCATGGAATACAGAATGAAGCAGGGCAAAGACTAATAGAGTTTGGCCAAGAAAATGCACTGGTCATAGCAAACACCCTCTTCCAACAACATAAGAGAAGACTCTACACATGGACATCACCAGATGGTCAACACTGAAATCAGATTGATTATATTCTTTGCAGCCAAAGACGGAGAAGCTCTATACAGTCAGCAAAAACAAGACCAGGAGCTGACTGTGGCTCAGACCATGAACTCCTTATTGCCAAATTCAGACTTAAATTGAAGAAACTAGGAAAAACCACTAGACCATTCAGGTATGACCTAAACCAAATCCCTTATGATTATACAGTGGAAGTGAGAAATAGATTTAAGGGACTAGATCTGATAGATAGAGTGCCTGATGAACTATGGACAGAGGTTCGTGACATTGTACAAGAGACAGGGATCAAGACCATTCCCATGGAAAAGGAATGCAAAAAAGCAAAATGGCTGTCTGGGGAGGCCTTACAAATAGCTGTGAAAAGAAAAGAAGCAAAAAGCAAAGGAGAAAGGGAAAGATATAAACATCTGAATGCAGAGTTACAAAGAATACCAAGAGAAAGAAAGCATTCTTCAGCAATCAATGCAAAGAAATAGAGGAAAACAACAGAATGGGAAAGACTAGAGATCTTTTCAAGAAAATCAGAGATACCAAAGGAACATTTCATGCAAAGATGGGCTCGATAAAGGACAGAAATGGTATGGACCTAATAGAAGCAGAAGATACTAAGAAGAGATGGCAAGAATACACAGAAGAACTGTACAAAAAAGAGCTTCACGACCCAGATAATCATGATGGTGTGATCACTGACCTAGAGCCAGACATCCTGGAATGTGAAGTCAAGTGGGACTTAGAAAGCATCACTACGAACAAAGCTAGTGGAGGAGATAGAATTCCAGTTGAGCTATTCCAAATCCTTAAAGATGATGCTGTGAAAGTGCTGCACTCAACATGCCAGCAAATTTGGAAAACTCAGCAGTGGCCACAGGACTGGAAAAGGTCAGTTTTCATTCCAATCCCAAAAAAAGGCAGTGCCAAAGAATGCTCAAACTACCACACAATTGCACTCATCTCACACGCTAGTAAAGTACTGCTCAAAATTCTCCAAGCCAGGCTTCAGCAATACGTGAACCATGAACTTCCTGATGTGCAAGCTGGTTTTAGAAAAGGCAGAGGAACCAGAGATCAAATTGCCAACATCTGCTGGATCACAGAAAAAGCAAGAGCGTTCCAGAAAAACATCTATTTCTGCTTTATTGACTATGCCAAAGCCTTTGACTGTGTGGATCACAATAAACTGTGGGAAATTCTTCAAGAGATGGGAATACCAGACCACCTGATCTGCCTCTTGAGAAATTTGTATGCAGGTCAGGAAGCAACAGTTAGAACTGGACATGGAACAACAGACTGGTTCCAAATAGGAAAAGGAGTACATCAAGGCTGTATATTGTCACCCTGCTTAACTTATATGCAGAGTACATCATGAGAAATGCTGGACTGGAAGAAACACAAACTGGAATCAAGATTGCCGGGAGAAATATCAATAACCTCAGCTATGCAGATGACACCACCCTTATGGCAGAAAGTGAAGAGGAACTCAAAAGCCTCTTGATGAAAGTGAAAGAGGAGAGTGAAAAAGTGGGCTTAAAGCTCAACATTCAGAAAACGAAGATCATGGCATCCGGTCCCATCACTTCATGGGAAATAGATGGGGAAACAGTGGAAAGTGTCAGACTTTATTTTTCTGGGCTCCAAAATCACTGCAGATGGCGACTGCAGCCATGAAATTAAAAGACACTTACTCCTTGGAAGGAAAGTTATGACCAACCTAGACAGCATATTGAAAAGCAGAGACATTCCTTTGCCAACAAAGGTTCGTCTAGTCGAGGTTATGGTTTTTCCAGTGGTCACGTATGGATGTGAGAGTTGGACTGTGAAGAAGGCTGAGCGCCGAAGAATTGATGCTTTTGAACTGTGTTCCAACGAGAAGACTCTTGAGAGTCCCTTGGACTGCAATGAGATCCAACCAGTCCATTCTGAAGGAGATCAGCCCTGGGATTTCTTGGAAGGAATGATGCTGAAGCTGAAACTCCAGTACTTTGACCACCTCACGCGAAGAGTTGACTCATTGGAAAAGACTCTGATGCTGGGAGGGATTGGGGGCAGGAGGAGAAGGGGACGACAGAGGATGAGATGGCTGGATGGCATCACCGACTTAATGGACGTGAGTCTCAGTGAACTCTGGGAGTTGGTGATGGACAGGGAGGCCTGGCGTGCTGCGATTCATGGGGTCGCAAAGAGTCGGACACAACTGAGCGACTGATCTGATCTGATCTGATATGTATAATTGAATCACACACAAAAAAGAATTCTACTTTATGAAATTTAGTAATGTTTATCTTTTTGCCCATTTTTCCAAATGTCCTATGGACATTAATAACTACATAAGAGAAACAGAATTTTAAATATATTTGTGTTGGATATGATTAATATAAATATAAATCTATTACATTTAAATTATTAATATCATTCAAGATGCTCCTATTCTTTTTTTTGTACTTCATAAAATATTCTCAATGAAATGTTAATATGCCTCACTATGATTATATATATATTTTACCCTTATATTTCTTCTGATTTTTGCTTTATGTATCTTTGCTTCTTTGTTATTAAGGTATCTAATAGTTTATGATGTCTATCTTCTATGTGAATTGTACCTTTTATCTTTTAAAATATTCATCTTTGTTTCATTTAAAATAAATAAATAATTTTTTAAACAATTTTTTAAAAAGAAACAATAAAATGTGATTAGTTGACCAAGGAATTAAAAAAAAAAAAAAAGAATTCATGGATTCCCATCTTCTTTATCTTCCTTTCCTTTCCTGAATAAGGCACCCCACTCCAGTACTCTTGCCTGGAAAATTCCACGGACGGAGGAGCCTGGTAGGCTTCAGTCTATGGGGTCGCTGGGAGTCGGACACGACTGAGCGATTTCACTTTCACTTTTCACTTTCATGCATTGGAGAAGGAAATGGCAACCCACTCCAGTGTTCTTGCCTGGAGAATCCCAGGGACGGGGGAGCCTGGTGGGCTGCCGTCTATGGGGTCACACATAGTCGCACACGACTGAAGTGACTTAGCAGCAGCAGCAGCAGAGTCACTAAATGAGACTGAGCATGGTAGGCATTCACACCAGGCAGGAAGGGGCCCCAGTCCTCTGACCCAGCATACAGTGATAGAGTGAAGGTCTGGGAAGAACAAGGAAGGGTGTCCCTGGAGAGGAACAGCCTGCCACAGTGCACTGGATCCCAAGTGGAGTGAGGAAGACAGCCACATGCAAAGAGTTCCAGATGAAACCCAAGAGACTGTCCCAAAGCTTAATATCAAATAGTGTGCTGCCATGAAAAGATGTTCAACATCCTCATTATTAGAGAAAAGCAAATCAAAACTATAATGTGGTACCACCTCACACCAGTCAGAATTTGTTGCTGTTCAGTTGTTAAGTCATCTCTGACTTTTTGTGACCCCATAGGTTGTCTTTTCATTTTGTTTATGGTTTCCTTTGCTCAGTGGGTCAGGCTTCCTTGTGCTTTATTATCTCCTAAAGTTTGCCCAAACTCACATTCACTGAGTCAGTGATGGTATCCAACTATCTCATCCTCTGTTGCCCCATGTCCTGTCCTCAATCTTTCCTAGCATCAGGGTGTTTTCCAATGAATCAGGTCATCCCATCAGAATGGTCATCATTAAAAAGTCTACAAATATATGTGCCACATCTTTATCAATTCATCTGTTGATAGACAGTTAGGTTGTCTCCATGTCTTGACTACTGTAAATAGTGCTGCCATAAACACCATCATGCCCCTATCTTTTTGAATTATAGCTTTGTCCAGATATATGCCTGGGAGTAGGATTTCCAGTCTATTTTTAGTTTTTGGAGGAAACACTACATTGCTTCCCATAGTTGCTGTACCAACTTACATTCCCACCAACAGTACAGGAGGGTTCCTTTTTCTCTAGACCCTCTCCAGCATTTGTTATTTGTAGACATTTTAATGATGGACATTCTGACCAGTGTGAGGTGGTACCTCATTATAGTTCTGATTTGCATTTCTCTGATACTTAGTGTTGCTGAGCACCTTTTCATGTGCCTGTTGGCCATCTGTATGTCTCCTTTAGAGAAAAGTCTACTTAGGTTTTCTGCCCATTTTTTATTGAGTTATGTTGTTGTTGAATTGTATGAGCTGTTTGTATATTTTTGAATTTAAGCCCTTGTTGGTCACATAATTTGCAAATATTTTTGCACAGCCCATATATAGGTTGTCTTTTCACTTTGTTTATGGTTTCCTTTGCTCCACAAAACCTTGTTAGTTTGATTAGATCTCATTTGTAGCAACATGAATGGACTTAGAGATTACCATAATAAGTGAAGTAAGTAAGAAAGAAAGACAAATACCATATGATATTACTTATATCTGAAATCTAAAATATGACACAAATAAACCTTCTACAAAACAGAAACAGAGGATATATAGACTTGTGGTTGTCAGGAAGTGGGGAGGGATGGATTGGGCATTTTGAGCTAGCAGATATAAGCCACTATACAGAATGGATAAATAGCAATGTTCTGCTGTATGTTGATAACGGAAAAGAACAAAAAAGGTCTATGTATATGCACAATGGAAAAACTTGGCTGTACAGCAGAAATTAACACAACACTGTACATCAACTATAATAAAAAAAAAATAGTTTACAAATAACAAATCCTGTTGTCGCTGTTCAGTCACTCAGTCATGTCCAACTCTTCTGCAACTCCATGGATTGTAGCCCACCAGGCTTCTCTGTCCCTAAGATTTTCCAGGCAAAAATACTGGAGTGGGTTACCATTTCCTTCTCCAGGGGATCTTCCAGACCCAGGGATAGAACCTGCATCTCCTGCATTGGCAGGATTCTTTACCACTGAGCCACCAGGGAAGCCCCAACAAATGCTGTAGAGGGTGTGAATAAAAGGGAACTCTCCTACACTGTTGATGGGAATGTAAATTGGTGTGGCCACTATGGAAAAAAGTATGGAAGTTCCTCAGAAAACTAAAGATAGAGTTACTACATGATCCAGGAAGCCTTTCTACTGGGCATAGATCCAGAGAAAACTCTAACTCAAATAATAATGCACTCCAATGCTCATGGGCTTCCAGGTGGCACCAGTGGTAAAAAAAAAAAAAAAAAAAAACCCTGCCTGCCAGTGCAGGAGATGCTAATAGACTCAGGTTTGATCCCAAGGTTGGGAAGATCCCCTCGAGGAGAACATGGCAACCCACTCCAGTATTCTTGCCTGGAGACTCTCCATGGACGGAATCTCCATGAACTACAATCTATGCAGTCACAAAGAGTCAGACAATGTTCATAGCAGCACTCTTTACAAAACCCAAGATATGGAAACACCCTAAATGTCTATTGACAGATAAACAGATAAAGAAGATGCGGTACATATATACAATGAAATACTACCCAGTCATAAAAGGAATTAAATAATGCCATTTGCAGCTACATGGATAGACCTAGAGATTATCGTACTAAGAGAAGGGAGTCAGAAAGAAATACAAATGCCATATGATATTACTTCCATGCAGAATCATGTAACAATTAACTTATCTGCAAAACAGAAACTGACTCACAGACATAGACAATAGATTTGTGGTTGCCAACTGGGGGGTAGGGAAGAGTTGAATTGCAAGTTTGGGATTAGCGGATGCAAACTATTATATATAGAATACATAAACAAGGTCCTACTATATAGCACAGAGAACTATATTCAATATCCTATAATAAACCATAACAGAAAAGAATATGAGAATCACTTTCCAGAAGAAACTAACACAACATTGTAAATCAAGTACACTTCAATTTTTCAAAATTTTAAAAAGTAGTGGTCTGCATGTCTGGACCATTTGGAACAATGACTATCACAGAGAAAGTAAGATGATACACAGAAAAAAATGTATGCAGAAATATTAGATAATGTATAAACAACAAACAGCAACAAACAGACCTGCAATTTAAGGCAACTGCCAGACATTAAAGGATGGTGTTAATATGATTACTAACATGTAAAAGTCTTCTGTTTAAACAGCATAAGCATAGTTAATATGCCATCTGTAGATTTACACTAATCATGGTGATTTTTAAAATAGTGTTTTTAAAAGATAACTAGATACATAAATAAATGGGTATAATATATTCTATAGGTTTTCTCCTTCATAGTTGATTTTTTAACACACAATACAATTTTATTGATATTACTATACTGTTAAGGATTTCAGTGCATGTATTGACATGTGAGAATTATACAGTTACCATGCAATATTTATTGACTCAAAAAAGGCACCCAGAAATAAGTATTTTAATTTCACCTTACAAATATTTACCAATAATCCAGTACCACTAGAAATATCCTAGTTTTAAAACAGGCATTTTTATGCAGTTATGCTAAAATTATTAACCTAATTTCAAGATGATAAAAATGCTCCCCATGAAAACACCATTCAGTTTTCAAAAATATATTTGAGATAGACTAGTAATTGGAACAGAGAAGGCTATGGCACCCCACTCCAGTACTCCTGCCTGGAAAATCCCATGGATGGAGAAGCCCGAAGGCTGTAGTCCATGGGGTCACTGAGTCGCACACGACTGAACGACTTCACTTTCACTTTTCACTTTCATGCATTGGAGGAGGAAATGGCAACCCACTCCAGTGTTCTTGCCTGGAGAATCCCAGGGACAGGAGAGCCTGGTGGGCTTCTGTCTATGGGGGTCACACAGAGTCAGACACGACTGAAGCGACTTAACAGCAGCAGCAGCAGTAATTGGAAACAAACAAATTTTGAAACTTCTAAATTTATTTTCATATGCATTTCACTTCAGGTCTGGAACATAAATACATTATGAAAAGTTGTTAATAGAATCTCACCAAATATATTATTGCCATAATAACAAACTCCATGCTGCTATTGCTAAGGTTGTTCCTTAATATATAGACTCCAGATTGCATTCAAAAGTGTAAAGTGAAATGTGATTAATCTCTTCCTGGGTACTGAAAGGGGGCAAATATGACCCCAAAGGACTTCATGTCATACTTTAGTTTACAGTGCTTTATGAATTAAGTATAAACTCTAGAAAAGAAAATAGATGAGACTGAGTAGGAAGACTAATTTCCAAGAATAGAAAAGGTAATCGCAGGCACTTCATCTCAAAAGGTAACCTCAGCTGATAATGAATGTGGAAACTTGAAAACTTGGGTGGGCTTCCTATAGGACAGTGAAAAGTTGGACTTTTTAATGGCATGAATGGCAATGTAAAAAAGCAGAGTGTTAATTTAAAATATTTTTACTAAAACTATAGATCAAAGAAAGTCTAATTATTTATAATGAATGGCTAGGGATCTCATCCAGCTAAAAGACTTCAATGATCTAGCCTCTCCAAATACATTTGGAATGGAGATCTAATTGGTTGTTCTATTTAGAGTCTGTGCTATTGAAAAAGGCTTTTATCAACATCAAATGGGCATAGTAACATAATTCAACAAGCAAGCAAGTAATGGAATGGAATTAAACAAAGGAAAACATACACCCACAAAGGTGAACTTAGCGTTGGAGGGCTTCAATAGTACTTGTTTTAAAAATTCTGAACTAAAGACAAAATGCCTAACATGGTTTTCTCAGCAAGTATATTATATGTTGGAAGCCAGAATACTGCTTCAATGTATTCTGATTCCTTATTTTGTTACATAATAACATGCTTAAAAAGCAACACATTGTGAGCTTGGGAGTTGTTAGGCATTTATTTACCATGGTGGGTTAATCTCATTCAGTGAGGTATAGAAACTCAATAATGAGTGCTACAGTATATAAGCTAATTGCTAGGATAAAACCAAATGAATAATTACTTAACTCCAGAATGAGGCCTGCGGGAATTTTTCTTTAATAAAGGTTTAATTCACCAGTGATAATGAATGCAATCTCACATACTACTGAATAACACCATTAGCATAATGGCTGTGATACAAAAACTATAATTAGAACTAAACAGAAACGTTAATTACAACCACCAAGGTACTGAATGAAATACTGTTGTTTAAGAAATTGACCTGCTTCACTGTCATGTTTTATGGGCTCAAGGATATCTCTGTAATTAAATATATATGTACATACATATATATGCATATATATAAACATAGAACAGGGCTTTTTTTATCAGTCAACCTGAAACCTCTTAGGGGTAACAAATATATTAATGAGAAATTGCCTAGAATTTAAAATATAAGTTAAATATGAAAATGATTAGAACTTTTGTTTTTTATTTGGTTAAATGCAAACATCAATATTTGTGCTAAAAAAAAATCCAGTATTAGAGAGTGAAGTGAAAGTGAAGTCGCTCAGTCGTGTCCGACTCTTTGCGACCTCATGGACTGTAGTCCACCAGGCTCCTCCCTCCATTGGATCCTCCAGGCAAGAGTACTGGAGTGGGTTGCCATTTCCTTCTCCAGGGGATCTTCCTGACCCAGGGATCGAACCCAGGTCTCCCGCATTCCAGGCAGACGCTTTAACCTCTGAGCCACCAGGGAACTTCAATTTTACATTTTATTGGTGTTAGGTCTGTGATCACCAGAAAAATGGTTACTAAAAATGAACAGATTAATAAAGTATGAAATATTATAATAATCAGTTGGAAAAATAAATTGCATAATCCATGAAAAATGTCAAAGATACTAAACTAATGGTTCTAAAAAGACTCAGCTGTGATTCTTAAAATTCTTTGAATTCCACTTACTAGCTATATAAATATATACATAATATTTAATGGCATTCATAATAGGAGATTTATGTATCTAAAAGACATGTATTGATAAGCATTTTGAAGCCAAGTGTCACACTCTATTAAATATCAAAAACAATAATAACCATAATAGCCCACTATTATTGCACAGACACTTTCCATTTATCAAAAAGATAAGCCATGCACTTCAAATATGTTTTATTGCCAACTCTAATGGTATTAAGTTTTCATAATAAAAGATTCTTCCTTTTTAAGATGGAACTTCAATAGAAAATAAAAGCATCCTATGAGTCAAATCAGTAAGACTGGCTTATTATCAATGTATCTCTGGCAACTTCTTATCCTTTTACTCCATTATTCTAATAGAATAAATATATTTCCCACTATTTTTCTATGAATCCCTTCCCTCCATTACAATGCATTTTTCAATAGCTGAACACAGTTTTTGAGGTCTGATGTTTGTAGCATCTCCAGTAATGCACCTCGAAAGTGCCACTCTCCTCACTACCAGTCATCCCATGAAAACTCCATTCTTTAATGAAATGTTACCTGCTAATAATTCACACAACAGATGTATTTATGCTTCGTAGTACTGACTGCAATTTTCTATGACCTAGATGATGGCTTGCCCCAAGCAGATTGCTAACCATAGCACCCACCCTGACATTAGCCAATGAGGAAAGAAGAGGGAGGAAGCATTAGCTTAGATACATCCACTCCCATGCTGCTCTCATGTCCTCTTCTGCTAATAAACTGAGTTGACTGATTGCTGTCTGCGAGTTTCTCTTTTGCCATTCACTATCCTGTGGAAGTGGGCTGGAAGAAGCACAAGCTAGAATCAAGATTGCCGGGAGAAATATCAATAACCTCAGATATGCAGATGACACCACCCTTATGGCAGAAAGTGAAGAGGAACTCAAAAGCCTCTTGATGAAAGTGAAAGTGGAGAGTGAAAAAGTTGGCTTAAAGCTCAACATTCAGAAAACAAAGATCATGGCATCTGGTCCCATCACTTCATGGGAAATAGATGGGGAAACAGTGGAAACAGTGTCAGACTTTATTTTTCTGGGCTCCAAAATCACTGCAGATAGTGACTGCAGCCATGAAATTAAAAGACGCTCACTCCTTGGAAGGAAAGTTATGACCACCCTAAATAGCATATTGAAAAGCAGAGACATTACTTTGCCAACAAAGGTCCGTCTAGTCAAGGCTATGTTTTTTCCTGTGGTCATGTATGGATGTGAGAGTTGGACTGTGAAGAAAGCTGAGTGCCGAAGAATTGATGCTTTCGAACTGTGGTGTTGGAGAAGACTCTTGAGAGTCCCTTGGACTGCAAGGAGATCCAACCAGTCCATCCTAAAGGAGATCAGTCCTGGGTGTTCATTGGAAGGACTGATGTTGAAGCTGAAACTCCAATCCTTTGGCCGCCTGATGTGAAGAGCTGACTCGTTTGAAAAGACTGTGATGCTGGGAAAGACTGAGGGCAGGAGGAGAAGGGGACGACAGAGGATGAGATGGTTGGATGGCATCACCGACTTAATGGACATGAGTTTGGGTAGACTTTGGGAGTTGGTGATGGACAGGGAGGCCTGGCATGCTGCAGTTCATCGGGTCACAAAGTCGGACATGACTGAGCGACTGAACTGAACTAAAGTCATCTTTTACTTACATTCTCTCCCTCAGTTAATACTATACTATCAGCTCAAATAGGAAAATCACCCAAGCGGGGAAACAGAAAATTTTCTCTACATTCTTATATTTCATTAGTTAACAACCATTAAATACCTTAAAATTTTTATTCTTCTCATCATCCAGAATAATTCTCTTATTTTTTTTCATTGAGAAAGGGAACATAGAAGAGAAAATATTTTCCTACAACAGAAACCTGAATGAGCTTTAATATACCTTGAATTAAAAGAAATATTTTCAGACTCATTAAAATAAAACACTAGGATTTTAAAAATAATATTGAGTTCACCAAAAAGTTTGTTCAGTTTTTTCCATTATGGAAAAAAATAAACTTTTTGGCCAAGGTAGTATTTTAACATGGATAGTATAATGTTACCATTTTTGGAAAATGTGTCACCAACTGATCATCATAAATGTGGATCCAAGTAGATCTAGAATTGCCTGTTATCATATACCAACTCTTCATCAAGCCCCATCAGGGCTTCCCTGATGGCTCAGCAAATAAAGAATCAAAAAATCCTCCTGCAATGCAGGAGACACAGGAGATGAGGGTTTGATCTCTGGAGTCAGGAAGATCCCCAGGAGAAGGAAATGGCAACCCACTCCAGTATTCTTGCCTTGAGAATTCCACGGACAGAGAAGCCTGGCGGGCTGCAGTCATGGGGTCGCAAAGAGTTGGCCACGACTGAGCACATGGCCCACATCACATTACACATAATGTGTATGTCGAAATTGCCTGTGACCATGTGGGTTAGAGAAAGAGCTCATGGTTCAGGCACTAAGCAACACCTTTTCTAAAGGGAGCAAAGGAGGAGGATCCCAGTGGCTTGCAGGAATTGGTACCTTTGCCCTTGGGTGATCTCTGCAGTTAGAGAACGCACGCACGGTCTGAGAAAAAATTCACCTTACTATGGACCTTGAACCATTCTGCACACACACAGAAAAATAAATTAATTCAAGTGTTCTTAATGCTGCTAACATTGTACTTCACTGAGGAGAAAAAAAAAAAAGGTGGGTGCAGATAGAGGGGAGGACTACAGAGAAAGAAATTTGGAAATGGCACAAAAATCTACATTCTGCCTAGGGCTTCCCGGAGTATACATTTATGAAAAGGAGACATAATCAAACACGAACCATCTATTCTGTTGTGTAATAATTAACAACCCTGGTCCAAGCATGTGGCCCTATTCAGATATAAGGCTTTTCTTCTTCTTTTTTATTTTCTACTTCATAACATACAAAACCTCCTGTCCAAACAGAGCCTGGTGCTACACCCACAATAAGATTCAGCCTCCTCTGTAGTTTTAATTAACTCAGGCCCAGCAGTTGTTTTTAACAGTTAACAGTTTGCATGAGTTACAGTATGCACACTGCTGAGACATAAATGCAAAGTAATCACTCTAATAAGTAGATACAAACATTTACAACAATTGCAACAAGTCTCTGCAACAATAAGGGATATAAAGAAAAATATCCAGCAGCAAGCCAGGAAACAACTCTCAGTACAACAGCATGAGTATGAATATCATTCAAAGCTCTGATCTTTTGTTGCCTTTAGTAATTTCAATAACCCAAAGCCACTAATGAGCTTGTGCTTTCAAGGCCAAAAAATAAGAACTCTGATGAAGAAACAAAAACAAAAACCAAGACTTCAATTTTCATGTTTGTGCCAAGGACACCAGGAGAGAACTCAAGGCAGTCGAATGACTACAACATTTCCACAACAGAAAGAAATTTGAATGCCTCAGTTGAAAACAAACAGAGCAAGGCTTCAGCACTCTACTCTCAAAGAACAATATGCCCTAAGGTGAGAAGAAGCGAAAGGCACATGAAGACTAGGGAAAATGCCACAGGAGCAAGATGAGGCTGGAAAAGCAAGCTGTATAAAGCTAGGTAGGTCAGGGTAAGAGGAATGGACATTGTTCTAAGTACCATGAGGATATGAGAAGGTTTTAAACAAGGGGGCACCAGGATCTTGCTTATGTGTCTTGAAGATTACTTGAGCAGCCAGTTTGAGAATAGATTGTATCGAGGTCAAGGATGAAACCAAAGAAACCACCTATGAACTAAGGTAGTGGCTGGTTGTTATTCAGAGACTGGATGATAGAGAGAGACAGAAAGAAGACAGATCAAGAGCAGGTATTAGAGAAGTGAGGAAGAGATAAAGAATGAGTCCCAGGGTGGGACTCCAGCACAGGGGAGAATGAGGATGCCATTCACAAAGACAGGGAACACAGGGAATGGAGGAAGCCCATGCAGAATGGAAGTTTATAGAGAATTTAAGTCAATGATGTTCATGTTTCTGATCTGTTCAGATCAGTTCAGTCACTCAGTCATGTCCAACTCTTTGCGACCCCATGGACTGCAGCACACCAGGCCTCCCTGTCCATCACCAACTCACAGAGCTTACTCAAACTCATGTCCATTGAGTCAGTGATGCCATCCAGCCATCTCATCCTCTGTTGTCCCCTTCTCCTCCTGCCTTCAGTCTTTCCCAGCATCAGGGTCTTTTCCAAGGAGTCAGTTCTTTGCATCAGGTGGCCAAAGTATTGGAGCTTCAGCTTCAACATCAGACCTTCCAATGAATATTCAGGACTGATTTCCTTTAGGATTGACTTAATCCTAAAGGAATCTCCTTTAAAGTTGGATCTCCTTGCAGTCCAAGGGACTCTCAAGAATCTCCTCCAACACCACAGTTCAAAAGCATCAATTCTTTGGCCCTCAGCTTTCTTTACAGTCAACCTCTTACATCCATACATGACTATTGGAGAAAACCATAGCTTTGAATAGACAGACCTTTGTTGGCAAAGTAATGTCTCTGCTCTCTAGTATGCTGTCTAGGTAAGTCATAGCTTTCTTCCAAGGAACAAGCATATTTTAATTTCATGGCTGCAGTCACCATCTGCATTGATTTTGGAGCCCAAAAATATAAAGTCTCTCACTGTTTCATTGTTTCCCCATCTATTTCCCATGAAGTGATGGGACTGTATGCCATGATCTTAGTTTCCTGAATGTTGAGTTTTAAGCCAACCTTTTCACTCTCCTCTATCAATTTCATCAAGAGGCTCTTTAGTTCTTCTTCACTTTCTGTCATAAAGGTGGTGTCATCTGTATATCTAAGATTGTTATTTCTCCCGGCAATCTTGATTCCAACCTGTGCTTCTTCCAGCCCAGTGTTTCTCATGATGTACTCTGCATATAAGTTAAATAAGCAGGGTGACAATATACAGCCTTGAGGTACTCCTTTCCCTATTTGGAACCAGTCTGTTGTTCCATGTCCAATTCTAACTATTGCTTTTTGACCTCCATACAGATTTCTCAGGAGGCAGGTCAGGTGGTCTGTTATTTACACCTCTTAAAGAATTTTCCACAGTTTGTTGTGATCTACACAGTCAAAGGCTTTGGCGTAGTCCATAAAACAGAAGTAGATGCTTTTCTGGAATTCTCTTGCTTTATTGATGATCCAGTACATGTTGGAAATTTGATCTCTGGTACTTCTGTCTTTTCTAAATCCAGCTTGAACATCTGGAAGTTCACGTTCACGTACTGTTGAAGCCTTGCATGGAGAATTTTGAGCATTACTTTGCTAGCATGTGAGATGAGTGCAATTGTGCAGTAGTTTGAGCATTCTTTGGCTTTGCCTTTCTTTGGGATTAGAATGAAAAATTACTTTTTACTGTCCTGTGGCCACTGCTGTATTTTCCAAATTTACTGGCATATTGAGTGCAGCACACTAACAGCATCATCTTTTAGGATTTGGAATAGCTCAACTGGAATTCCATCATCTCCACTAGCTTTGTTCATAGTGATATTTCTTAAGGCCCACTTGACTTCACATTCAAGAATGTCTGGCTCAGGTGAGTGATCACACCATCATGGTTATCTGGGTCATTAAGGTCTTTTTTGTACAGTTCTTCTGTGTATTCTTGCCACCTTTTCTTAACATCTTCTGCTTCTTTTAGGTCCATAATGTTTCCATCCTTTATTGTGCCCATTATTGCATGAAATATTTCCTTGGTATCTCTAATTTTCTTGAAGAAATCGCTAATCTTTCCCATTCTATTGTTTTCCTTTATCTCTTGCATTGATCACTGAGGAAGTCTTTCATATCTTTCCTTGCTATTCTTTGGAACTCTGCATTCAGATGGGTATAACTTTCCTTTTCTCCTTTGCCTTTAGCTTCTTTTCCTTTCTCAGCTATTTATAAGACATCCTCAGACAACCATTTTGTCTTTTTGCATTTCTTTTTCTTGGGATGGTCTTGATCACTGCATCCTGTACAATGTCATGAACCTCCGTCCATAGTTCTTCAGGCACTCTGTCAGTCAGATCTAATCCCTTGAATCTACTTGTCACTTTCACTGTGTATTATCTAGTATAATACAGAGAGACAAATATAAGTAATCATTGGGAAAAAAATAGCTAACACATAAAATGTGAGCTAAGGACTAGTCTAAGAGCTTTACTCATTTAAACCTCTCACAGACTCATGTTATAGGTAAGAAAATTGCAATCCAGAGAATTAAAGTGACAAGTCCAAGGTCATCCAGTGCTAAATATTAGATGTATAATTTAAAACTTAACCAGTCCATCTCCAAAGTGCATGCTCTTAACCTTCCATAGCATACAATTTTCAAAACACATGTGTGTGCACATGCATACACACACATTGAAAGTTCTATGGTAAAGGTGCAACAGAACAAAGATTGATGCCAACTCTAAGCATCTGGGACTCTGGAAAAGCCACTGAGGAGGGCTGTGCAAAACAACCTTGGTGGCTAGGCAAATTTTTGACAGAAAGGAAGAGTATGCTTGCTAACACCACAGAAGGTAAAATGGTTAGTGTAAGTATAAAATGGGTTTCTTAGTTAAAGAAACAAAGGAAAGCTTGAAAAATTACTTCTCTGATATAATTTTGTCTTGAGTCATGATTTGTTGAAAACGGTCAACATGAAGCACATGACTACAGTAGGCTGGTAGAGAGGTTTGTTTCATTCATTTCATAGCAGTGAGAATCTGATGGCTCGATACTGACATGAGCCCTGAGCACTGAGTGTTCTACCATCTCAAGGGGAGGAGATGTTTAGCTGCATGAGATTAAGCAAATAAAACAGGTTTCTGATAACCTGGGACCTGGCAGTTCAGGTCCAAATCTATTGACCTGTGTATGGGGAAGAAAAATGATCTCTGAGGAAAGGCCAGCAAGATCTTCTCTAAAGGGAGAGTCAGACTGCAGGGGAGTGTAGTGGGGGTAAGTAAGATGGAGAGCAGACAGCAGAGTATTCTCACCCTAAGAATAGCGATATCTAGACCAATCCAACATGGTTCTTACTTACCCTTAGTGGGGTCAGGCATTATGAATGCTAAGAACCTTGCAATTCTATGTAATTTAGGTAGAATAATGATTCCTCGAAGATGTCCGTAATTATCTCCAAAACCTGTAGATATGTTACCTTACATGGCAAAAAGAGATCTTACAGATGTGTTTAAATTAAGGCTTCTGAGATGGGGAAATTATCCTGGATTACCTGGGTGGGCCCAATGTAATCATGGGGTGTTAGGGAGGAAGGAAAATGAGAGTCAGAGGAGGAGATGTAAAGATGAAAGCAGAGAGGAGAGACACAAAGCCTTAAAGTTGGCCTTGAAGAAGAGAGAAGGGGTCACCAGCCAAGAACTGCAGGCAGCATGTAAGGTAGAAAAGGCAAGAAAGTAGATTTTTCCTCTAGAGGATTCAGAAATGATGTAGCCTCACTAACATCTCGATTTTAGAAATGATGGCCTCCAGAATGCAAGACAATAAATCTGTGCTGTTTAAACAATTGTTTGTGGTCATTTGTCACAGCATCCATAAGAAACTATTTAATAGTCTGTAAGTTTTGTAGCCTGCTCATTTTTTGTTGCTCCTTTCATTCAACATACATTCATTCCTTTTGTTTCCAACTTTATTGGGGACAATAATATACTGATATATTTAAATTATACAGTGTGATGGTTTTATGTATGTCACATATATATGTATATATTCATTGTAGAACAAGATCAAAATAATTAACATGTCCATCATCCTACAAAGTTAACATGTGTGTGGTAAGAACATTTAAGATTTACTCTTAACAAATTTCAAATAAACAATGTTGCATTATTAACTATGCTATTAATTATAGTCAGGATGCTTTACATGAGATCAGCAGCACATATTCTTCTTTTAACTGAAAGTTTGTAGCATTTGACCTACATCTCTTCAGGGGAGTGACCTTCCCCCTGGCTTCTGGCAACCATCATTCTAATCTTGTCTATGAAGTTGACTTTCTTTTTGTTAGTTTCCACATATAAGTTATACTGTAGAATATTTATTTTTCTTTGGCTGGCATATTTCACTTAGCATAAAGGCCTTCAGGTTCACCCATGTGGTTTTCCAAATGGCAAGATTTCTTTCTTTTTTATGGCTGAATAATATTCTATCTAAAGATAAAGATATATTGATATGTTGAAACACAGATATATCACATTTTTTAATCTTGTTGTGGTTGTTTAGTCACTATGTTGTGTCCAAGTGTCCCATTTTTGGTGAACCCACAGACTGTAGCCCACCGGCCTCCTCTGTCCATGGGATTTCCTAGGCAAGCATACTGGAGTGGGTTGCCATTTCCTTCTCCAAGGGACCTTCCTGACCCAAGGATATAGCCTGTGTCTCCTGCATTGGCAGGCAGATTCTTTACCACTGAGCCATTAGGGAAGCCCTATTTTTTTTAATCTGTTCATCTATTAAAGGGCACTTAGGCTGCTGCCACATCTTGGCTATTGTGAATAATGCTACAGCTAATGTGAAGGTATAGAAATCTCTTTGAGATATTAATTTCCTTTCCTTTGGACATATATCCAGGAATGAAACTGCTGGATCACACACTAGTTCTACTTTTAATATTTTAGGACCCTCCATACTGTTTTCCCAGAGAAGGCAGTGGCACCCCACTCCAGTACTTTTGCCTAGAAAATCCCATGGATGGAAGAGCCTGGTAGGCTGCAGTCCATAGGGTCGCTAAGAGTCAGACACGACTGAGCAACTTCACTTTCACTTTCCACTTTCATGCATTGGAGAAGGAAATGGCAACCCACTCCAGTGTTCTTGCCTGGAGAATCCCAGGGACAGGAAGCCTGGTGAGCTGCCGTCTATGGGGTCCCACAGAGTTGGACACGACTGAAGCGACTTACAGCAGCAGCATACTGTTTTCCATAGTGGCTACACCAATTTACATTCCCACCAATAGTGTATTAGAGTTATTTTTTTCTCTGTAATTTTGCCAACATTTGTAATCTCTGACCCTTTTTATAATAGCCATTCAATGGTGTAAAGTGATATCTCATTGTGACTTTGACGTGCATTTCCCGGATGATTAGTGCTGTTGAACACCACTTCATGTACTTATTCAGTTCAGTTTAGTTCAGTTGCTCAGTCGTGTCCAACTCTTCAAAACCCCATGAATTGCAGCATGCCAAGCCTCCCTGTCCATCACCAACTCCCGGAGTTCACTCAGATTCATGTCCATCGAGTCAGTGATGCCATCCAGCCATCTCATCCTCTGTCGTTCCCTTCTCCTCCTGCCCCCAATCCCTCCCAGCATTAGAGTCTTTTCCAGTGAGTCAATTCTTTGCATGAGGTGGCCAAAGTACTGGAGTTTCAGCTTCAGTATCATTCCTTCCAAAGAAATCCCAGGGCTGATCTCCTTCAGAATGGACTGGTTGGATCTCCTTGCAGTCCAAGGGACTCTCAAGAGTCTTCTCCAACACCACACTTCAAAAGCATCAATTCTTCGGTGCTCAGCCTTCTTCACAGTCCAACTCTCACATCCATACGTGACCACTGGAAAAACCATAGCCTTGACTAGACGAACCTTTGTTGGCAAAGGAATGTCTCTGCTTTTGAATATGCTATCTAGGTTGGTCATAACTTTCCTTCCAAGGAGTAAGTGTCTTTTCATTTCATGGCTGCAGTCACCATCTGCAGTGATTTTGGAGCCCAGAAAAATAAAGTCTGACACTGTTTCCACTGTTTCCCCATCTATTTCCCATGAAGTGATGGGACCGGATGCCACGATCTTTGTTTTCTGAATGTTGAGCTTTAAGCCAACTTTTCACTCTCTACTTTCACTTTCATCAAGAGGCTTTTGAGTTCCTCTTCACTTTCTGCCATAAGGGTGGTGTCATCTGCATATCTGAGGTTATTGATATTTCTCCCGGCAATCTTGATTCCAGCTTGTGCTTCTTTCAACCCAGCATTTCTCATGATGTACTCTGCATAGAAGTTAAATAAGCAGGGTGACAATATACAGCATTGACGTACTCCTTTTCCTATTTGGAACCAGTCTGTTGTTCCATGTCCAGTTCTAACTGTTGCTTCCAGACCTGCATACAGGTTTCTCAAGAGGCAGGTCAGGTGGTCTGGTACTCCCATCTCTTTCAGAATTTTCCACAGTTTATTGGGATCCACACAGTCAAAGGCTTTGGCATAGTCAATAAAGCAGAAATAGATGTTTTTCTGGAGCTCTCTTGCTTTTTCCATGATCCAGCAGATGTTGGCAATTTGATCTCTGGTTCCTTGTACTTATTAGTCATCTGTATATCTTGGGAAGATGTCTATTTGGGTCCTTTACCCATTTTTAAATCAGGTAATTTTCTTGCCACTGAATTGAGTTCTTCATGTATTTTGGCTATTAAGCCCTTCTTAAATGCATAGTTTAGAAATACTTTCTTCCATTTGATAGGTTGTCACTTCACTTTGTCAATTGTTTCTTTGCTGTGCAAAAAAAGCTTTCAGGATCATATCCAAAAAAAATAATTGCCCAGACCAATGTCAAGAAACTTTTCCCTTGTGTTTTTTTTTAGAATATTTCCGCTTCAGGTCTTACTTATATTTAAGTTTTTAACCCATTTTGAGTCAATTTTTATACTGGGTTGGCCGAAAAGTTTGTTTGGGTTTTTCTGCAGCATCTTATGGAAAACACAAATAAGCTTTTGACAAACTCAATATAAGTTCAATCTCATTCACATGGATATGGAAGTTTTCTCAATATCTTTTATTGAAGAGACTATCCTCTCTCCATTATATGTTCTTGACACCTTTGTTGAAAATCAACTGAATGTAAATGTGTGAATTTATTATATTTCTAATATTTCTCCTCTGCTCCATTGATCTATATGTCTATTTGTATATCAATACTATACTTTTTGATCACTTAGCTTTGTAACATAGTTTGAAATTAGTTTATGTGATGCCTTCAGGTTTGTTTCTCTTTCTCAAGATTGCTTTGGCTATTTAGTGTCTTTTGTGGTTCCATATAAATTTCGGAATTTTTTTTCTATTATAGTGAAAAATGTCATTAGAATTTTGATAGGAATTGCACTGAATCTCTAGGATATATTCTAGATATATTTTCTAGGATAGAATTCTTTGGATAGGATGTATATTTTTAACAATACGCTTTCTTCCAATTCATGAGCACATAATATCTTTTCATTTATTTATGTCTTCTTCAATTTCTTTCATCACTGTCTTATAGTTTTCAGTACAGATCTTTTACCTCCTTGATTAAATATTTTCCTAATTATTTTTTGATTCTATTGGAATGGGATTGTTTTCTTAATTTCTTTTTTGGATAGTTCATTGTTCATGTACCAAAATGCAACTGATTTTTGTATACTGATTTTGTAACCTGCAATATTACTAAATTCATTCATTAGTTTTAACAGAATTTTTATGATGTCTTTAGGGTTTCCTATATATAAGATTATGTCATATGCAAACAGGGACAATTTTATATCTTCTATTCCAATTTGGATGTGTTTTATTCATCCTGCCTAATTGCTATTACTAGGACTTCCAGTAATACATTGAATAGAAGTGGTGAGAATGGGTATCTTTGTCTTTTTTCTGATCTTAGAAAAAAGGCTTAAAATTTTTCACCATCGAACATGATGTTATGTGTGGATTTGTCATCAGATCAGATCAGATCAGATCAGTCGCTCAGTCGTGTCTGACTCTTTGCGACCCCATGAATCGCAGCATGCCAGGCCTCCCTGTCCATAGATGGTCTTTATTACATTGAGGTACCTTTCTTTAATACCTAATTTCTTGAGAGTTTTTATCATTAAAAATATAGAATTTTGTCAAATGTTTTTTCTACATCTGTTAAAATGATCTTAAGGTTTCTGTCCACTCTGCTAATGTGGTGTACTGCATAGACTGATTTGCAGATGTTGACTGATTTGCTTGTATGATTCGTCTAATGTGCTCTTGAATTCAGTTTGCTAGCATTTTGTTGAGGACTTTTGCATCTATGTTTAGAAAAAAATAGATAATTTCCTAGAAAAATACAACATATCAAGACTGAATCATCAAGCAATGGAATATATGAAGAGACCAATAACAAGGGAGGAGACTGAATCAGTAATCAAAGATCTCCCAACAAATAAAAACCAAGACAAGACGGCTTCATGGGTGAATTCTACAAAACACTTAAAATGAATTAATACCAATCATTCTCAATCAATACCAATCATTCAATTCCAATAACAAGGGAGGAGACTGAATCAGTAATCAAAGATCTCCCAACAAATAAAAACCAAGACAAGACGGCTTCATGGGTGAATTCTACAAAACACTTAAAATGAATTAATACCAATCATTCTCAATCAATACCAATCATTCAATTCCAATAACAAGGGAGGAGACTGAATCAGTAATCAAAGATCTCCCAACAAATAAAAACCAAGACAAGACGGCTTCATGGGTGAATTCTACAAAACATTTAAAATGAATTAATACCAATCATTCTCAATCAATACCAATCATTCAATTCCAAAATTGAAGAGGAAGAAACACTTCCGAGTTCATTTTATGAGGCCACCATTGCCCTAAAACCAAACCCATCAGAGTGGGGTATTTAGAGAAGAGCTTTCACAAGTGATAGCTGGCTAGAAATAAAGATTGGGACTTGATTTATTCCTTTCAAATGAGTGAAGAAAAACACATATTCAATTTTCTCAGTCTGTAGAATATAAATACAATTCTGGCTCCTGAGAAACAGGACAGGGGAAGGTAGAATGTAATAGAGAGAATGGGAAAGGTTATTTTAAGTGCTCATCTATCATATATTGCTCTGTAAGTTAAAAATACAGAAACATGTGCATATACCTGCCACTTTTTCTAGAAAAACAGAACAATTTCCATAGCTTTATTTGACTTCTTTAATTTTCACAAGGAGACAATATATTTTCATCAAAATATTAGGAAAAAAATAATTTGCCTTAGTAAAGGCAAACACAAACATAGTAACTCTAATTTGGAAAGATACTGAACCTATATTTATTGGCTAATCAAATATATTGTAAAAGCAGAAAGACACAGCAATATTTAAAATCCAGCTGATTACCCTTTGGAGGCAGATGACTAGCAGCATACCTCAGCAAGGCAAAAACTGCTAACAGAGACTTAGAAATAGTCCTTATTTATTATCTAAGTAACAGCTGTATACCCCATACACAAGAAATAAAAGCTTTTAAAGGCATGGTTTTGGTTGAAGTTCAAACTTTATGTTAAAGTAATGTGATACTAATTAAAGTGATGGCTTGGAAATAAATTCAAGATGTTTTACTCCATTATCCACTGTAATGAAGAAAATGTAGACTGATCAAAATAGTCAACAGAGATTCAGTAGCATTTACTTCGGGATGTAATTTTTATTTGAACACTTGAGCCAGAAGGATTTTTAAAATGTGGCAGAAATTGCCTTACAGACTATGTAATTTCTTCTGTCTGAACCTTCTTTGCTCAACCACTTCTTGAAACTCACTCCATCCTAAGAACAGGCTGCTTTCTTTTCAATTGACCTAGAGCAATAGCCTCAATGTAGCAGACCTTCCAAACCCTCTCTGGGGAAAGCTGGTTTAAATGAACAACCAATTAATAAGCTCTTGCCTTATCCAAACATAGCTGTACTAATGCAATTTCCTCAAGAAATTTTGTTTTAATGACCTTTCTTTCCATTTGAAAGGTAAAGAATCCAAGATAACAATAAAGAATGATTAAATGAGAAAGGTCTCAACTATCAATGAAGGGAGATATCCCTGGAGAGGAAACACTTTTCATCTTGCCCTTGTAGAAGTCTGCATGAATATTTATGACTTAAGCCAGGGAAGTGCCAAACGCAGGCTTGAGTCAGTGTCTTTTAGATAATATAAACCTTCTGTCTGTATTCAACGAGGAAGGAGTAAAAACAATTTCCTGTTAGATATAGTAAATTGAAGCTTAAGATAACTGAGAAGAAATTGAAATATTTAAGTACATAAAAATAGTTTAAATACTCAGATCCAGATGACTGAATTAGAGATGGCTAAAAGCATCATCAGTTATGAATACACACTATCTTGAATTAACATTTAGAAGCCATACAAACTTAAAAAGGAACAAAAAGACTAAGGTAGGCAAAAGGTGCCTTGTTCCCGTGTTTTAAGGATGAATTTCAAAAACCACAGAAATGTTGACATTAATTTCAAGATAAAATTATGGGACAGGTTTTTGTGCAGATGGCGTGTATATATTTAGGGAAAAAAGGTGAGAAATGAAAGGAATCCAGCTAGGGTCAGTGTGTGTGTGTGTTAGTGACTCAGTCGTGTCTGACTCTTTGCGACCCCACGGACTGTAGCCCACCAGGCTCCTTTGTCCATGGGATTCTCCAGGCAAGAATACTGGAGTGGGTTGCCGTAAGAAAATTCAAATCAAATCAATATTAATTCCTTCCTTTGATACTATTTCTCAGAGGAACCTAGCAGGCTATAGTCCCTGGGATCACAAACAGTCTGACACGGCTGAAGCGACTGAGCACACAGCACAGCACACCTCTATTAAAAGAGTAGAAGACTATCTCAGACATACACGTCCTGAATAATACAAATATTCAACAAAATTACATGGTATCATGGGACATGACACAGAAAGACACAGAACACTGAAATAACAACCCAGAGTGCTATCCTGGTCTATGCCACTGAGTTTTTTTTCTATGGTGATTCTGTTGCATAGTTATCCACATTTAGAAGATAAAAATCTATCTAGATTTATTTTGCATGAGATCCTTGAAGTTCTTTCACTTTCACACTTGGGGCTTCTGCATTGGCTATTACTTCTACTGGCAATGACTTTCTCCTGCCCTCCCTGGTTTGTCCAAAAGAAAAGCCTCCATGTTTCCATCAAATCTGTTTAACACTTACATCCTCTAGCATGCCCTCGCAAGGGGTTGCTTATTTTTCCTATTACCTGATGACTGAACTAATCTCATTACATTGTTGTTGTTAATTCAGTCGCCAAGCCGTGTTTGACTCTCTGCAACCCAATGAACTGCAGCACACCAGGCTTCCCTGTCCTTCACTATCTCCCTGAGTTTGTTCAAACTCATGTTCATAGAGTTGGTGATGCCATCCAACCATCTCATCCTCTGTCGTCCCCATTTCCTACTGCCTTCAATCTTTTGCAGCATCAGGGTCTTCTCTAATGAGTTGGCTTTTTGCATCAGGTGGCCAAAGTATTGGAGCTTAAGCTTCAGCATCAGTCCTTCCAGTGAATTTTCAGCATTGATATTATTTTGGATTGACTGGTTGGATCTCCTTGCAGTCCAAGGGACTCCTAAGAGTCTTCTCCAGAACCGTGGTTCAAAAGCATCAATTCTTCAGCGCTCAGTTGTCTTTGTAGTCCAACTCTCACATCCACACATGACTACTGGAAAAACTGTGGCTTTGACTATACAGACCTTTGTTGGCAAAGTGCTCTGCTTTTTAATATGCTGTCTAGATTTGTCATTAGTTTTTCTTCCAAGGAGCAAGTGTCTTTTAATTCTGTGGCTGCAGTCACCATCCACATTGATTTTGGAGCCCAAGAATATGAAATCTGAGAGTTTCCACTTTTCCCCCATCTATCTGCCATGAAGTGATAGGACTGGATGCCATGATCTTAGTTTTTTTGGATTTCGAGTTTTAAGCCAGCTTTTTCACTCTCCTCTTTCACTTTCATGAAGAGGCTCTTTAGTTCCTCTTCACTTTCTCCCTAAAGATGGTGTCATCTGCATATATAAGGTTGTTATTTCTCCCAGCAATCTTGATTCCAGCTTGTGATTCATACAGCCTGGCTAATTTTAGCATGATGTATTCTGTATGTAAGTTAAATAAGCAGGGTGACAATATACAGCCTTGACATACTCCTTTCCCAATTTTAAACCAGTCCATTGATTCATGTCTAGAACTAATTGTTGCTTCTTCACCTGCACACAGGTTTCTCAAGAGGTGGGTAAGGTAGTCAGCCATTCCCTTCTCTTTAAGAATTGTCCACAGTTTGTTGTAATTCACACAGTCAAAGGCTTTAGCATAGTCAATGAAGCAGAAGTTTTGGCGAAATTTCCTTGCTTTTTCTATGATCCAGTGGATGCTGGCAATTTAATCTCTGGTTCCTCTGCCTTTTCTAAATCCAGTTTCTACATCTGGAAGTTCTCAGTTCACTCACTGTTGAAGCTTAGCTTGGAGGATTTTGAGCACTACCTTGCCAGCATGTGAAATGAGTGCAATTGTGTGGTCGTTTGAACATTCTTTGGCATCGCCCTTCTTTGGGATAGGAAAGAAAACTGACCTTTTCCTGTCCTGTGGTCACTGCTGAGTTTTTCAAATTTGCTTGGATATTGATGCAACACTTTAACATCGTCATCTTTTAGGATTTGAAATAGGTCAGCTGGAATTCCATCACCTCCACGAGCTTTGTCTGTAGTAACGCTTCCTAAGGCCCACTTGACTTCACACTCCAGGATGTCTGGCTCTAGGTAAGTGACCATACCATCGTGGTTGTCCAGGTCATTAAGAACTTCTTTGTACAGTCCTTCTGTGCATTCTCACCACCTCTTCTTAATCTCTTCCGCTTCTGTTGTAGCTCCTTGTCGATTCTGTCCTTTATTGTTCCCAACTTTTAATGAAATGTCCCTTGGTATCTCTAATTCTCTTGAGGAGATCTCTAGTCCTTCCCATTCTATTGTTTTCCTCTATTTCTTTGCACTGTTCACTTAAGAAGGCTTTCTTATCTCTTCTTGCTATTCTCTGGAACTCTGCATTCAGATGGGTATATCTTTCCCTTTCTCTTCTGCCTTTTACTTCTCTTCCTTTCTCAGCTATATATAAGGCCTCCTCAGACAAGCACTTTGCCTTCTTGCATTTCTTTTTCTTGGGGGTGGTTTTGGTCACCACTTCCTGTGCATTAATATAAACTCCATCAATAAATAGGTCTTCAGGCACTCTGTCTATCAGATTTAATTCCTTGAATCTATTCGTCACCTCCAATGTATAATCATAAGGGATTTCATTTAAATCATACCTGAATGGCCTAATGCTTTTCCCTACTTTATTCAATTTGAGCCTGATTTTAGCAATAAGGAGCCAATGATCTGTGCCACAGTCTGCTCCAGGTCATTTTTTTTGCTGAATGTAGCAGTTTCTCCATATTTGGCGGCAAAGAATATAATCAATCTGATTTCAGTATTGACCATCTGGTGATGTCCATGTGCAGAATCGTCTCCTGTGTTGTTGGAAGAGAGTGTTTGTTATGAGCAGTGCAATGTGTTGCAAAACTCTGTTAGCCTTTGCCCTGCTTCATTTTGTACTCTAAGGCCAAACTTTCCTGTTACTCCACATATCTCTTGACTTCCTACTTTTGCATTCTAGTTCCCTATGATGAAAAAGATGTAATATTTTTATTGATGGTTTATGTTATAAACTACTAATAGCTGTTTACTTGCTTTCCAGCATCTAGACAGTGACTATCTTGAAAAAAGGATATTTATCTGAATTCCTGTTGGTATCCTTTGAGTGTCTGAAACATAATAAATATTCAGTATTTGATGAATAAAGCCAACTTTCATGATTCTAGAAGTTAACCAGGATGGTGAAAAACTCTTATCAGATATTGGAGAAGAAGCTGCAGTAATCTAGTTGTTAAAAAACAGAATTCCTAGTAACATGAATAGTATTTACGTGGAACTCCTTGAGTTCACCCAAACCCATGTCCATTGAGTCGGTGATGCCATCCAACCATCTCATCCTCTGTCATCCCCTTCTCCTCCTGCCCTCAATCTTTCCCAGCATCAGGGTCCTTTCAAATGAGTCAGCTCTTCACATCAGGTGGCCAAAGTATTGGAATTTCAGCTTTAACATCAGTGCTTCCAATGACCACCCAGGACTGATCTCCTTTAGGATGGACCAGTTGGATCTCCTTGCAGTCCAAGGGACACTCAAGAGTCTTCTCTAACACCACAGTTCAAAAGCATCAATTCCTCAGTGCTCAGCTTTCTTTAGCCCAACTCTCACATCCATACATGACCACTGGAAAAACCATAGCCTTGACTAGACGGACCTTTGTTGGCAAAGGAATGTCTCTGCTTTTGAATATGCTGTCTAGGTTGGTCATAACTTTCCTTCCATGGAGTAAGCGTCTCTTAATTTCATGGCTGCAGTCACCATCTGCAGTGATTTGGGGGCCCAGAAAAACAGTCCTCCACTGTTTCCAATGTTTCCCCATCTATTTGCCATGAAGTGATGTGATCGGATGCCGTGATCTTCGTTTTCTGAATGTTGAGCTTTAAGCCAACTTTTTCACTCTCCTCTTTCACTTTCATCAAGAGGCTCTTTAGTTCCTCTTCACTTTCTGCCATAAGGGTGGTGTCATCTGCATATCTGAGGTTATTGATATTTCTCCCGGCAATCTGGATTCCAGCTTGTGCTTCCTCAATCCCAGCATTTCTCATGATGTACTCTGCATACAAGTTAAATAAGCAGGGTGACAATATACAGCCTTGACGTACTCCTTTTCCTATTTGGAACCAGTCTGTTGTTCCATGTCCAGTTCTAACTGTTGCTTCCTGACCTGCATATAGGTTTCTCAAGAGACAGATCAGGTGGTCTGGTATTCCCATCTCTTTCAGAATTTTCCACAGTTTATTGTGATCTGCACAGTCAAAGGCTTTGGCATAGTCAATAAAGCAGAAATAGATGTATTTCTAGAACTCTCTTGCTTTTTCAATGATCCAGCAGATGTTGGCAATTTGATCTCTGGTTCCTCTGCCTTTTCTAAAACGAGCTTGAACATCTGGAAGTTCACGGTTCACGTATTGCTTAAGCCTGGCTTGGAGAATTTTAAGCATTACTTTACTAGCGTGTGAGATGAGTGCAATTGTGTGGTAGCTTGAGCATTCTTTGGCATTGCCTTTCTTTGGGATTGGAATGAAATCTGACCTTTTCCAGTCCTGTGGCCACTGCTGAGTTTTCCATATTGGCTGGCATATTGAGTGCAGCATTTTCACAGCGTCATCTTTCAGGATTTGAAACAGCCTAACTGGAATGCCATCACCTCCACTAGCTTTGTCCATAGTAATGCTTCCAAAGGCCCACTTGACTTCACATTCCAGGATGTCTGGTTCTTGGGATCATATTGAAGATGGGAATTGAGAGATGATGCCCAAATTCTGCTGCTACAAAAGTTCAGAATCAACAGGAAGGAAGACAACCCATGCAGAAACCCACTAACACCACTCAACTTTGAAGAGGAAATACTGGATTCATGGACAAGGCATGACCAATATGGAGCACCCGTTTAGACTGCCATCAGCCACTAGGAATTGAATGGCCTTTGGAGACTGCACTTGAGCTGCACCATCAGCAGGTGGGTGGAACAATGGCCGTACTAGGAAGGTTGATGTGGGTATAAGGCTGAGAGCCAGGAGGGAAAAAAAAAAAACAGTGTCATCTGGAAGCCAATTCCCAACAGAGCAGATTCATTACAAAGACAAAAATGCTCTATAAGGAAGTTCTTTTGTTAGTAACAGGCAAAAATCCTTAAAATAAAGTTGTTGAACTTCCTATAATTTTAATTCCCTCTCAGTTGACTTTAGTCTGTTCGATCACTGGTTAAGTATAGTCCACCAGTCAAAAATAGCAAGATATGATAAAGTATTTCAATGGTACAGTTTAGACAATGAGAACCTATTAAATTCTTTATGAGCAATTACTATCCATGAATAATAGCCTTATGGATAATTTTAAAGAGGTATAAATAAAGAAATAAATGTATGTGAGTATAGAGAGACAGAGAGGTACTTTGCCAAAATAATTTACTGTTGAAAACAAAAGTCAAATTTGTAAATATATCAGCTTTGTGATCACATAAAAAATCAAAGAAAAAATGGGTTCTGAAACCAGAGATGAAAAATAAAATGATAAAGCAACAGGCTGAAAAAAAGAAGAAAAAAGATCATGTGAGTTAAGAGAAACTGAAAAAAGTAACTCACAGAATTGAAATATGCATCAAGAGCAATGTACAGTAAAACCAGCACTATAGAAAATTTGAATTCACCATGTAGAGGACTAAAGGGAGAACATTTCTGAATAAGCAGAAAGACTCAAAATATTGGTATTCGTCTTCCCAGGTGGCGCTAGTAGTAAAGAACTCATCTGCCAATGCGGGAGACATAAGAGATATGGGTTTGATCCCTGGGTTGGGAAAATCCCCTGGAGGAGGGCATGGCAACCCATCCCAGTGTTTCTGCCTGGTCAGAGGAGACTGGCGGGCTGCAGTCCACACAGTCACACAGAGTCAGACACAACTGAAGCGACTTAGCACACAGGCACACAGACATCTATGTTCCTAAAAATATACTGGGGAAAATCGGAATAAAAATGAATCATTACATTCAAAATAACTTTCCTGATCTATAGACATGCTTGAATCTATATATCTATAAGGCTTACCAACCCCCAAAATTAATGCAGAAGAAAACATACTACTATATGTCAATGAAATTTTTAAATTTCAGAGACAAATAAAGACTCACTAACCATCCCAGTTGAAACAGTTTGGCAGAAGGGAATCAAAGTGACTTCAGAATTTTTCTACTAAATATTAAGTGCTAAAATGAAATGACACAGCATCTGCAGAGTTTTTAGAGAAAATAACTGTAACCCAAGATTTTGATGTGCAGCCAAATTGTAGGTCATATGTAAACACAAAGGAAAGATTCTCTCAATATAGTTCAGAATCTTGAATATTAGATATTTTTTCTATAAATATTATTTGAAGGCCTACACCAGCCAACCAAGAGGTGAACCTCGGGAAAAAAATAAATAAAAAACTGAAGTAATCACCAAAATATAAAAAAGAATCTGTATCAGGTTAGAAACACCAAAGAACTATAAAGAATGGACTGGAGGGAACCGAGAGATATGCTTACTTCAAAACACCTACACCATCTAAATTTTAAAATAAACATCAAATTTGAGGGAAATGCACCTGGAATTCTGACAGAAAAAGAGCTATTATTCTTAGTATATAAAAACATAGCCAAATTATCAAGAAAAAAGACAATCACATAAATTAAGCAAAGTAGCAAATGACTCAAATGGACCATTTAAAAAGGAAGAAATTCGAATAGCGTATACACCTATGAGAAAGGATTCATTCTTACTAGTAACCGAATAAGACAATTCAAAACAATGCGGTGAAATCATTTTTAGTCTATCAGATTAGAAATAATAAAAAAGTATGAAACTACCCCCAAGATGGCCAGGATGGGAAGAAATGAATATTCTTGTACACAGCTGGTGGTAATGTACGAATTGTTAGTCCTTCTGGAGAGACATTTGACAAGAATCAAAACCCTAAAAATGACTCACTCAGTGACCAAACAATTCCACACTAAAATTGTTAAACAAAATGAACACAAAACAGAATGTAAGAATAATATAGAAAAATCATCCATTTATTCACAGAGCAAACATTTATTGATTACCTATTGTGTCAGGTACTATTCTAACTGGGGACCTATACTAATAATTACGTCAATCAAGATTCCTAATCTCATGGAGTTTACACTGTAACTGGAGAAAAGCGGACAAGAGGCACATCACTGAAATTTCTGCACATATTACCTAAAAGATATGTAAGAAAAAAACAGAAATTCCTAAACTCATAGAACACAATGACTTAGATATAATATCAAAATAACCTTTCTTTGACAACTATTGACAGAGCATTTTTCTTAAAGACTGGTCATACTGAAAAGGGGAAATTCTATAGCCCCAGCAAATAGTCTTGTGCGTGTGTTAAGTCACTTCAGTCATGTCCAACTCTGTGTAACTCTATGAACTGTAGCCCACCAGGCTCCTCTGTCTCCAGGCAAGAACAGTGGAGTGGATTGCCATGCCCTCCTCCAAGGGATCTTCCTGACCCAGGGATCGAACCTGCATCTCTTATGTCTCCTGCATTGACAGGCAAGTTCTTTATCCCTACCTCTACCTGGGGATTCCCAGTTAATATACTATCATCTAGCTCTTAAAAGTTCTAAAAGTAAGATATCTGTTTCATTTTCTTTAAGCTTTCCAAAGTGTGTATTTTGCAAAAATATAGCTCTATAGTTCTTACCAGATCGTATAATAGTATTTCAACTACTATCACAAAGAACAACATAGAGAAGCAAATATAAGTCATCTGAAATCACACCATCCTGCAATAACCACTATAAACATTTTGCTTCTGGCCTTCCTTTCTTTCATCTCTCCCCATTTATATAACCACACAGTCAAAATGTGTACTTAGAGATTGTTGTAAAACTACGTCTTCATTGTATATTAACTTTTTATCTTTTCTCTCACCTCTCCATCATCCATCCTGGAAATCAATATTAATGATTTGCTTGTTACTTTTTTCCATATTCATATTATCATTGCACACATTTTTGTGTAACAGGATGTTAAATGGGATAGTTCCTATACTCAGACTGGGCTGAAATTCTATACAGATGAGGAATGATAAGCGTCAAAACACTCAACATTTTTAAAGAGAGATCACTTATTAAAAAGTGAACAAAATTGGGCCTCTGAACCTTAGTCACCCCCTCCAACTTGAACCTATGTGTGAATCTTTATACGAATGTTAGCTTGAGAGTGAGCCAGCATTTTCTCTTCCTAATAGAGGAAGGGATGCTATTTTCCCAGGTACCAATCCAAGTACAAGAGTGGGGAGTGCAAGAGGAGGGACAGCAATAAAATCCTTGGGCAGATTAAAGGAGGCTGCATAAGAAGATTCTGCCATGTTACTTTCTGATTGGATGGGTATTGACCCAAGGAAACTCATCAGCCCAACCAGCACCACATCTACTTCTATTACAAAAGAATTCTGAGAATATGATATACTCCTCTAAGAGTTTGTGAGAATGCACCATAAAAACAGAAGCCTCTAGAATCCCCCTGAGATGGGGGGAAAGGAGAGAAGACTGACACAGGAGTAAAGTACGTTTCCATGGATTTGGGGGCAAGCAGGTACAGTTTCCACAAGCGATGCCATAAATGTAAGTAGACTAAATCTGAAAGGATTTCCCTTTCAGGGTGTCTGGCAGAAGGAAAGAACCCAAAGTTTAAATTCCTTGGAAAATAACTAAGAGAAAATACTCTCCCAAGTGGCGCTAGTGGTAAAGAATCCATCTGCCAATGCAAGAGACCAAGAGATGTGGGTTTGATCCCTGGGTTGGAAAGATCCCCTGGAGGAGGAAATGGCAACCCACACCAGTATTCCTGCCTGGAGAACTCCATGGGCAGAGAAACCTGGCTGGCTACAGTCCATGGGGTTAAAAAGTTGGACACGATTGAGCATACGCATACATACACAGACCAAAAGCATATCACTCAAATTAGGGAAAGGTGGAATACGGAAAGCCATGGCACCAGGGGGCCTGGGGTAGGGGTGCCACTGGAGACTCTACAGTGCATTCTCAAGAGCAGCTAGCGGCAGCTGGATGTCTGTTATAACGAACAGCATGTAAGAGCCAAGAAAGGACTCCAGACAGCAAAGCTTTTGCCTGGTTGTCTCTCAGCTCTCCCCCTGCTCTGACACTAGAAGAATCAGAAGCAGCAAGAAAAAGCGAGGAAGACAGGCAAGAACAAGACCGAAGAAGAGTGTGAAATAGATGACACCACAGCATCACTACACACGCGCTCCCTTCTCACCGTCCTCACTATTGCTTTGCAGACACAAGAACCCAGCCTGAGCTAGCGGTGAGGGAGAAGATTTGAACTGGCTGAAAGATTGAAGTGTTGATATTAGGTTAGACTGCATTTTTTATTATCTTAAAAAATGGCTGGAACAGCCAAGAGATCTGGGATCAATATGTAATCCAGGGACAATAACTATCCAAGAAAGTCTGTCTGTCCTTTAGTGGAGAAAAATAAAAGGTATTTCTTTTTTTTGCATTCCCTTGAGACTATCAGAATTAATAAATAATATATAGATATCTTGTGTGAATATATAGGTTGTGTGTATCACTATTAAATTTATAAATGCAATCATATTTTATATATCTTATATATTTTTTCATATATTCCTCTTGTTATTGAATAACACACTCTGGAAAGCCTTCCAAATTTATTTCTAATTCACTCATAACGGTCATTTCTGAAACCATGGTGTTGAGGTACCTCAGCTTTTCATCATTCCTATGTTATAGATTTTCATTTCAGTATTTTTTGCTACACCCCTGAAAAATGCATTTTTACTTTATAATAACTCCTATTTTTATGGAATCATTTTCTGGGAGTCCACTTGCTAGGAAAATGTATGCATATTATATTCTAATATATTGCCAAAAAGAATTCCATAAGGAATATAACAAAATTTCCAGCAGCAATATAGAAGAATGCCATGTTCTTGGAATCCCCACATGCACCAGATATTACCACTTTTTAGTTTTTAACAACCTAATAAGTGAAAGAGATATCTCATCATTCTTTTACTTTGCATGTCCCTGACTACCAGTGAGGTTGAGTATATTTAGCTGGTCATGGAACTAGCTCTTCTAGGAAATTCCTTATGCATAATATTATTTGCCTGTTTCTACTCAGTTATTTGTCTTTTCCATATCAATTTAAAAGACTTTTTGTATAGTATACAGTTTAAATTTATTTCCCAAGTATTATTTGCAAATCAATCAAAACTTAGCCATTTTTCATTCTTTAAAAATAACCTTTTCAAAATACATTTTTAAATTTTGGAATAATTTTAGATTTACAGAAAAGTTACAAAGAAAGTACAGAAAGTTCCTGAGTGCCCCTCACCTAGTTTCAGTTTCCCTGCTGTTATCACCTTCCATCGTCAGGGAATGTTTGTCAAATTTAAGAAACCAACATTGGTCTGTTAATAGTAACAAAACTTTAGACTTTATTTGAATTTCACTAGTTTTTCCATTAATGTTCTCTTTCTGCTCCTAAAACTAGTCTGGGATAACATGTTGCATTTATTTGTTGTCTCCTTCAGATCTCAATCTTTTTTTTTTTTTTTTTATGATGTTCAGAGCTGCTCAAAGCAAGGATTTTATAGAATTTCCCTCAATTTGGATCTGTCTGATGATTCTCATCAGACTAGGGTGATGAGTGTTTTGGAAATAGTACCGTAAAGGTGCTCTTCTCATCACACATTGTCGAGCAGTATCTGGTGCCACGTGACATCACTGATGATGGTAAGCTTCATCTCTTGGGTACCACAATGTTTGCCACTGTAGTTACCATTTTCCCTTCCCATCTCTATTCTTGGGAAGCAAGTCATTAAAGCCATACAGTTTTGTTTTTTTTTTTTTTTAATAATCAAACACTATAGCTTAAGCCCTGACCATTTTTTTTTCTTTTTTATAATGTAAGTGCCTGATTTAAACTTTGATTGACAAGAGATTGATTTCAATGAAGCATCCTCTAAGGATATTTTGAACAAAAACATCAGCAGCCATCAGTTCAGTTCAGTTCAGTCGCTCAGTCGTATGCAACTCTTTGCAACCCCACGGACTGCAGGACACCAGGCTTCCCCGTCCATCACCAACTCCCGGAGTTTACTCAAACTCATGTACATCCAGTCAGTGATGCCATCAACCATATCATCCTCTGTCGTCCCCTTGTTCTGCCCTCAATCTTTCCCAGCATCAGGGTTTTTTCAAATGAGTCAGCTCTTCACATGAGGTGGCCAAAGGATTGGAGTTTCAGCTTCAACATCAGTCCTTCCAATGAACACCAAGGACTGATCTCCTTTAGGATGGACTGGTTGGATCTCCTTGCAGTCCAAGGGACTCTCAAGAGTCTTCTCCAACACCACAGTTCAAAAGCATCAATTCTTCAGCGCTCAGCTTTCTTTATAGTCCAACACACATCCATATATGACTACTGGAAAAACCATAGCCTTGAATAGACAGACCTTTGTTGGCAAAGTAATGTCTCTGCTTTTTAGTATGCTGTCTAGCTTGGTCATAGCTTTTCTTCCAAGTAGCAAGTGTCTTTTAATTTCATGGCTGCAGTCACCATCTGCAGTGATTTTGGAGACCAAAAAAATAATGTCTGTCACTGTTTCCAATATTTCCCCACCTATTTGCCCTGAAGTGATGGGACTGGATGCCATAATCTTTGTTTTCTGAATGTTGAATTATAAGCCAACTTTTTCACTCTCCTCCTTCATTTTCATCAAGAGACTCCGTAGTTCTTCTTCACATTCTGCCATAAGGGTGGTGTCATCTGCCTATCTGAGATTATTGTTACTTCTCCTGGCAATCTTGATTCCAGCTTGTGCTTCATCCAGCCTGGCATTTTGCATGATGTACTCTGCAGGGTGACAATATACAGTCTTGATGTACTCCTTTCCCGATTTGGAACCAGTCTGTTGTTCCATGTTTAGTTCTAACTCTTGTTTCTTGACCTGCATACAGATTTCTCAGAATGCAGGTCAGGTGGTCTGGTATTTCCATCTCTTGAAGAATTTTCCACAGTTTGTTGTCATCCACACAGTGAAAAGCTTTGGCATAGCGATACAACTAGATAAAGAGCTGGGCCACCATCACCACTGAGGCTCCTTGCTTTAGAGATATTGATTGATTTTGCTAGTTGCCATTTGGGCCATTAATTTTTTTTTTCTTTACTCACACTTTAAATTCTGGCTTGTATGTTTCAGATTCACCAGTATCGAGTGAACCCACAAAACTGCAGGCCCCCATCCTCCACCCCAGCAAAAGCTGAACCCCAGACCCATACACACAGCCTCTACCAGCAATCTCACTCTGTGGCCCCTGTGTGCTATGTAATTTTCCAGTTCCATAAGTAATAAACCCTCATTTTTTTCAGTTTCCTTGTGGTGATGCTGAAAGGCATCTTACAATTATAATAAGAACCACAAGGGCTGGTCCATCCACAAAAACTGGTTGTTGATAGGTTGAGAGCAGCACAAAACAAAGACATAATCTGCATTAAAACTTCTGGGTTTCCTACCCAGAGCATTTCCTCAAAGCCCGTGGGACAAGCCCAGCCTTTCCAACATGACCCACAAGTCCACAAAGGATGTGACCCCCACTGTCTTCCTCGGTCATATCAGACATGCCTATTCTTTTTTCCTCTCCCACACATCTGGTTTCACTGAGGTTAATCCCATTCTTCCCTCAGACATCGATTTATATATCACATTTTACAAATGCATTTCATGACATTTCCAGTTTGGGTCTGATGACACATCTCTGGGCACCCAGGGCATGCTGTCCTCCCCTGTCACAAATCTTATTATTTTGCGCTACAAGCTTCCCTGGTGGCTCTGATGGAAAAGAATCTGTCTGCGATGTGGAAGACCCAGGTTCGATCCCTAGGTTGGGAAGATCCCTTGGAGAAGAAAATGGCTATCCACTCCAGTATTCTTGCTTGGAGAATCCCATGCACAGAGGAGCCTGCTGGGCTACAGTCCATGGGGTCACAGAGTCAGACGTGACTGTATCAACTCAGCAAGTACACATAATCCTCTGTGTCCTGCACTGGATTATATTCATATCACAACAGGGCAGCGATAGTATCTTTCATCTTTCCTTCATGTCTCCAGGGCCTAACATAGTGCCTCATTCAAAACAAGTACTCAATAAATACTTGATGATCAATAAATAAATGCTATTTACCATGGTCTTGACCATGTGTATGTGTGTGTTAGTCACTCAGTTCTGTCCAACCTTATGGACTGTAGCCCATCAGACTCCTCTGTCCCTGGAATTCTCTAGGCAAGAATACTGGAGGGGGTAGCCATCCCCTTCTCCAGGGGATCTTCCCAACCCAGGACTAGAACCTGGGCCTCCCATAGTGCAGGCTGATTCTGTATTGTCTGAGCCACAAGAGAAACCTGGTCTTGATTACGGTGGCTCTCAGTAATAACTGTTTACTGCTCTTAATTTTCATTCATTCATTCATCCATGTATGCATTCATCCATTCAACCAATATTCATTACACTTTCTTTATGCCAGATACATGCTGGGTGCTAGATGCCTAGTGCATAAGCATACATAACCTCTACACTTATGACTTTATAATTATACACCACAAGAAATTATACAGTTTTGGGGGGGCACTGCCCCAGACTACTGCCCCAGTAGTCTACACTCCCAATGCAGGGGACCCTGGTCGAGAACCTAGATCCCACATGCCACAACTAAGAGTTTTCATGCTGGTCTGACTCTTTGTGACCCCATGGACTACACAGTCCATGGGATTCTCCAGGCCAGAATACTGGAGTGGGTAGCTGTTCCCTTCTCCAGGGATCTTCCCAACCCAGGGATTGAACCCAAGTCTCCTGTATTGCAGGTGGATTCTTTACTAGCTGAGCCACCAGGGAAGCCCTGCAAAGCACAAGTAAGTAGTTATAGGGGTTGGGAAGGTGGAGTGGGACTGAGGGATAGAAATGTGAAAGGAAGGAGGGAAAATGGCTCAGAAGTTGGAGATTTCCACAATGTTCTGCAGTGATATTATGCAAAACCTAGACCCGCACATTTTATTAATATTTCAAATGCTAAACTAAGAAATTTGACAATAGAAATGACAGTGGCATTTTAAAACCCTTTATATAGATATTATTTAGCTTCACTTTAGAGGATTCACACATATAAATTTTAATGGAGTGCTTTTGACCTTTCATATTAGGTTTATTTCTCTTTTAAATTGTTTGAGTATTTTCATTTGATTCTGTGTTGCCAGTTGAATTATTCTACTATGTCAGAGGTAATGCTTACAATTATGGAATCCAAGCATACTTCTGACTTATGACACAGCCACCTTACATTACTGCTGACTGGGTGAACCCCAGACCTCCTAAAATATTAATTGTGTAATTTCTGCTGAGGTCTTTTCTATTTCTCATAAATAGGTTTCAAAAAAAAAAAAAATGAAGTCCCTATGGTCATCCAGTGTTCTGAATAGCTTTTATCTCAGAAAGTTGAAGTGTTTTTAAAAATATACCTGATGCTTTTGAACTGTGGTGTTGGAGAAGACTCTTGAGAATCCCTTGGACTGCAAGGAGATCCAACCAATCAATTCTGAAGGAGATCAGCCCTGGGATTTCTTTGGAAGGAATGATGCTAAAGCTGAAACTCCAGTACTTTGGCCACCCCATGCGAAGAGTTGACTCATTGGAAAAGACTCTGATGCTGGGAGGGATTGGGGGCAGGAGGAGAAGGGGACGACAGAGGATGAGATGGCTGGATGGCACCACCGACTCGATGGACATGAGTTTGAGTGAACTCCGGGAGTTGGTGATGGACAGGGAGGCCCGGCGTGCTGTGATTCACGGGGTCACAAAGAGTCGGACACGACTGAGCGACTGAACTGAACCACGTCCTATGGTAAGAAGTTGCCTGGATTGCTATATGCAAATAATGAGAGCGATTTAATCTAAGTTTGAAATACCTTATTTAGATTTTTTTTCTAGCTTACAAAATACTTCCAATTTTTGCACTACACAAATAACCCAGCCATGTCCTAGGAATCCTGCTTAATTACAGAGCTGCTGGTGGTGGTGCTTTAGTTGCTCAGCTGCGTCTGACTCTTGCACCCACCAGGCTCCTCTGTCCATGGGATTCTCCAGGCAAGATACTGGAGTGGGTTGCCATTTCCTTTTCCAGGGGATCTTCCCAACCCAGGTTTCAAACCCAGGTCTCCTGCATTGCTGGAAGTTTCTTAACCAACTGAGCCACCAGGTAAGAGCTAATATAGACAAATGAACTCCGCGATCCCAAACCCACTTGAGTTAGTAGAGAAAATATATCTATTCTCTTCTTTCCAAAGAGAATCTTTGAAAGATTTACAATTTCCCATGTTATATTTTGCTTCTAAAGGGTATAGAACAATTTAAAACTTGGACAACATACTTAGTGAGGAGCAGGAGCTGAATATTTCTTTGTATAATGAGCCACTTCCTAAAGGCGAATGACTTCCACTGTTAGTTTATTCACTTATAGCGCCCAAGCCATCCTTAAGTTTTTGTCAATGTACCTTTAAGAGCTAATACTCACTCCCTTAAAAAAACACAAATATACCAAACAAATATTGTCTCTGAAAGAATAAGTATAAAATGAAAAGATAGAAAGAGGGGCCACATGTATCCATTTAGTTGTAATAAGTAATGCAAGCTTTCCAAATGGAAGTACTACAATAATGAAACTAATTTTCCAAAATTATTGTAGTGTATTCAATTATGGATTTTAATTATTTTAGAGAAGAAACTCAGAGTGTTAATGAAAGAGGCAGTAGTAAAAATCATGATGGAGTTAGGTTTCATGTTGCTGCATTCTATAAGCTTTATTAGATGATGTTAATCAAATATTTGATGAATACTAAGAGCCTTTTGGGATAGTACAATGAATATTTCCATCATAACTCCGAGAACCAGGTTGAAGTATAATCATAGTCAGTTAAGGTAAGTAGATTTTGCTGCCAAAAGGAACATTGGTTGTTGAAAAGAGGCCTCTGGAGAACTGTTTGGTATCAATTATAAATAATAGTAAAATAAAAATTAAAGTATACTGAACTTATGATGTAAACTACAGGAAATAAAAAATAACAGGACAATCTTCAACTCATAACGAATAAACAGATTCAGGAGGATATAAGAGAACAGAACGGATCCCTTATCATTTAATTTTATTTCTAATACTTGTTTCATGAGTCACCCAACTACATCTTATACTTTGACCTATAGGGAACTTTTAAAAAAGAAGAAAATGAAAAGAATATAAGAAAACAAAATAAATATATCAATGTTTCTTAGACTATCTAGGAGCAGTACCTAAACATCCAAAATCCTGGTAGCTACCCAAAATCTAATGAATTAATTGCTAATCTTAGAGTCAGGGATTTATTTCTTAAATAATCTACCCAAGTGATTTTTCATCACGTTAAGTTTGAAGACCCACTGAATTAGACTGCTGAGTGAAAGGACATGCTGAATATTTGACTATTAGGATTCCTCTCTTTTCCTGCAGCATTATTTGAATTTATTTTCTCTCTCCTAATGAGTGTCACATACTAAAATATTTTGCTTACTTGAAGTTAAATTTCTTTTCTGGAAACATGTCAGGGAACTATTGCTATGAAACAAACAGCATAGAATATTAGTGGCATACAAGGATAAGCACCTGTTTGGCTAATTTCAATGATAAACATTTCACTAGCTCAGGTGAGTCAGCTGAACTAAGCTAGGCTTATCTAGCTCTAAGCTTCAAGTGGCTTGTTCAGCCTCCAGGTCTCTTATTCTCCTTGAACTAGAGGGCTAGTTGGGGCATGTCATTCTCATGCAATGAGACAGACACAAAAAGGCTAGCACATGTCAAGTCTCTGTGGATATCAAATTCACTGGTGTCCAGCTGGCCAAAGCAAACCACCTGGCCAACCCAAAGCCAAAGTGTGAGGAAGCACATTCCATCCACTGTGAGGCTAAAGCTAGTTACATGACCAAGTCCAACATCAGGAGAGCAGGAAAGTACATATACTCCTACCACGGGAGTGGTAGGGCAGAAATGGCTATTGAACAAGCCTAAAAGTCATAATTTACCTTAATGAAATTACAGCAGATCACTGCTAAAGCTTCCCAGGTGGCGCTAGTGGTAAAGAACCCGCCTGCCAATGCAGGAGAGGTAATGAGACGTGAGTTTGATCCCTAGGTCAGGAAAATCCCCTGGAGAAGAAAATGGCAACCCACTCCAGTATTCTTGCCTGGAGAAGCCCTTGGACAGAGGAGCCCAGTGGGCTACAGTCCATGGGGTCGCAAAGAGTCGGACATGACTGAAGCAACTTAGCATACATGCACCCATGGGTGGATGAGGAAGACCTGAGAAGGAGTGTTATCCTATTCACCAGCACCTACCTAAAATGTCACTCAAGTTTACTCTTTTCAGAAAAGTCTCTGTGATATATAGGACTTCTGAAAGAAGCAGTATATTTTGAACAAAATAATACATTTGATGTCTTTTCTTCCATTAGAGAACATTTAGGGGAGTGTCTCAGTAGCATATTCATAAGTTAAATCAGTCAAATATAGAGTAGCAGCCAAAAAAATAGGAAGGAGAAAGTAAGAGATACCAGGACAAAAGAATCAAGGGAAAATGACAAGTAAATGGATGATGTGAAACAAGTGGAAAGAATCACAATGAATTTTAGGTTCCAGTGGGTATCACGATGGAAATGACCCACAATTCCACATTGAAAGTGTGGGAAGAGAATTCAGCCAAGAACACATGGATGCACGAGAGAGAGAGAGAGAGAGATGTGGAAGTCTTGGATATAGAATCAATGAAAGGGGCTTCTCTGGTGGTCCAGTGGTTAAGACTTCACTCTTTTAATACTGGAGGTGTACATTTAATCCCTGGTTGGGGAGCTAAGATCTCACATGCCTCGCGGCCAAAAAACTGAAAGATAAAGCAGAAGCAATATTGTACCAAATTCAATAAGGACTTTCAAAATGGTCCACATCAAAAATAAAAATCTTTTAAAATAATTTTAAAAAATAAAAAGAAATGGCAATGAAAGTTGAGAAAGGTGATGTAGTCACCTAAGAAAGCTCTGAGGAAAAGTACAGAAATCAATTAAAGGGACACTCTTGGGGAGTTCCTAAGTTTAGGGAGGAGCTTGAAAAGGAAAAGGAAAGAGAAAGAACACTTGAATTAAGCTTCCTTGTCCAAGACAAGTCAACTATACAATAAGCAGGAATGGTTCCCATCATTTGATCTAGAGAAGATAGCAGAGGAATGAGATTAAATCCCTCTACTGTGGTTTCTTGCCAAAAAATGAAAGAGACCACTTACCAGGCATTGCTGCTGTTTCGCTACACAGAAAGCATCTGCCTGAATCCAGTAAAATAAATATATAAGAGCAAGTTGACACTATCTGTAACACAAAGTTTTATACAAATGTGATTAGTTTTCTACTAGTATTTGGTGACTATTTGATTCTGTACCATTTTGGAAAATTGAAAAATCAATTCTAAGTACTTAACATGCAAAGACAATGACATTTGCTCTTCCTTGAATCGGACAATACACCTTAATTTGCTTTCTTAAAAATGTGCCATTTCATATATGTGTCTTGCTTTAAAAATGCTGTCATGCTTGATGTCTGTTAAGCAGTATTTAGTAGACTTGGCTGAAACATTCCCACCAAATGGTGAAGCTATGGTAATGACGGGTAACCCTTGGAAACCACACCACTATACTCCAGGCACTGCTCAGAATGCTCTCTGTATATTAACCTGTTTTTTTCACACAATATCCCAATAAGCTGAAGTACCTTTATCATCTTCTTTTGCAAGTAAAAAAATAAGAGCAAAAAGAGTTTAAGTAGTGAGCTCAGGCTCTCAAAGCACATGCAGAATTCAAACCCACACAGTCTAGCTCCAAAGCTCAGCTGACAATATGTCCTTCTCCACTCAAAAGATTCACGGTTTTTCCTATTATCGGAGTGGCATTATTAATTAAATGTCCTCTAATTCTCAAAGTGTCCCATTTAGGATGATAAATTATATGGCTAGCCTACCCAGAGCCCAAACCCTTATAAACTACACAATGCTGCCTCTCTGGCAGAAAGCAAGCAGTTCTGAGGAAGAAAAAAGGGAAAATAAAGAAAGTGCTTCTAAGAGCAGTAGACAGTTTAGTTCAAATGTACCACCCCAAAGGGCTAGAGAATGCATAAAGTGCTCCTCTCCTTACTATAGATATGTAATTTGAATGCTCTAGGTGTCACTAACCTGTCAGCATAAATATAGTTCCATTAGCTTTAGTGTGTAAATCCTAATTGCTCTTAACCTCATCTGAATGATTCTAAAACACCATGCTTTCCTGGAAGTCTTCCTCAGCTATATTAGGGCCTCCAAAATATTCACTACATACCTGGAGACACAGTGCACTCACGCTCTCCCACCTTGCGTCGTTGGTGGAAGTCTGCCCTACCCACACTTAATAGAGACATCTTTCCTAGCCAATATGCCCCATGAGAACACCTCTCTCTCAAGTGCCCCCAACTCTCCTGTTGCTCTACTGGGCCCATCAACTCTCTGCTGGTGGCCACTACGATGAAATGGGGTCCCAAGCGGCCCTGAGCTCTGTGATGAAGCAGAGCTAGGGGAAGAACGGCTCCCTAACCCACTGTGGGTTGGGGCTTTTCCTTACTTGGGTCCAGAAGAGTCAGCTTTTACCCAAATCTCCTGAGTTCTTCATGAACAGTTCTTTCAGTTCATGGGCATAAATCCTCGTTACACAAGGCCTCAAACTCATCTCCTAGTTGGAAAATAAGACATGGAAAACAAGGGAATAGTCTGCCACCTCAGTTTTCCTCTTTGCCACATTTGTTTTTTAACTTTTTATGTTGGAGTCTAGTTGATCACAATAAACTATGGAAAATTCTGAAAGAGATGGGACTACCAGACCACCTGATCTGCCTCTTGAGAAATTTGTATGCAGGTCAGGAAGCAACAGTTAGAACTGGACATGGAACAGACTGGTTCCAAATAGGAAAAGGGGGACGTCAAGGCTGTATATTGTCACCCTGTTTATTTAACTTATATGCAGAGTACATCATGAGAAACGCTGGGCTGGAAGAAACACAAGCTGGAATCAAGATTGCCGGGAGAAATATCAATAACCTCAGCTATGCAGATGACACCACCCTTATGGCAGAAAGTGAAGAGGAGCTCAAAAGCTTCTTGATGAAAATGAAAGTGGAGAGTGAAAAAGTTGGCTTAAAGCTCAACAATCAGAAAACGAAGATCATGGCATCTGGTCCCATCACTTCATAGGAAATAGATGGGGAAACAGTGGAAACAGTGTCAGACTTTATTTTTCTGGGCTCCAAAATCACTACAGATGGTGACTGCAGCCATGAAATTAAAAGATGCTTACTCCTTGGAAGGAAAGTTATGACCAACCTAGATAGCATATTCAAAAGCAGAGACATTCCTTTGCCAACAAAGGTTCATCTAGTCAAGACTATGGTTTTTCCTGTGGTCATGTATGGATGTGAGAGTTGGACTGTGAAGAAGGCTGAGCGCTGAAGAATTGATGCTTTTGAACTGTGGTGTTAGAGAAGACTCTTGAGAGTCCCTTGGACTGCAAGGAGATCCAACCAGTCCATTGGGATTTCTTTGGAAGGAATGATGCTAAAGCTGAAACTCCAGTACTTTGTCCACCTGATGCAAAGAGTTGACTCATTGGAAAAGACTCTGATGCTGGGAGGGATTGGGGGCAAGAGGAGAAGGGGACAACAGAGGATGAGATGGCTGGATGGCATCACTGACTCAATGGATGTGAGTCTCAGTGAACTCCGGGAGTTGGTGACGGACAGGGAGGCCTGGCGTACTGCGGTTCATGGGGTCACAAAGAGTCGGACATGACTGAGCGACTGATCTGACCTGATCTGATAGTTGATTAGGATTGTTGGGTTAGTTTTGGGTGTAGAGCAAAGTGATCTACTCTTTTTCTAATTTTTTTTTCCATTTAGTTTGTTACATAATATTGAGCAGAGGTCCCTGTGATATACAGTAGGTCCTTGTTGGTTATCCAATTTAAATATAGCAGTGTGTACATGTCAGTCCCAAACTTCCTAACTGTCCCTTCCTCCCACTTTTCCCTACCGATAACCATGAGTTCATTCTCTAATTCTGTGAGTCTGTTTCATTTTACAAATAAGTTCATTTGTACCATTTCCTTTTAGATTCCACATACCGGTGATATCATATCATACGACATTTGTCTTTCTCTCCCTGACTTACTTCATTGAGCATGACAATCGGTAGGTTCATCCATGTTGCTGCAAACATCTTTGCCGTATTTCTTAGTATCTTTGTGTTCAAAAGAAGAGGAGAATGAAAAGAAAAAGGAGAACAAGAAATGGAAGGAAGGAAGGAGGAGGATGGGAGCGTGGAAGGAGAGAGAAAGAGAAACGAAAAAAGAATTTTAAAAACCTTTTCCCCTCGTTTTTCTCACGATGTAAATAATTGCCTCATGATGTTCACAATTCCCATAAAGAATAGCTCACTTTCAGTGTCAGAGACAGAAAGAAAAATTATCCTAATTTTCATAATTGTTTAATTCTATTTAAATATGTGAATCTTTCAAGCTCCCTCAGAAAGAGTCAGAGGTTTTAGGTTAAAATACATTCAATTGAATGGAATTAAACTGCAGAGAGTCTAAGTCAGTTGACCCTTTAGGCAATTATTTGACTGAGTTTTTTCCAAAGATGAGCTATTATTTAACTATCTTTAACAACAACATAAAAGGCTTCACTAGATCAATTAGCTATGACTGACACAAATACCAAATTTCATCGCCTCCATTTTACCAATATTGGAGGCAACAGTTGCTGAATTAATCATCAGGCTATACTGGCCTTTTGGACTCTCACCTGTTGCCCTCCTCTTCCACTACAGTTCTACTGGTAGGAGGAATTTGTTCTCCAGACTGGATGAGCTTAGAGGGTCTGAGACAGTGGCATTCTGCCAAAGATCAGTGCATCTGAGCTCTTCTTGGCTATAAAAAAAATAATGTAGGCTGAGGTTGAGGGTCCATGGGCAAGAATCAATTCTGAGAGTGTTGGGACCAAGAGTGATAAGAACCTTGGAAACAAAGGGATGCCTATCCTAAAAATCATATGATAAGTCTCCCTTTCTGGAGAAGGCAATGGCACCCCACTCCAGTACTCGTGCCCGGAAAATCCCATGGATGGAGGAGCCTGGTGGGCTGCAGTCCATGGGGTCACTAAGAGTTGGACACGACTGAGCGACTTCCCTTTCACTTTTCACTTTTATGCCCTGTAGAAGGGAGCCTGGTGGGCTGCCGTCTATGGGGTCGCACAGAGTTGGACACGACTGAGGCGACTTAGCAGCAGCAGCACCAGCCGCAGTCTCCCTCTCACTGAAAGTGTTAACAGAGGAGCAAACAGGTGAGCCTAGAGCTTCTGACACTAGAGGCTGAGAGAGCCTCTGCTGTTGAAACCACTTGGGAGCACATAGGATTCTTTCAAGGCTTTCTGGTACCTCACCAGCTACTGCCAATTTGTTGGTCAGTCCCTAAAATACCATACAGTCACAACTTCAGATTGGCTAGCCCCAGACATCAAGATATAATGAACCGTACCCATCAAAGAAAATTTACTTTATTTTCTAGGAATCCAAAAACCAGGCAAAAGAAGGAGAAATAAAACACTAAGACAGATGGCTCCTAATAGAACAGAAATGCTGATGTAAACAGAAAACCGCTTAAACACGATAAGGTAAGAAAATATAAGTATTGCTAGAAACACTAAAAATACTTTTTGTAACAAGAAAATTATGTTTCTAGAAAGGCAAAATCTATGAGAATTATAGAATAACTAACTAAAATTGACAAAAATTAACAAATTTGATCATTGATGGCCAAACCTACCAGATAATCTAATAGACAGAAATAACTACCTTAATAATTCAGTGGGTAAAATGAAAAAGAGGATAATCACTTTTAAAGTCTGATTTAGTAGCTAAGAAGATTCATGGAATAATTTAAGACATAAAGAGGAGAAAAGACATGACAAGAGACCCAATAAGTACAACATGGAAACACAAAATCCAGTTATATCTAATTTACAAAAAACAGAAATTTAAATGTGATAGAGGAATACCGAAAAGAAAGTTTTGGACAAATAGATCCCAGGCCAAAAATAAAAAATTTGGAGTCATGAAAGTAATTTTAGAGATGGTGATACTTAAGGATAAACTCATTAAACAGAATAAAGAGCTAGAATAAATGATGAAAAATCTTTAGGGATAAAATATAATAATCATAAATATATATGGGCCAAACAACACAGCAGAATCTATCAGAATGTCAAAATCTACTAGAATTACAGAATAACTAACTAAAGTTGACAAAAATTAACAAATTTGATCAGTTCAGTTCAGTTCAGTTCAGTCGCTCAGTCGTGTCCGACTTTTTGCAACCCCATGAATGGCAGCACGCCAGGCCTCCCTGTCCATCACCAACTCCCGGAGTTCACTCAGACTCAGTCCATCGAGTCAGTGATGCCATCCAGCCATCTTATCCTCTGTCATCCCCTTCTCCTCCTGCCCCCAATCCCTCCCAGCTTCAGAGTCTTTTCCAGTGAGTCAACTCTTCACATGAGGTGGCCAAAGTACTGGAGTTTCAGCTTCAGTATCATTCCTTCCAAAGAAATCCCAGGGCTGATCTCCTTCACAATGGACTGGTTGGATCTCCTTGCAGTCCAAGGGACTCTCAAGAGTCTTCTCCAACACCACAGTTCAAAAGCATCAATTCTTCAGCGCTCAGCCTTCTTCACAGTCTAACTCTCACATCCATACGTGACCACTGGAAAAACCATAGCCTTGACTATTGAATATGCTACCTAAGTTGGTCATAACTTTCCTTCCAAGGAGTAAGCGTCTTTTAATCTCATGGCTGCAGTCACCATGGATGACCAAATCCACCATCTAATAGACAGAAATAACTGACAAAGATATAACAAAATTTTGTTTTAAAAAAATAAAACAGGGGGGGAGGAGCCAAGATGGCGGAGGAGTAGGACGGGGAGAACACTTTCTCCCCCACAAATTCATCAAAAGAGCATTTAAACGTCGAGTAAATTCCACAAAACAACTTCTGAATGCCGGCAGAGGACATCAGGCACCCAGAAAAGCAATCCAACTCTTCGAAAGGAGGTAGGAAAAAATATAAAAGACAAAAAAAGAGACAAAAGAGGGAGGGATGGAGTTCCGTCCCGGGAAGGGAGTCTTAAAAAGAGAGAAGTTTCCAAACACCAGGAAACCTTCTCACTGCCGAATCTGTGCCGAGCTTTGGAAGCACAGAGGGCAACATAACAGGGAGAAAAAATAAATAAACAATTAAAACTCCAAGATTGTGAGTCCTACGGTAACTCCCCCAGCGGAGAAGCAGCGCAGATGCCTGCACGCGCCATTAGCAAGCGGGGGCTGGGCAGGGAGGCACAGCGGGGGCTGCATCACTTAGAGTAAGAATCTGGCCTTAATACCCTGAGCACTATCTGAGCGAAATAATTTGGGCTAGCAAACCAGACTGTGGGATATCTACCACGCAAAAAGCCAGCCCCAACCTAAGACACTGCCAGGCCCGCGCACGGAACAAAGAATTGAACAGAGATAGCCGGCTGCAGACCTTCCCCCTCCGGTGACAGGCAGCCAGAGCCGGAAGGGGGCAATCGCAGCCCCAGAGAGACATTATCTATAAAACTGTAAGCAGGCTTCTTTGCTAACTAAAACTTCTTGGGGGTCTGGACGGTCAACATCTGCCTGAGAAGGTGCACCGGTTATACATCCAGATAACCGAGTGGCGGGGAGGCGATAAGTCGCAGCATTGGCGCTCGCCAAACACCTCATCACTTGAGCTGCTCAGACCTGGGAAGAGCACAAAACTCAGGCCCAACTGAGTCTGCGCCTCTGAGGACTACCCGAGTAGCTGAACCTGAGCGGCCTGGACCTGGGAGGTACATGCAACCCAGGGCCAGCCTCGGATTGTTCCCGGAGGAACAACCTAGAGCCCGAGCAGTGTGGGCAGGGAGGCTACACGCGCCGTGAGCAGGGGCAGACCCAGTGTGGCTGAGGCACTGCGAGCGCACGCCAGTGTTATTTGTTTGCAGCATCCCTCCCTCCCTCCCCACAGCGTGACTGAACAAAGAGAAGAAATACAGCTCCACCCATCAGAACACCGACACAAGCTTCCCTAACCAGGAAACCTTGACAAGCCACCTGTACAAACCCACACACAGCGAGGAAAAGCCACAATAAAGAGAACTCCACAAACTGCCAGAATACAGAAAGGACACCCCAAACTCAGCAATTTAAACAAGATGAAGAGACAGAGGAATACCCAGCAGGTAAAGGAACAGGATAAATGCCCACCAAACCAAACAAAAGAGGAAGAGATAGGGAATCTACCTGATAAAGAATTCCGAATAATGATAGTGAAATTGATCCAAAATCTTGAAACTAAAATGGAATCACAGATAAATAGCCTAGAGACAAGGATTGAGAAGATGCAAGAAAGGTTTAACAAGGACCTAGAAGAAATAAAAAAGAGTCAATATATAATGAATAATGCAATAAATGAAATTAAAAACACTCTGGAGGCAACAAATAGTAGAATAACAGAGGCAGAAGATAGGATTAGTGAATTAGAAGATAGAATGGTAGAAATAAATGAATCAGAGAGGATAAAAGAAAAACGAATTAAAAGAAATGAGGACAATCTCAGAGACCTCCAGGACAATATTAAACGCTACAACATTCGAATCATAGGGGTTCCAGAAGAAGAAGACAAAAAGAAAGACCATGAGAAAATACTTGAGGAGATAATAGTTGAAAACTTCCCTAAACTGGGGAAGGAAATAATCACCCAAGTCCAAGAAACCCAGAGAATCCCAAACAGGATAAACCCAAGGCGAAACACCCCAAGACACATATTAATCAAATTAACAAAGATCAAACACAAAGAACAAATATTAAAAGCAGCAAGGGAAAAACAACAAATAACACACAAGGGAATTCCCATAAGGATAATAGCTGATCTTTCAATAGAAACTCTTCAAGCCAGGAGGGAATGGCAAGACATACTTAAAATGATGAAAGAAAATAACCTACAGCCCAGATTATTGTACCCAGCAAGGATTTCATTCAAGTATGAAGAAGAAATCAAAAGCTTCTCAGACAAGCAAAAGCTGAGAGAATTCTGTACCACCAAACCAGCTCTCCAACAAATACTAAAGGATATTCTCTAGACAGGAAACACAAAAATGGTGTATAAACTCGAACCCAAAACAATAAAGTAAATGGCAACGGGATCATACTTATCAGTAATTACCTTAAACGTAAATGGGTTGAATGCCCCAACCAAAAGACAAAGACTGGCTGAATGGATACAAAAACAAGACCCCTACATATGTTGTCTACAAGAGACCCACCTCAAAACAGGGGACATATACAGACAGAAAGTGAAGGGCTGGAAAAAGATTTTCCATGCAAATAGGGACCAAAAGAAAGCAGGAGTAGCAATACTCATATCAGATAAAATAGACTTTAAAACAAAGGCTGTGAAAAGAGACAAAGAAGGTCACTACATAATGATCAAAGGATCAATCCAAGAAGAAGATATAACAATTATAAATATATATGCACCCAACACGGGAGCACTGCAGTATGTAAGACAAATGCTAACAAGTATGAAAGGAGAAATTAACAATAACACAATAATAGTGGGAGACTTTAATACCCCACTCACACCTATGGATAGATCAACTAAACAGAAAATTAACAAGGAAACACAAACTTTAAATGATACAATAGACCAGTTAGACCTAATTGATATCTATAGGACATTTCATCCCAAAACAATGAATTTCACCTTTTTCTCAAGCGCACATGGAACCTTCTCCAGGATAGATCACATCCTGGGCCATAAAGCTAGCCTTGGTTAATTCAAAAAAATAGAAATCATTCCAAGCATCTTTTCTGACCACAATGCAGTAAGATTAGATCTCAATTACAGGAGAAAAACTATTAAAAATTCCAACATATGGAGGCTGAACAACACGCTGCTGAATAACCAACAAATCACAGAAGAAATCAAAATTTGCATAGAAACAAATGAAAATGAAAACACAACAACCCAAAACCTGTGGGACACGGTAAAAGCAGTCCTAAGGGGAAAGTTCATAGCAATACAGGCATACCTCAAGAAACAAGAAAAAAGTCAAATAAATAACCTAACTCTACACCTAAAGCAACTAGAAAAGGAAGAAATGAAGAACCCCAGGGTTAGTAGAAGGAAAGAAATCTTAAAAATTAGAGCAGAAATAAATGCAAAAGAAACAAAAGAGACCATAGCAAAAATCAACAAAGCCAAAAGCTGGTTCTTTGAAAGGATAAATAAAATTGACAAACCATTAGCCAGACTCATCAAGAAACAAAGGGAGAAAAATCAAATCAATAAAATTAGAAACGAAAATGGAGAGATCACAACAGACAACACAGAAATACAAAGGATCATAAGAGACTATTATCAACAATTATATGCCAATAAAATGGACAACGAGGAAGAAATGGACAAATTCTTAGAAAAGTACAACTTTCCAAAACTCGACCAGGAAGAAATAGAAAACCTTAACAGACCCATCACAAGCATGGAAATTGAAACTGTAATCAAAAATCTTCCAGCAAACAAAAGCCCAGGTCCAGACGGCTTCACAGCTGAATTCTACCAAAAATTTAGAGAAGAGCTAACACCTATCCTGCTCAAACTCTTCCAGAAAATTGCAGAGGAAGGTAAACTTCCAAACTCATTCTATGAGGCCACCATCACCCTAATACCAAAACCTGACAAAGATCCCACAAAAAAAGAAAACTACAGGCCAATATCACTGATGAACATAGATGCAAAAATCCTAAACAAAATTCTAGCAATCAGAATCCAACAACACATTAAAAAGATCATACACCATGACCAAGTGGGCTTATCCCAGGGATGCAAGGATTCTTCAATATCCGCAAATCAATCAATGTAATACACCACATTAACAAATTGAAAAATAAAAACCATAAGATTATCTCAATAGATGCAGAGAAAGCCTTTGACAAAATTCAACACCCATTTATGATAAAAACTCTCCAGAAAGCAGGAATAGAAGGAACATACCTCAACATAATAAAAGCTATATATGACAAACCCACAGCAAACATTATCCTCAATGGTGAAAAATTGAAAGCATTTCCTCTAAAGTCAGGAACAAGACAAGGGTGCCCACTTTCACCATTACTATTCAACATAGTTTTGGAAGTTTTGGCCACAGCAATCAGAGCAGAAAAAGAAATAAAAGGAATCCAAATTGGAAAAGAAGAAGTAAAACTCTCACTATTTGCAGATGACATGATCCTCTACATAGAAAACCCTAAAGACTCCACCAGAAAACTACTAGAACTAATCAATGACTATAGTAAAGTTGCAGGATATAAAATCAACACACAGAAATCCCTTGCATTCCTATACACTAATAATGAGAAAACAGAAAGAGAAATTAAGGAAACAATTCCATTCACCATTGCAACGAAAAGAATAAAATACTTAGGAATATATCTACCTAAAGAAACTAAAGACCTATATATAGAAAACTATAAAACACTGGTGAAAGAAATCAAAGAGGACACTAATAGATGGAGAAATATACCATGTTCATGGATTGGAAGAATCAATATAGTGAAAATGAGTATACTACCCAAAGCAATTTATAGATTCAATGCAATCCCTATCAAGCTACCAACAGTATTCTTCACAGAGCTAGAACAAATAATTTCACAATTTGTATGGAAATACAAAAAACCTCGAATAGCCAAAGCGATCTTGAGAAAGAAAAATGGAACTGGAGGAATCAACCTACCTGACTTCAGGCTCTACTACAAAGCCACAGTTATGAAGACAGTATGGTACTGGCACAAAGACAGAAATATAGATCAACAGAACAAAATAGAAAGCCCAGAGATAAATCCACGCACATATGGACACCTTATCTTTGACAAAGGAGGCAAGAATATACAATGGATTAAAGACAATCTCTTTAACAAGTGGTGCTGGGAAATCTGGTCAACCACTTGTAAAAGAATGAAACTAGAACACTTTCTAACACCATACACAAAAATAAACTCAAAATGGATTAAAGATCTCAACGTAAGACCAGAAACTATAAAACTCCTAGAGGAGAACATAGGCAAAACGCTCTCTGACATACATCACAGCAGGATCCTCTATGATCCACCTCCCAGAATATTGGAAATAAACGCAAAAATAAACAAATGGGACCTAATTAAACTTAAAAGCTTCTGCACATCAAAGGAAACTATTAGCAAGGTGAAAAGACAGCCTTCAGAATGGGAGAAAATAATAGCAAATGAAGCAACCGACAAACAACTAATCTCAAAAATATACAAGCAACTCCTACAGCTCAACTCCAGAAAAATAAATGACCCAATCAAAAAATGGGCCAAAGATCTAAATAGACATTTCTCCAAAGAAGATATACAGATGGCTAACAAACACATGAAAAGATGCTCAACATCACGCATTATCAGAGAAATGCAAATCAAAACCACTATGAGGTACCATTTCACGCCAGTCAGAATGGCTGCGATCCAAAAGTCTACAAATAATAAATTCTGGAGAGGGTGTGGAGAAAAGGGAACCCTCTTACACTGTTGGTGGGAATGCAAACTAGTACAGCCACTATGGAGAACAGTGTGGAGATTCCTTAAAAAACTGGAAATAGAACTGCCTTATGATCCAGCAATCCCACTGCTGGGCATACACACTGAGGAAACCAGAAGGGAAAGAGACACGTGTACCCCAGTGTTCATCGCAGCACTGTTTATAATAGCCAGGACACGGAAGCAACCTATATGTCCATCAGCAGATGAATGGATAAGAAAGCTGTGGTACATATACACAATGGAGTATTACTCAGCCATTAAAAAGAATACATTTGAAGCAGTTCTAATGAGGTGGATGAAACTGGAGCCTATTATACAGAGTGAAGTAAGCCAGAAGGAAAAACACCAATACAGTATACTAACGCATATATATATGGAATTTAGAAAGATGGTAACGATAACCCTGTATACGAGACAGCAAAAGAGACACTGATGTATAGAACAGTCTTATGGACTCTGTGGGAGAGGGAGAGGGTGGGAAGATTTGGGAGAATGGCATTGAAACATGTAAAATATCATGTATGAAACGAGATGCCAGTCCAGGTTCAATGCACGATACTGGATGCTTGGGCCTGGTGCACTGGGACGACCCAGAGGGATGGTATGGGGAGGGAGGAGGGAGGAGGGTTCAGGATGGGGAACACATGTATTAGAAATAAATTTAAAAAAATAAATAAACAGCAGAAGGAGGGGAAAAAAAAATAAAAATAAAAAAATAAAACAACTTGGACATAGATTTTACCCTATATTCAAAAAAAATCCTTTAAAAAGCAGAGGATATTTTACATATCCTCTGATCGTAATCCAATTACATCAGAAATTTAAAATATACAGTTGAATTAAAATATTTAACTACTTGGAAATTTTAAAAGTAACAATTGGTTCAATCTATTCCATTCCTTCAAATATACCCTAAAGACATGTATATCTTTATCCACAAATACCGACAAAAAGATTTGCACAAGAATGTTCATAACAGTTTTGTGTATAATAACCTTAAACAGTAAATAAACTAATTTCTATCAATGGGAGGATGAATAAATAAATAATGATAAATTCATACAAGGAAATTCCAAACAACAATTTAAAAAGAACTATACTGCTACACAGGACATACAAATGTTCAATTCAGTTCAGTTCATTTGCTCAGTCGTGTCTGACTCTTTGCAACCCCATGAATGGCAGCACACCAGGCCTCCTTGTCCGTCACCAACTCCCAGAGTTCACCCAGACTCATGTGCATCGAGTCAGTGATGCCATCCAAGTGTTACACACCTTACAAATGTTAAAAATGAAGGAGTGAAAGTGTTAGTCACTCAGTCGTGTCTTTGTGACCCCATGGACTGTAGCCCACCAGGCTCCTCTGTCCATGGAATTTACCAGGCAAGAATACTGCTGGAAGTAGCCATTCCCTTCTACAGGGGATCTTTCCAAACCAGGGGTCAAACCTAGGTCTCCTACATTGCAGGTGGATTCTTTACCATCTGAGCTACCAAGTACATGCTGTATGATACTATTTACATAAAGATGTAAAACTAATCTTAGGTGATAGAAATCAATCTGGTGATATATTGACTGAGAAGGGGCATAAGCAAACTTTCTGTAGTGATGTAAATGTTCTATATGATGAGAAGAGCTAACTCATTGGAAAAGATCCTGATGCTAGGAAAGATTGGGGGCAAGAGGAGAAGGGGGCAACAGAGGATGAGATGGTTGGATGGCATCACTGACTCAATGGACATGAGTTTGAGGAAACTCAGGGAGATAGTGAAGCACAGAGAAGCCTGTTGTGCTGCAGTTCATGGCATCACAAAGAGTCGGACATGACTTAGTGACTGAACAACAGCCACAAATATGTTGATCTATCTGTAGTTACACAAATGTGTAAGTTGTAAAATTCATCTAGCTGTATGCTTACTATGTGTTCACTTTAAAGTTATTCAAGTTAAACCTTATTAAATAAATCTTTAAAATAAAGAAACTGAAATTACCCCTGCTGAGAAAGGAATGAAAAGAAAACAGCATTAGAACAATTAGGACATCTAAGCTATAATTAGATCAAATTTATAGGCTTGTAGTCCTTCATTATTAAGGGAGAACAACAATAAATAAATCAACTTATACTCATTTTAAAATGTTTTAAAAATAATAAAAGTGTATTAAAGGTAAAATCTAGTATTAATGAAACAAATCTAAAAGTAATGTTCTAAGTCCAAACTTCAGAGCTTCACAGTGACAACACAGAAACCCTTGCAATTTCAAAGACAAAGATGAGAAAATGTATAAAATATAGTCACTCATAGAGAAACTATTTTTTTAAATTATTGGCAAACATTTAAAAAATTAGATTGCAATATGCTTGTAAACCTAAAATAAATCAATAATTTCCTAAAGCTAATATAAATTACCACCATTAATCCAAAATATGGGAAATTTAAATAAAGTAATTCCTTTACAGCAGATTGAAATGTGATCAATAATCCTTTTTTCAAAGAGGAACCTGGACCAAGTATCCTATACCTAGGTTTTACCTAACCTTTAAAAAAGAAATCATTCTAATATTTTAATTAAACTTTCCATAACCATAGAACATGACCGAAAAATCTTTATTTTTTAAAACCAACATGATCTTAACTGTAAAACCTGATGAAGCCATTCTAAAATATCTACAGATCACTCTTATTTGTGAAAATATCTGAACTATTCTAAATAAAATACTACCAAATAGAAACAGCAGGACCCAATGTTAAAATGTATGGTTATTCTAGAAAAGTCACTACAATGCCAACTAATTTATCAATAAAATATATTGAATCAAAATAATAAAACAGAGAAAGAGGTCAAGATAAATACAGAGAAAGAGGTCAAGATAAATACATCAAAACTACAACTACACATAGAGCGACTTCTGCTGAAATCAACCTGGGGACTTAGCAGAGCAGCTCTTTCACAACCAAAGTTGTAAAGAAAGATCCACATGGAGTTGGGAAGGAAGGGAGAAGTAATCTGGTTCTGGGGAGGGATCAACACCCCTGGCTGGGGATAATGAAGTGGAGGGAAGTACGACCGGCCAGAAGATCCTCTCTGAGGAACAAAAGGTTTGGGCACCATATTAGTCACCCTAACCCTGGGAGAGCGCAAATGTACGAAGAGCACCTAAATGTCACAGATAAAGAAATGTATGTTAAGTTTAAATCATGTCTCACTCACCAAATTGGCAGTTCAGATAAAAATTATACTCAACCTTTCCTGGTGGGAGGGTTGGTGGGGGGGCGGGGGAGGGGTTTGAATGTGCCTTTTTGAAAATGTAAGACAATTTATGTCTTTTGTTTTAATAATCTCACTCTTGGAAATCTATCCCATAGAAATAAAAGCACCAATATAAAATGATGTTTGTAATCGTCCAAAATATAAACAAATTCTGATCAACAGGAAAATCACCAAATAAAGTGGAGTGGATATATATTATGGAATATTATCAAAGCATTAAGAAGAAAAACAAATATCATATACTAACACATATACATGAAATCTATAAAAAATAGTACTGATGAACCTATTTGCAGGGACAGATGGAGATGTAGAAAATGGACTTGTGGATGCAGTGGAGGCAGGAAAGGCTAGGACAAATTGAGATATAGCACTGACATATATGCACTGCTGCTGCTGCTGCTGAGTCACTTCAGTCGTGTCCGACTCTGTGGGACCCCATAGAGGGCAGCCCACCAGGCTCCACCGTCCCTGGGATTCTCCAGGCAAGAACACTGGAGTGGGTTGCCATTTCCTTCTCAAATGCATGGAAGTGAAAAGTGAAAGCGAAGCCGCTCAGTTGTGTCAGACTCGCAGTGACCCCAGGGACTGCAGCCTACAGGGCTCCTCTGTCCATGGGATTTTCCAGGCAAGAGTACTGGAGTGGGGTGCCATTGCCTTCTCCCATACATGCACTAGCATGTGTAAAACAGATAACTAGCAGGAAGCTGCTGTCTAACAGAGGGAGCCCTGCCTGGCACTCACTCCATCATAAACTACTGAAGTAGAATGCACAGGGGAGGAGAGGCTCAAAAGGGAGAGGATATATATTTATTTTAATATATTATGTATATATATATAATTATAACTGATTTGCATTAATGCATGGCAGAGAACATCACAATATTGTAAAGCAATTAGCCTCCAATTAAAAATAATTTTCAAAAAATAGTGTTCTCATGATATACTGCTAAAGTGAAATAAAGACTTAGAGAAGTGTATTAAATATGATTCTAGTCTATAAAATAACAATAATCATAAACACACACTTTCATATGCATATATAAGCAAGAAGAGTATAGAAAAAATTTTAATTTTATGATACCACATTATTTATATCATCAAAAAGTTTTTTATAGTGAAAAATTTCAAAGTTACACAATGTGAAAAAAAATATGGCTTCTCCTCAAGCACTTTGCAGCCTGCTTACATTACAGAAGTGAAAATTTAATCTACACAGAATGAAAGATACTTCTCTGTGTAATCGTGAGAAACGAATCCAAGTTTAATTTATAAATAAATAATCAACAGTGTAATGACAAAATGCTCTAAATAGAACTTTAACAATTTGATGTTTTTTGTCAATTGAACATATCTATGAACATTGAAACTAGGTATTCCATGAAAAAATATTTTATGCCAGTATTTGAAATATATAAGCTGCATGTGAAGGATTAACATTCAAAAAAACACTCTAAACATTCTGGCATGTTTTTTTTTATTTCCTACACATTTTGCTTATTGTGAAATGTTATACTCTATTTTAAGGAAATCATTTATTATAAAAATTTACAAATAATTCTATTATTTTCTCATGCTCCTCACACTCAGTTGCTCAGTCATATCCGACTCTTTGCGACCCCATACACTGTAGCCCAACAGGCTCCTCTGTCCCTAGAATTTTCCAGTAAAGAATACTGGAGTGAGGAGAAAGGCACTGAAACATGTATAATATCATATATGGAACAAGTCGCCAGTCCAGGTTCGATGCACAATACTGGATGCTTGGGGCTGGTGCACTGGGACGACCCAGAGGGATGGTATGGGGAGGGAGGAGGGAGGAGGGTTCAGGATGGGGAACACAGGTATACCTGTGGTGGATTCATTTTGATATATGGCAAAACCAATACAATATTGTACAGTTAAAAAATAAAAAATAAAAGCAATAAAATGAAAAAAAAAAAAAAATACTGGAGTGGGTTGCCATTTCCTATTCCAGGGGACCTTCCCAACCCAAGGATCAAGGCCACCTCTCTTGTGTTTCCTGCCTTGTCAGGCAGATTCCTTACAACTGCACCACTTAACCTTTCATAAAAGTGCTTACGCATATGTTAAGTTACAGGACATTTACAGATGAGTACAGCAAGGGGAATTCTAGTTATATGCCAAAGTGCTTTCCTATCTGGCTCCCGGAATTATAATCTCAGCAATAAATAAATTACAACAGTGATGTCAAAGTGAGAAGGGAATTACCAGTTCAGCTTACTCTAAGTAGATCATGATCATCACTTCCCTCAAGTAGGCAGCCCTAAACTAAGCATGAGTTGGCCGCACCAACCAAAGCAGATTTAATAGTTGAGTCCTTTCTCCAGAACAGGAAGAAGAAAGAACATGAAGTGACTGACATGTATGAACCTGCAGATGTGTTGCCTTATGTAAAATACGCATCCCTTTGTTGTTATGGATTGAATGTTTACATCTTTTCCAAACTTCATATGCTGAAGCCCTAAGCTCCAATGTTATATTAGGGTGAGGACTTTGGGAAGCATCAATAATTAGGCTGAGATGATGGCATGAAGGTAGCGTTCCCATGATGGAATTAATGTCCTTATTTCAAAAGAAACTGACATGAGAGCTAACTCTCACCCCAAGATTAGGATTCAGTGAGGGGACTGTCACTAAGCACCAAATCTACCAGCACTTTGATTTCTGACTTCCAGCCTCTAGAACTGTGAGGAAAAATATCTGTTGTTTAAATATTCCATATATGGGAGCCCAAGCTGACAAAGACACTAGGTTTGTTGGTGAAAAAAATCTGTAGTTTTAATTTCAATGCATTTGTCTGCAGAAACTATTACAAACAATAATTTCTTGAATGTAAGCTGGTAGCTACCAGTTTTAAAAATTCATTACATGCAGCACTATCAGAACCAATTCCGCAGAGGAAACTGCATACAAGTTACCATTCTGTCTTATTTTTCTTTTAACAGTAAGAATAATGCCTTTAATATTAAACATTTGTCCTGATTACACAGTCCATTCCTGTTGGCTCATAACAGACACGGGCCCTGTACTGTTTATTAACCTTCCTATGAACACAATGTTTCCAGCAGGTGTCTGATTAACATAACTGGTCACTCAAGCCCCATGTTGGCCACATAAGAAAGTAGCTTTGCCTGGCAGCAAGGCCGGCTCCTTTATCACCTCATGCATTTGAATCGTAATCAGATTTAATCCTCTTCTAACTTGCCCTTTTGTTGGGTGACTCACACTTGGCCAGCTATGAACACATGTCCTCAAGTTCACCAGATCAGTGCAGAAAACTATTTGAATATGCTTTATTAGATATGGCCTCAGGATATATTACAGCTGTTTTCACCTTAAAAACCTTAAAAACACCACACAAACTAAATTAATGAAACAGGAACAAAATGTCCTTTCGAAACCTGGTAAACAAAGGTGATGCTGGTGTGATACCAGGACCCAGACCATGCTCAATCCCTAGGAAGCGACGCACACAGTAGACCTAAAAGAGATGCCCCATGCTTAAAGTCGCATCTTTCAACAGACCAAACAGGTTACTCCCGAAGAAGAAACCATAATCTGTGTGTTACTCAAGGATCTCCACAGACTTGCCTGGAGAAGAATTTTGCAGACTTCTGGGAAGAGCAGACTTTTCCTGAAGGGTAACTAACAAGGTATGTCAACTGAACCATCTACTTTCTATCATCTCTAGGACTATATGGATATAGGCTACCTTTTTCATTTTTTCCTAATCCACTAATTTTAGAGGAAGTTTGGGAAGATTTTCTTTTCACCTTAGTACTGGCATAGGTCCTGCATCCTGCTGTGGCTGATGATACCATCTCTCCCCTCCTTACTGTATACAAGGTTCTCTTCAGTGAACTGGATCATCACAGTGAACAAGATAGATAAGAACCCTGTCAAGTTGAAATCAACAGCATGTTGGAGGACACAGACTATAAACAAACAAACAAACAAAATATGTGTTTAATGTAATACCAGATAGTGATAAATAGAACAAGAAAAATAAATATTAAACAGCTGGAAGCCACTAATACCTGAGAACCTTGTATGCAGGTCAAGAAGCAGTAAGTAGAACCGGACATGGAACAATTGACCAGTTCAAAATGGGGAAAGGAGTACATCAAGGCTGTATATTGTCACCCTGCTTATCTAATTTATATACAGAATACATCATGCAAAATGCCAGGCTGGATGAATCACAAGCTGGAATCAAGATTGTAGGGAGAAATATCAACAACCTCAGATATGCAGATGATACCACTTCAATGGCAGAAAGCAAAGAGGAACTAAAGAGCCTCTTGATGAAGGTGAAAAGGAGAGTGGAAAAGCTGGCTTAAAACTCAATATTCAAAAACCTAAGATCACGACATCTGGTCTCATCACTCCATGGCAAATAGATGGGGAAAAAAATGGAAACAATGACAGACTATTTTCTTGGGCTCCAAAATCACTGCAGATGGTGACTTCAGCCATGAAATTAAAAGACACTTTCTCCTTGGAAGAAAAGCTCTGACCAATTAGACAGCATATTAAAAAGCAGAGACATTACTTTTCTGACAAAGGTCTGTCTAGTCAAAGCTATAGTTTTTTTCCAGTAGTCAAGTATGAATGTGAGAGTTGGACCATAAAGCAGGCTGAGCACTGAAAATTGATGGTTTGAACTGTGGTGCCTCTTGAGAGTTCCTTGGATTTCAAGGAGATCCAACCAGTCAATCCTAAAGAAAATCAGTCCTGAATATTCACTGGAAGGACCGATGCTGAAGCTGAAGCTCCAATATTTTGGCCACCTGATGCAAAGAGCCAACATTGTGAAAAAGACTGATGCTGGGAAGGATTGAAGGCAGGAGGAAAAGGGGACAACAGAGGATTAGATGGTTGGATGGCATCATCGACTCAGTGGACATGAGCAAACTATAGGAGATAGTGAAGGGCAGGAAAGCCTGGGGTGGTGCAGTCCATGGGGTTGCAAAGAGTCAGACACAACTTCGGGACTGAACGATAACCAACAAAGCAATGGAGGAGGACCGACGGCAGTGGACAGCGGGAGGAGAGCGGAACGTTTCAGAGAAGAAAATCAGGAAAGGCCTTTCTGAGCCAATGATACTTGAGTGGAATATGAGTTAAAATTCTAGAAGAGTTATCCATGAGGAAAGAAAATTCTAAATAGTAGAAATAGCAAATGCAAAGAATTTTCTGTATTCAAAAAAGCAAATGTCATTAGCCTGACTGGAGTAGAGCAAGCAAGAGGGAGGGGGTAGGACCTGAGGTCGGAAAGGTAAAAAACATATCGTATCTTGGATGTTTGGAGTTTATTCTACATGTGATATGAAGGAACTGGAGATTTTTTAAATTTTATTTTTAATTATTTCAGACATATAGAAATGAAATCAAGGGGGAAAATGAGCTCTGTATACCCAGCACCCAAATTAACAAACATTAAAATACTTGACTCTCCTTCACATCTGAACAGCAACAAAAGAAAGTACCAAACAAGATAAGTAAACTACAGAGATCCAACACAGTATTTTACACCTATATTCAATAGCACTGCTGTTGTTACTGTTGTTTAGTCACGTCTGACTCTTTGCAACCCTATGGACTGTAGCCTGCCAGGCTTCTCTGTCCGTGGGATTTCCCAGTCAAGAATACTGGGGTGGGTTGCCATTATATTGTGCATTTAAAAATTTGTTAGTAGGACAGATCTCATGGGATATATTCCTACTACAACAAAATAAAAAAGGAAATAATTCAAACAATAATTTATAAGATCTTTAGAAAGGAAACCATTGAGAAACATAATGTGTAAATGCAAAATATGTGATGTAAAAATATGTAATTTTATAATTTTTGTATAATTTATAAAACATAAAGACTTAACCTATTAGCAGAAAAAAGTAATATTAAAAAGAGGTCCACGGTCTACAAATTATCTCAACATTAACTGAATTTTTAATGGAAAGAAAAAATTCTCACATTTCTATAAAAGTTAAAAAAAAAATCAAGAAAGTCCAAAGCAAAAAAAAAAAATAATAATAAAGTGGTAAACTCTCCTCGCCAGGTATGGCTCATTATAAAACACCAGTTCAAGTGCTGGTGCAGGGACGTACCAGCTTCCCAGGTGGTGCTAGTAGTAAAGAACTGCCTGCCAAAGGAGGAGATGCAAGACACAGGGGTTAGATCCCTGGGTCAGGAAGATTCCTCTGGAGGAGGGCATGGCAACCCACTCCAGTATTATTGCCTAAAGAATCCCATGGACAGAGGAGCCTCGTGGGCTACAGTCCATAGGGTCATGAAGAGTTAGACACAACTGAAGCGACTCGGCACACACACACATAAGGATATACAGAGATAAAGGAATTAGAACGATTTGTAATAGAAATGAACCCAGAAACAGGTCCAGATTTAAGTGGAAGTTTGACATCTGGTAGAAGTAGCATATCACTCCTCTTATCTTTCCCTCTATGTCTCTCTCTCCCAGACCCACAACCTAATGTGGAGCTCAGATTTACCTGTGCCAGAGAGCTCTCCCTTTATCCAAAAATCTCATTATTTCACTAGCAGCTTCCAGAGAAGTTTCATCTGGGCTAAATTAGCAGCATATCTGACTGTTAGGTTATTAAGATGGAGGTTTTAGTTTCACACTTGGTATTTTGAATGCTACATTCTTACTCTGTACCAATGTTCCCTCTCTTTTCCATAACTGACTGGGCTCCCTGACATGCCTAGACTCCTTACAGAGCTGTTTCTTCTTTGGTGTGAAAAAAGAAAAAGGGAAGTAATCATTACTCTGAATTTGCTATCTTCCTTTACCATTCATGTCTTTATGATTTTACTACATATACATGTACTCTCAAGCAATATAAAATATAATCTTGAATATCTACAACTTGTCAACATAATAAATTATGTGTCTCTGAAACTTTTTCTTCACTTATAACTTTTCCTTTTACAAATATTCATCTAGTTGATGTATGTAGCATTAGCCCACTACTTAATTGGTGTTTATTATATATTTCATGGATTCTTTTTATACATCCAAAGTGCTTTCATGTGTGCGTGCTAAGTTGCTTCAGTCATATCCGACTCTGTGACACTATGGACTGTAACCCACCAGGCTCCCTTGTCCATGGTATCCAGGCAAGAATACTAGAGTGGGTTTCCATGCCCTTCTCCAGGGGATCTTCTTGTCCCAGGTATCAAAGCCATGTCTCCTGCATTGCAGGCAGATTCTTTACCATCTGAGCCACCAGGGAAGCCTAAAGTATTTCATAATATGTCTTAAAAAGAAAAAAGATATGGGCAGTAAAGAAGGAAACAGACATGGCAAATAGACTCAATAGTTTGAGGAATTTCTTACAAACGAGAGCAAAGAAATGGAATGGTAATTTAAGAATGAAGAAATAGTAGATTACATAGCATCCAGGGAGGGTGTTTGTAAGATGGAAAGTTTCTTAGCATGTCTATATGCTCTTAAGATACAGTTCACAGAGAGAATAATTGATAGAGGTGAGACAGAAAATAATCTGGAGCAAGAAAGTAAAGTGAAAGTGTTAGTCACTCAGTCATACCCGACTCTTTGCGACCCCATGGACTGTAGCCCACCAGGCTCCTCTGTCCATGGAACTCTCCAGGCAAGAATACTGCAGTGGGTAGCCATTCCCTTCTCCAGGGGATCTTCCTGACCCAGGAATCGAACTCAGGTCTTCATTGCAGGCAGATTCTTTACCTTCTAAGCCCAAGAAAGTAAAGACAGGAGTAAAATCCTTGAGTAAGTCAGAGATGACAGAATTCTGTGATCAAGAAAGGATGAAAGGGAAAGTTCATCCATTGCAAGAGGAAGAAAAGCAGGCTCTGAGGCTGAAGATGCTGGAAGCCTGACGGGTTGGGAGGTCAGAAGACAAAGTAGTCCTTTCTAATGTGTCTGCTCTTTCAGTTTCATTAGAGACAAGGTCATGAATAGAAAGGAGAAAGACGAGATGTTTAAAGTTTGAGGAGGGCCAAGTTCATGTGGACTATTAATCAGGGAGAGGAGGAGCCTGAATTAACTTGAAAAGTGGAATAAAACTGGTTGGCAGTTCTGAGGGCCCACTTGACATTTGTGATCAGAAATTGAAAGTGAAATAAATCGGCATAGTTATATTCTTCTCCAGCAATGCCATGTTTATCTGTATGAACTAGGCAGAAAGTTGGTTCTACCAGATCCAGCCTCTTGGAAAAAAAGTGAGGAGGGTAAGGAGGTTTAAAAAGGATGCATGGGTACCATGGAATGAATCTAAGATGAGTAAGGAGAAAGGTAAAACAAAAATCTCTGGGGTTATGAATACTGTATAAAGAGCCTCTTGATGAGGGTGAAAGAGAAGAGTGAAAACGCTGGCTTAAAACTCAACGTTAAAAAAACTAAGATCATAGCATCTGGTTCCATCACTTCATAGGAAATAGAAGGGGGGAAACTGGAAACAGATTTTATTCTCTTGGCTCCAAAATCACTGAGGATGGTGACTGCATCCATGAAACTAAGTGACACTTATTCCTTGGAAGGAAAGCTATGACAAACCTGGACAGATTATTAAAAAACAGAGACATCACTTTTCCAACAAAGGTCTACATAGTCAAAGCTGTGGTTTTCCAGTAGCCATGTACAAGGATGTGCGCCTTGGATGACAAAGATGGCTGAGTGGCAAAGAACTGATGCTTTTGAACTGTGCTGGAGAAAACTCTTGATAGACCCTTGGGCTTCAAGGAGATCAAACAAGTCAATCTTAAAGGAATTCAACTGAATATTCATTGGAAGGACTAATGCTGAAGCTCCAATCCTTTGGCCACCTGATGCAAAGAGCCGACTCACTGGAAAAGACCCCAATGCTGAGAAAGATCTACAGCAAAAGAAGAACAAAGTGGAAGAGGATGAGATGGTTAGATAGCATCACCTACTCAATGGACATGAATTTGAGCAAACTCTAGGAGATAGTGGAGGACAGAGGAGCCTGCAATCCATGGGTCACAAAGAGTAGAGCACAACTTATGGTCAGAACAACAAAAATCAATACTGTAAATATAGGAAAGTTAACGGGCTGAAAGTCCCCATGGGGATGCAGATTTGTTGAAAAGATCTAAGAGCCAAAAAGATACCAAGAGGTGATTAGAGAGTAACAGGCTAAAAAGAAAGATGAAAGATGTTACTACGAACAAGAAAACCTAGTTACAACCTAAGAAGTAATTAAGTAACTATCAGAATGCAATCATTAGAAATGAACACTCTAGAAAATGAGAGATCAAGATCATGAAAACTGTTTTCTGCAAGCACCTTCAGAAGACTGAGAACATAAAACCACTGGAAATAAATAGCGAAAAAAAAATCTTCAAGATATTTCAAATGCTGCTGCTGCTGCTGCTAAGTCGCTTCAGTCGTGTCCAACTCTATGTGACCCCATAGACGGCAGCCCACCAGGCTCTCCCGTCCCTGGGATTCTCCAGGCAAGAACACTGGAGTGGGTTGTCATTTCCTTCTCCAATGCATGAAAGTGAAAAGCGAAAGTGAAGTCGCTCAGTCGTGTCCGACTCTTAGCGACCCCATGGACTGCGGCCCACCAGGCTCCTCCGTCCATGGGATTTTCCAGGCAAGAGTGCTGGAGTCGGGTGCCATTGCCTTCTCCAATTTCAAATGCTATGTCCTGCAAATGGATATTAAGGAGATGGTTATCATCTGCAGACTAACTATTTAAAATATGGTAGTTATAGTAACAGGCCTCTTTGTCTTTTACTGTAACTGAAACATCATGGAGAACCATGGTATTAGGAGTATTCCAAACAATGATTGGTTATAGGTATCCTCCAACAATACAAAAGTATGCCATCAGCAAGAGGTATGCAGTAGTTATACTAACAATCATCTCATTCCTGAGAAGCTGCACTACTCCTTATTCTGTACAATGATTAGAACTGTTTTTCCAAGGGCAGATTAAGATTTACCTGCTAGAAATTAGTTAGCAGATATGGGACGTTAACGCAACACAAGTGTTCTCATTCTCTTTCTGGCTCCAGTCACCCAAAGGTGAGGCTCACCTGCATGGCACAGGCATCTTAGTGCAGGTCCAGCATACAAGTGACAGTTCTCTCCTCTCTTTCCTCAACCAATTCTTTGGAATTCCAGACAGCGAAAGTTATAGGGATTATCATTTAATCCATTCAAATTTATTTCTTACTTTGAAAGTCTGGGTACATTAACTTCCTTACAATCAAAAGATTTGGAATTCACTTTACAACTCATTTAAATACACGAATATGTTATGAAACCTTGGCAAAGAGCCATGAGTTTAAGTGATTGATATTAAATGCAAAACTCAATTGCTAGAAAATATGTACAATAAACTGTAGGTGTATAATCAAATTTATGTTTTCTCCGATTGGTACTATGGATTAAACTCCACAGAAAATAAAGAGAAAGAGGAGATTATAGTATCTGCCTTTCTTATAGGCAGTTATTAGTGCTGGTGGGAGTTACTAACTATAATACACATGCCATACAAATGTGCTTATATATGTGTTCCTATTTTTACCACAAAGGATTATAACTGCATTCAAGGACATATGTGAAAATCAAGTCCTCTCTATCCAAACCACTAAGCAACATAATCTAAAAGGATGCTTGGTCCTTCATCATACTAAAAAATATATAAGCATTGGGAGATAAAGAATAATTGGCAGAAATACTTCAAAAGAATAGAAACATGAGATATTTACAATAAAATTCCTGGAAAGCTATTCTGTAAAAAAAGTTTGCTCTATAAACATCTTGCATAACAGGCCAACATGACTCTGATTTAAAAAGTAATAATAACACTTCCACACAACAGTACTGGCATGTTGATTTCAATGCAGCAACAGTCACCAAAGTTTAAATTTTGGAAACAGAAATACCAAAGTGAAACTCTGATGGGCTTATACCTAAAGAAGTAAATTTTAAGGAAACAATCCTTTAGCATTAACTTTTGGCCTCTAAGCTGCCAAACTCACAGCATTCTGCAAGAAGCTTGGTTTTATGAATCTGAATCATAAGCTTTCATTTCAATAATACTGATAACTTAGATCAGCGTGATAGACTTCACATCATAGCAGTATCATGGTGCCTTACTGAGCAGAGCTTAATTCTTTTTGAAAGCTTGATTCTGAAATGCTAGAAAACGTTCATTCCTAAAGGAGACTTAAGAAGTAAACTGAGAACTGTAAAACTTACTTGACTGTAAAGGTCTGAGAACCATTCTAAGTCCTTTTAAAGTTTTCACTTCGCTGTGGGAAATCACAGTATTCTGGATCAAGTGAAATGCCAGAAAAAAAAAAAGTTCTTGAATGCCATGTTTATGATGTTGGAATAATTATATCATAAAATTTTGCATTTCACAAGAATTTCTGATGAAACATTTTATATTAATGTTTCTTTCATTTATCAGAGCCTTGCAGAGCAAAGTTGCTCTCACCAGGGAATTTATATTCCTGATATTATAGTAATTCAATCATATAAAACAAAGGCTTGTTGGTGGATCTCTGCGTGTTAGGAAGACTGAGTGTGTAATCTTAATAAACATTGATCTAACAAAAGAAACCTAAAGCCTTGCTCTCGAACAGACTTATGAAAGTAATTATACCTTTATTGAAGTTATTCCATTCTCCAACCCCTGCTGTTCCTGTTGTTTCTTAAAGATGGTTATTTTCTACTTAAAGAAAACAGACAGGCTTTAGAAGAAGAGCTGGTGTTAAATACTATTACACCATTTAATCAGATTCTCTGTGCAGCTTATAGAACAATAGTACAAATATTTCAACCTAAATAATAAAAGATTCAAAGAAACCCAGAATGGTTAATTAGGGTAACCTAATAATTGGAGTAACAACTCACATGATGGTAGGATAGCAATTAGGGGAAAACAAGGCTTCCAAAGGCGATGGCCATTCTCAGGGCATATCATTAGCACAGGATTTCATAGGCTTGGCACAGCCATGGATGAAGTGATAGAAGGCATTAGCAGTGTTAAATAATGTAAGATGAGACAAAATGTCAAGAACCATCTTTTTAAAAGTTTTAGAGGAGAAAGCAGGAGGAATTTTAGGAGCAGCTGCTTGGATTAGGTAGCTGAAGCAAGGTGATGACACATGTTTCAGGATTGCTCTTTGCCCCGAGGGTTCCGTCTCCAGTTTATTCAGGGGGTATTTGAGCTCTAGGGAAGAGTGTTTAAATAGCTCCTACTGTCACATAACTGATTTATAACCAAAATCTAATTTGCATTGTGAATTTGGAAACAACCATTTCCCATAGGCAGATGACAGGTGGAGAAGGGACTTAAAACAAGGAAAATCCTATAGGGAGAAGCAACCACAGTCCAACTAGATCTCAGTGAATGATCTGGCATCTTTTTTTTTATTCAGCAGTTTTAGTAACATCGTGCCTTCTCCAGGTACCCACCCAGCAGACACATGTCTCTGCTATTCAGAGTTACTAGCAGCCCTGTAAATTCTAATTTGCTTTGTACACAATCCTTTATGCATTAAACCTTGTCTTTTTTTTGTAATCACCTTGTTAACACATCCTACAGTGATGCTCTCAAATCTCAAGTACACTCTATAACTTTCCCTGGTTTCCAAACTTTAGCCATAATTTATATTGGTATCATTTTAGCACTTGATATATATGTGAATGCATAAACATTTACATCACTGTATTTATCGTTAAAAATGTGCATGTCCCTCCAGTTATTATGGAGACTGAGACCTCTGAACCACATTACATTTCACAGCCCATATTAAGAACTCAAAAGATGTTTGTTAACATTTGCAATGATTTTATAAAAAAAAATTCTGGATTGTCTCAACTAAGGAAGACATCCATATAATATGCTCTAATGAATTTCCTTTCACTTTATGACTTGTACCTGAAATTATCCATTGGATAAGAGAATGTGCTTTTATCTTTCACATGGCTGAAAGCATTAGAGAGTAGCTACTAAAATACCAGGGGAAAAAATGGCATCCTGCTACCCAAGGGTTATAGACACCACTGAAAAAACCTTTACATATATGTAGTGCACAGAAAGGGTCTGTAGATTCATGAGACGTTAGCAGGAAACCCATCAGAGCAGGTGGGATAAACATCAAACACTTCTCAAGTTATCCAGTGTTGCATAACAAAATATTTAATACTGCTAAAAAATGTCATGGCAGTACAATTCAGGGAACTCACTGGTGGAGGGGAGGTGATATTAGAAAGTCTCTTCCTGTTGTTCAGTCATCAGCATAGCTGCCAGGCTTTCCTAATAGTGACCACATGCCTAAATCATCTTTAGTGCTTCATTTCTGATAATGTGATTTTGTGCTAGGAATTATACTTATTTACCTGCCTCTGCATTTTTTGAGCATTTTGTCCTCCTCTAGTGAACAAATGTAGACCTATATAGGTCATAGGCTCTACTCAACTAGATGATGACAAGGATCTCAAGACCTGGCCAATATCAATAAGCGCAAAATGAGAATTATTTTCTCCACATAACAAGCCGTCAAAGGAAGTTCAATTGACATGAAGAGGTGACAAAAAAGTCAACACCCATGGGCGTCAACAGTATACATAACACACTTCATCAGAAATGTAAGAATAAAGGTGCAGATACTGCAGCTCAGTTGGTCAGGACACCCCACATGCTATGTCGCCACGTAGCCCTCAACTGTTATGTGGTCACAATCTCATACAAAGAAATTCAAAAGCCAGACAGATTGAAATTGAAGTTTGATGGATGGAGGTTAGAAATAAAAATTAACTCCTTGTGAGAAGCAGTGAGCTCACGGCCTGAGATTTGTTCTAGCAACATATAGTGTATTTATTTTTATTATATAAAATTACATTAAAAAAGGATTATTTTATTATATAAAAAGAAGACAGATTGCCAGACACTTTCCCCAACCTTTACAGCCCACTAAGAGATCTCTGTAAGACCTGGCGACCCTCTAGGCAGTAGCCACATGTCATTCTGAAACATAAAACAGCTAGTAGTTTTCATTTCGTCTTTGGTTTTAGTATGTATTTTCAAAATGCTTTATGCTAAAAATGTGTTAAATTTCTTTTTTAGAAGTTATTTAAAATAAGGTTTTTGTAACACATTACCTCTGATACTTCTGCATTCTTTCATTGTTAGAATTTCTTTGGCCCTCGAATACTCTTACTATCTATTATCTTTTAAAAATCCTCTTTAATTCCTTTTCTGCATAGACAAAATCTTATTGTTAAAGAGCTTGCTCATATGAAAAAAAATAGGGGAAAATCATTATATTATCCCCAGTTTATAAATAAAGTCATATCTTGAAAATATAACAGGAAATCCAGTGTTGTCTGCTTTTAGTAAACAAAACTGTGCCCTAAGGAGCAGGGGCCCAGGCCACAGTTACAATTTGCCACCAACGTGGGAGCTTGAAATAATTCATATCCTACCTCAAACTATTGTTTCTTCAGATGCAGAGAATGTCTTAGGTTTTAAGACTTTTCATCTAGGGCTCCACAGTGAAAGTGGACTTCATTATTGAGGTAATTTTAATTGCTGAAAACAAACTAAACTTTCTATTCTCATGTTGAGAAAATGCTGGAAAATTTCCCAAGTTCAAACTTCTAAAAATTAGGCAGATGTGAGTATATAATATAGAATGAAATGTATTATTTTCTTTAATATATGTCATTCTATTGTTATTAGTTTCAATTGTTGAGATGTAAATGAACATCAAGGAAATGTTCTCATGTCTGCATAAGTGAAAGTAAAGTGAAAGTGAAGTCGCTCAGTCATGTCCGACTCTTTGCGACCCGTGGACTGTGGCCCACCCAGCTCCTCCGTCCATGGGATTCTCCAGGCAAGAATACTGGAGTGGGTTGCCATTTCCTTCTCCATAGTCTTCAGTTTTCAAGATCAGCCTCTACATTCAGTCTGAAGTTGCTTCATTCTCCCAAAGAAAGATTTTCAGACAAAAATCATATCCTCAGTTACAATTTTTGTTACCATAGTGATAAGAAGGAAAAAAAATGGAAAAAAAAAAAAAGCTAAAAATACCTGAACGCAAAGACAGTTTTGAAACTTTGACCTACTTGGTGTCATACACTGAAGAAGTTAATCAATTGAATTAAGAACACATGAGCTGGTGAAATATGCTATTGGATGAAAAAATGTGTAGGTTGCACACCTGGAGCTATTATCCACAATCAAAGAAGTCAGTATGAATGAAGATGATTGACAATCCAACATGCATAAAATCAGATTCCCTTACCAGAAGCAAGCAGAAAACACTAGCTCCATTTCCCACAAATTTTTGGTTTTCTTTCTATTATTTTAGACTATCTCTATTTAAAACTAATGCTTCTTACGAATTAGAATTGTTTAACTGGATGTAGCAACACAATTGGATATATATTTTAAATTATGTTAGAGTGGCTTCTTCTATAAAGGAAAGTTTCCCAATTTTAGGCATTATAATAAAAAGAGTATGTTTTTAAGCTAACTGTTCTTTTGAAAATTCTAGTTTTAATAAGAAATTTAATAGAGTGAAGCATTTACAGAAAACCTACTATATCACAAGGCATTATCTAGTCTGTGAAAGATAAAAGGCAGTACTTGCTGTCAAGAACATTTTAATCATCCATCTAATTATATTTTTGTAATACTGAACTTTTAAATTCTACTCCACATAGTAAAGAGCATTGAACTTGATTGTTAAAGCCCAGGGTTAAAGTTTCAGCTCTCCTAATAAGCTTTAAAAACTTGCTAAGTCTCAGTTCTCTCATCTGTAAAATGAGCATAAACGAACATTATCTCCTGTAGTACGCAGGTCATTATGATAATCAAGAAATGATATGGGTAGAAACCAATGGATGACATTCAATACAAAAATATCTATAGAAATAAGTCATTCAACAATTAGGTTCAATATTTTAACATCTTCAAAATTTTTAAAAATTATGAAAATTAATTTTCATAACTTATTTCAGTATACTAAAGAATTATTTAAGAATAACAGACATTTATTGGTACTTAAAATGATCCACAAGTTTTACATGAATTATTTCATTTAAAAGTCACAATAGCCCAACTATTTTGATAGCATTATCTTGCTTTAAACATATATTAATAAAATAAGAAATAGCAGAGATAAATAACTTGTCCAAAGACATACAGCTAATAAGTGATGAAGTCAGGAATTAAATCCAGGCAATCTAAACCTAAGCCTCTAGGATACACTCTAAAATAATTAATAAAGGAAAATACCACTATGAAATTTAATTGGAAGAAAAACTTATGTTTTTAAATTACTAACACTAATCAGAATAAGTTTCTGAAATCTCTAATTGATTCTACTTCGCTGCATTCAACTTTTTGAATTTTATTATTTATTATAAAGAAAAATGGTAAGAATTTAAATGTACGATAGTAAATGCTTTACAGAATACCTTTATGATAGAGTTATTGCTCAGTCATAAATAATGTTGTAAAAGGTATTTATGGCTTGGGAACTAAGGAGTATTGTTAAGCAAAAAATGTAGATTTTCCAACATGTGTGTGCTCAGTTATTAAGTCGTGTCAGACTTTTTGTGACCCTATGGAATGTAGCCCACTAGGCTCCAAGGGATTTTCTAGGTAAAAATACTGGCATGGGTTGCCATTTCCTTCTCCAGGAGATCTTCCCAACCCAGGGATCAAACCCATGTCTCCTGCATTGGCAGGCGGATTCTTTACCAGTGAGCCCAACATGTAGAAAATTCCAATTTTCATAAAACTGTTCTATGTGAAGGAAAAAAACTGGGAATGATAAGCATCAAATGTTAATTGCTATTTGTTAGTAATTTTATATATTTCTATATTCTCAGATTTTCTATTATAAATGCTCAATGTTTTTTCAGTGGGAAAAAGTTGCTTAAACATTCAAAGTGACCTGGATGCTTCTCCAGTCTGTGAACAAATTTACCTAGAAAACTTTTCTGGGTACTAAGGATGCAACAGTGGCGAAACAAAGCCCGTACGTAGGTAAAGTATTAGGTCAATTTACACTAAGAACTAACAAAAAGAACTTCAACCCATGATGAAGCTTCAGCCTAGTCACTCCAACATTAATCATACCTTCTTACTGGCATGGGGGCCCTTCTCCTCTATTAGAAAAAAAGATCTTGAAATATTTTATTTGTTTACCTTTTCCTCTCAATTAAATTTTGGGTACCTCATTCATCATCTCTAAACATGCTAGTAAGCCATAGCATTAGGGTGGACATACAAAGAAATGTTGAGAAAGGAGTTAAGTAAAATTCATTGAGACTTCCCACACCTTGGTGACAATTTCCACCCCCTTATCAGTATAAAGAAAGGAGAAATGTTGCTCCATTTAACTTATTAAATATTCCTATACAATGCATACTATCCTTTCGCGTATTTACTGTTAAGAAATGATTTTATTGTGTCAGCAATAATTTATAATGTTTAAACATTCAAACTTGACTATATTTTTTGTACCAAATATATTTAGGAGAAATCATTGTAGCATCAGTATTTAAAATATGGTGGTTTTAAATGTATTCAGATACAACATACTGTATCAAAAATACATTAAAAGCTTTTTAAAAGCTAAAATCATCTCCTCCACTCCTTTAAAGGTAACTTTTTTCTTAATTTATTTTTTACTGAAGGATAATGGCTTTACAGAGTTTTGCTGTTTTCTGTCAAACCTCAATATGAATCAGCTATAGGTATACATATGTCCCCTCCCTTTTGAAACTCCCTCCCATCTCCCTCCCTATCCCACCCTCTAGTATCAACCCCTCTAGGTTGATACTGTATTAACTCTTAACCTGTTATTTAAACCTTCTTTCATATGTATATTAACATTAGGTTTTAGCAATTTGAAAAAAGGGATTTATAAGAAAAATCTGGTCCCATCACTTCATGGCAAATAGATGGGGAAACAGTGGAAACAGTGGCTGACTTTATTTTTCTGGGCTCCAAGATCACTGCAGATGGTGACTGCAGCCATGAAATTAAAAGACGCTTACTCCTTGGAAGGAAAGTTATGACCAACCTAGACAGCACATTAAAAAGCAGAGATATTACTTTGCCAACAAAGGTCCGTCTAGTCAAGGCTATGGTTTTTCCAGTGGTCATGTATGGATGTGAAAGTTGGATTGTAAAGAAATCTGAGTGCCGAAGAATTGATGCTTTTGAGCTGTGGTATTGAAGAAGACTCTTGAGAGTCCCTTGTACTGCAAACAGATCCAACCAGTCCATCCTAAAGGAGATCAGTCCTGAATATTCATTGGAAGGACTGATGTTGAAGCAGAAACTCCAATACTATGGCCACCTGATGCAAAGAGCTGACTCACTGGAAAAGACCCTGATGCTAGGAAAGATTGAGGGCAGGAGGAGAAGGGGACGGCAGAGAATGAGATGGTTGGATGGCATCACCAACGCGATGGACACGGGTTTGGGTGGACTCTGGGAGTTGGTGACGGACAGGGAGGCCTGCTGTGCTGCGGTTCATGGGTTCCCAAAGACTCGGACATGACTGAGCGACTGAACTGAACTGAACTGAAAGAAAGTAAGAGAAGAAACATAGAAAAGATCAAGGGAGGAAAACAGGGAAGAAATAAAGAAGGAAGGAGAAACCAAAAGGAAAAAAAGAAATGAAAATGACTTACCTCTATGGACCAGGTCCCAAACCTCATCAATTTGCTGGTGGGTTGGGAAATGACCACAATCGTTGAAGTACTTAAGGAGTTCACTTTTTTCTAACCCTTGCCAATCTTCTCTTTTAGCAAACATTGTTTCATAGACTACAAAGGAAAAAGATATTCGAAAATATTTTCTTTGTAAATAATATATCACGTATATTCCCCACCTGAAAGTATCATTGGGATTTAAAAATACTTTCAGTCCAGTTTTATTCTGATGTCTGTTAGAGCAGCAGCAGATTAGCCTCCTGGGGGTGTGAGGAGAGGAAGTGGGCATGCTTCTCCCTCCCCAGGCCCACAGGAGGGAATCTGGACTTGCTTCCCCACAGAGAACACAGGCACCCTCCGGTCAGGTTTGCTGGACAGATGTCCATAGACTCTGCAAACATCACTGTTCAAACCACATCATAAGACATAGCGCAGGGTTTCTGGGGACCTGACTTTTGTTGACGTATTTCATCATTTCTTTTTTTTATTATTATTACTTTTGATTCCTAATTTTTCCATCTCTTTTTTACTTCTACCCGCATTTAACTGCTTGGTGAATCCACTCTGGACTGTTTACGTTACTGCAGATTTTTCCTGTACAGTGTCTACTTTTTGCTGACTTCATGCACTTCTACTTCCCATTTTAATGTCTTTTGTGACTCCTGGCTCAAGACTTCCCCAGAAAACCATTCAGTTGATTCACCCCTCACCTACTCCCCATACTTGGTGTTAGACAAGGTTTAGATAATGCCCAAGGGAACGGACACACGTGATTTTTAAGTGTAGTTCTCCATTGGTTCTTTTCGAAAAGGTGAAATTGAGTCTCCATTCTGAAGTATATGGATTAACCCCTTGAAAGTGATTGTTAACCAACATTTATAAGATGAGAAGGTCTGTGCTCAGTACAGGTTTAGCTCTGAAATACGGGCTCCAAATGGCAAAGGGCACCAGAGTGGTTTCTAAGTGAATGTATCACCCTGGCAATCAACAATATGGACTTCAATTTTTAATCCATTCATGTATCCACTCAGTTGAGGTGGACAGTCCTGAGGTATCAACAAGGTCAAGAAACGTTTAGTGATTGTAAAGGCTAAGTTCTTCAGTCCTGTCCTTCTCTGTGACCAGTCTCTGTCCTTCTATGGACCATAACCCACCAGGCTCCTCTGTCCATGGGATTCTCCAGGCAAGAATCCTGGAGTGGGTAGCCATTCCCTTCTCCTGGGGATCTTCCCCACCCAGGGATTGAACCTGCATCTAGCTTAGGTCTCCTGCATGGAGCAGGCAGATTCTTTACCACTAGCACTGCTTGGGAAGCCCAATTGCCTGAATACAAGTAGCTATTCCAGATTCTGAAACACAGCTGAAAATAAACATAAATATCTATTAAGTATCTCTATGACTGTCTCTATATTCAAACAAGCAAACTAGAGCAGTTGCTATTGTTTTCTCCATTCATACTGCCTTGTCCCTTACATGTCTGTGCAAACTAACCTGACTTTCTAAATTGCCAGCATCTACATTTCATTGCCTAAGGGCTCCCTCTGGCTGCAGGACTCTACTCTGCCCACCTGTGCGGGGAGTCAAAAGTGCCAGGGAATCAAGGCTCCTCTTGGAGTTGCCCTTAATCTCTGACTGGGGGAGTCGGTGGATAAACACAGCCCTTGTGGCAAGATGGCTCCATTGTTCCCTAGAGGGATTAAGCTCTGGTTGCCCACATGGTCATCTGGGGGAGAATGCCCTTATGTTCTTCCTTCATTCTCTTCTCTGTCTTTTCTTCTCATTTCTCCATTCTACTAACAGTATTTCCTGGGATCAACTCCCCAATAAGATAGCAGTATTCCCTCTCACTTTTTAAAGGATTTTTAAGTAAATGGAGTCCCAGGAGTTTCTTTTTATTTAATCAGTTAATTTGGCTGCACCCAGACTTAGCTGCAGCATGAGAGACCGTTGATCTATGTTGCGGCATGCAGGATCTTCAGTTGAGGCAGGCGAACTCTCAGTGGCAGCACGTGGGATGCAGTTCCCTGATCAGGACGGAACCCACCTCCCTGCATTGGGAGCACAGAGTCCTAGCCCCCTGGACCACCAGGGAAGTCCCTCTGTAGTTCCTCAGTGAGCAAAGAGTTTGCTCTTTCTCTGTCTCTCTTACTTGTTCTCTTTCTTCCTTCTTCTTCCTGCCTTTCCATCTCTCAAACGCTTTGCTCCTTCACACTTTTTTCCCTGAAAACCAAGCTGCTGGATGGGGGAAACTGATCGGAGTCCCATGGCTCACCTAGAATCTCTCTCTTTTTCTCTCTCTGATCTCTTTCTTCCTTAACCTCCAGCCACAGAAAATGAGGCATTCTAGCTCAAAGAATTCTGGTTATTGGTAAATATTTTTGATACATAATTTTAGCATAATTAATAAAGTTAATGAAAGCTATCCTTTCAAAAATATTTTTGAGCCCTTCTGATAAACTGGTATTTTGTTAATAGTGAGTGTATACTATTGAACAAAACAATCACAGTCCTTGTCTTCATGGAACTTACAGTCCACTGTAAAATAAACATTTTATGACTAGCTAAAACTATCAAAAATGTAGCATCTTTACATCATAAGGCAATAAGTTGCTGATTCTGATTAAATATTATTTACTCACATCATTTTGTTACTACTGTTTCAAATTTTTTAAAGAAAAGTTACAAAAGAAGTTTTATATTGAAAACAAAATTGAGGCGGAGGTACAGAAATTTCTCCTAAGCCCTTTATCTCCACTCAAGCATAATCTGCCTGCCCCTATTATCAATTATCAACGGATGCACCAAGTGGTGCCTCTGTTACCAAGGATGAACCTACACTGACCTGACATCCTCATCACTAAGGTCAGTAGTTCACCTTAGGGCTCACTCTTAGTCTTGTGTACATTCTTTGGGTTTGTGTATCCATCGCTGGAATAATGTACAAAATAGTTCCGTGGTCCTAAAACTCTGTGCTTGCTAATCCATCCTTCTTCCCACCCCAAGCCACCCCTAGCAACCATCGACCTTTTCATTTTCTCCACAGTTGTGCCTTTTCCCAAGTATCTGGTAGTTGGAATCATATAGTATGTAGCCTTTTCAAATTGGCCTCTTACACTGAATAATATGCAGTCAAGTTTATCCCGTATATTTTCACGACTGCTTCATTTCTCCTTAAAACGAAATATTTCATCTTCTGGATGCACCAGTTTATTTACACATTTACCTACTACTGTAGGTTGACAGCTTGGAAGGCTGCTTCCAAGCTTTGGCAATTACAAAAAAGCAGCCATAGACATCCATGTGCAGGTTCTGTGTGGATATAAACCTCCTGCAGCTAAATACCAAGGAGAATGATTGCTGGGTTGCATGGTAAAAGCGTGTTTAGGGGTTCCCAGGCGGCACTAATGATAAAGAACCTGCCTGCCAATGCAGGAGACGTAAGAGAGGTGAGTTTGATCCCTGGATCAGGAAGTGGGCATGGCAACCCACTGCATTATTCTTGCCTGGAGAATTCCATGGACAGAGGAGTCTGGCAGGCTACAGTTCACTCGCAAAGAGTTGGACACGACTGAAACCATTTAGCACGCACACACCAAACTGTATTTCATAATGGCTGTATTATTTTGATGTTACACCAACAACATGAAAGGATACTCCACATTCTTATCAGCACTTTGGTGTTGTCGGTGCTCTGGATTTTGGCCATTGTAATAGATGTGTAGTGGTATCTCTTTGTTGTTTTAATTTTTATTCCCCTGAAGACAAATGATGTGGAGAATCATTCCATGCATTTAACTGTTTTCTGTATATCTTCTTTCCTGAGGTCTCTGTTGAGACCTTTGGCCCATATTTTAATCAAGTTCTTAACTTTATTGTTGAGTTTTAAGAGTTCATTGTATATTCTGGATAACAGTTCTTGGTTAGACATTTCTTTTTCAAATATTTTCTTGCATTAAGTGGCTTACCTTCACATTCTCTTGCGACCCCATGAACCCCAGCAAGGCAGTCCTCCCTGTCCATCACCAACTCCCGGAGTTCACCCAAACTCATGTGCACTGAGTCGGTGATGCCATCCAGCTATCTCATCCTCTGTCATCACCTTCTCCTCCTGCCCTTAATCCCTCCCAACATCAGGGTCTTTTCCAATGAGTCAATTCTTCACATGAGGTGGCCAAAGTATTGGAGTTTCAGCCTTAGCATCAGTCCTTCCAATGAACACCCAGGACTGGTCTCCTTTAGGATGGACTGGTTGGATCTCCTTGCAGTCCAAGGGACTCGCAAGAGTCTTCTCCAACACCACAGTTCAAAAGCATCAATTCTTCGGCTCTCAGCTTTCTTCACAGTCCAACTCTCACATACATACATGACCACTGGAAAAACCATAGCCTTGAATAGATGGACCTTAGTTGGCAAAGTAATATCTCTGCTTTTTAATATGCTGTCTAGGTTGGTCATAACTTTCCTTCAAAGGAGTAAGTGTCTTTTAATCTCATGGCTGCAGTCACCATCTGCAGTGATTTTCAAGTGAAGTCGCTCAGTCGTGTCCGACTCTTTGCGATCCCATGGACTGTAGCCTACCAGGCTTCTCAGTCCATGGGATTTTCCAGGCAAGAGTACTGGAGTGGGTTGCCATTTCCTTCTCCATAGAGCCCCCCAAAATAAAGTCTGACACTGTTTCCATTGTTTCCCCATCTATTTCCCATGAAGTGATGGGACCAGATGCCATGAACTTTGTTTTCTGAATGTTGAGCTTTAAGCCAACTTTTTCACTCTCCTCTTTCACTTTCATCAAGAGGCTTTTTAGTTCCTCTTCACTTTCTGCCATAAGGGTGGTGTCATCTGCATATCCGAGGTCATTGATATTTCTCCCGGCAATCTTGATTCCAGCTTGTGCTTCTTCCAGTCCAGCGTTTCTCATGATGTACTGTGCATACAAGTTAAATAAGCAGGGTAACAATATACAGCCTTGATGTGCTCCTTTTCCTATTTGGAACCAGTCTGTTGTTCCATGTCCAGTTCTAACTGTTGCTTCCTGACCTGCATACAGATTTCTCAAGAGGCAGGTCAGGTGATCTGGTATTCCCATATCTTTCAGAATTTTCCAGTTTATTGTGATCCACACAGTCAAAGGCTTTGGCATAGTCAATAAAACAGAAATACTGTTTTTCTGGAACTCTCTTGCTTTTTTGATAATCCAGTGGATGTTGGCAATTTGATCTCTGGTTCCTCTGCCTTTTCTAAAACCAGCTTAAACATCAGGAAGTTCACGGTTCACATATTGCTGAAGCCTGGCTTGGAGAATTTTGAGCATTACTTTTCTAGCATGTGAGATGAGTGCAACTGTGCGGTAGTTTGAGCATTCTTTGGCATTGCCTTTCTTTGGGATTGGAATGAAAACTGACCTTTTCCAGTCCTGTGGCCACTGCTGAGTTTTCCAAGTTTGCTGGCATATTGAGTGCAGCACTTTCATAGCATCATCTTTCATGATTGGAAATAGCTCAACTCGAACTCCATCACTTCCACTAGCTTTGTTCGTAGTGATGCTTTCTAAAGCCCACTTGACTTCACATTCCAGGATGTCTGGCTCTAGGTGAGTGATCATCATGATTAACTGGGTCGTGAAGATCTTTTTTGTACAGTTCTTCTGTGTATTCTTGATTGGGCTCTGCTAATACCCAACAGTGAAGAAGGCAATGGCACCCCACTCTAGTACTCTGCCTGGAAAATCCCATGGACAGAGGAGCCTGGTGGGCTGCAGTCCATGGGGTCGTGAAGAGTCGAACACGACTAAGCGACTTCACTTTCACTTTTCACTTTCATGCACTGGAGAAGGAAATGGCAACCCACTCCAGTGTTCTTGCCTGGAGAATCCAGGAACGGGGGAGCCTGGTGGGCTGCCGTCTATGGGGTCACACAGAGTCGGACATGACTGAAGCGACTTAGCAGCAGCAGCAGAAATACCCAACAGGTTAGGTTCTGGTTAATTAGTTTTCCTTGAAGGCAGGCCTTATTAAGAAGAACAGAGTGCTCTGGCATATTTCAAAATGGTTCATCTTCTCATAACTATCCTGGGAATCTGATTGAGCTTCTGTAGGTAAATATCACAGTACTGTGGTGGTCCCTTTATGACCGGATCCTCCTGGAATTTTTAACTCAGTGTTGTCCACATTGAGCCAGCAGCCATTTGTCAATTATAGTTCATTTTTCTTACCCAAGTGCCAGTTCCCATATCAGATTCTGCTCATGAGTCTCTGCTCTGGTAACCTGGGACTGCCTGTATTTGCAAGCCTGTCTCTCCAGTTTGCCCTATATCCTCCTCCCGTCTCTTAAAGGTCCAAGAAGAGCTGTTGATGTTTTAGTCTGTTCAGATTTTTTATTTGTTGTTAAGATGGAGTGATGACCTCCAAGCTCCTTACATGCAAAAGCAAAAACCAGAAGTCTTCATTTATTTTTAAATCAAGAAACAAACTGTAATATTCATTCTAATCCTAAGCAATACTAAATATAATAAAAATCAGGATCTCTGAAATTTAAAATAGAAATTGGAAAACTTGTCCGTTGCATGGACTTTCAACACTAAAAAGCAACATATATTGGATATCTGTTGTTTTGTCTCCTCAGTGTCCATGAACTGCTATTCTCTTATAAATACATAGTTTTCCTTTGAGGAGCTCCTCCCTCCCGCCAATGAATATAGCCCCTATGCAACTCCCAATCAAATTTCTTTGTCCTACACCAAGGCAAGGTGTTGAAGATATAACTCAAGCTAAACCAACCAGGAGTTCTCTCCTTAGAATTTAAATTTAAAGCTCAAGAATATAAAGTCATAAAGTGATAGCATCTTTTGTATCCCCCCAGAGGCAAATAAGAGATTGCCCCTTATTTTTTGCTCCCTAGATCTCTGGAGCTAATCTGAAATCTGATTCTTTAGCCATCTTTCTTTTAAATTTCCTTTTTTTTTTTAAGCCAAAATGGAATCCTAATAAATTAATCCTCATATGTCACCTTAAAATGCAAATAGCTTGCAGCAATAAAAATATTGTCTACTTGTGTTCTCTGTAAGGTTTTAATGGTTAAATAAATTCCAAACCTAAAATCAAATCAGAAAAGGCAGCCTCACTCACATTTTTTTCTGTCCATCCACTCCTCCAACTCTGTAAGGTTTATAATCTGTCTCGTCCTCCAAAGACCAAGTCGGTATTTAACACGATGGATTTGTCTGCAGTACATGTTTATAACTGTCCTCAGATCTGGTCCATGATACAAAGCCTATAAAACAGCAATGTAAACAACTGAACTCCTAATATATTTCTGTTGTTTATACTGAATCTGATTGTGCCCTATTCATTTCATCTATTTCACCCAGTTTCTTAGAGCATTTATTTATGTTTCTAAATAAGGTTAGCAAAGTACATGCATCATAGAGTGGTATGATCTAGAGAACATCATTTTGAGTTGCCTTGGCATCACATACTTATGCTTGCCATAACGTAGAAGTTTCAGTATTGAATAATTTCATAGAAGCTTCCTAGGTTGGTGTAGAGATTTCTATAATATGTAGCCCACTTAGCCAGAAAAAAAAATAAAAATAAAATTTTTACTAAGGCATTACTCTGTAATGGATGATTCTGTCCACTCTGGGTGCTCAAATCCTTGTATTTTCTTTCTTTCAGAAACTGTATATTTATGTGTTGTACTTATTTTTCACTGGATTTTTTCAGGTTTTATCATATGTACATACCTGTTCTATCAGCTCATATTTTATTCGTGACTACATTTTTCTGTATGCACATTTTCTACATTCTACTCAAATAAACTTTTTCAAAAGTATAAAAATTCATCTATTTCATTTTTTTCTAAATAACCAGTTCCATCTTATTTATCCATTCAATTATTTTTACATTTTATATTTCTAGCTCATTACTTTCTCTACTTATCTTTATTCCTTTTTTAAGGTTTCTTTTCTCCTCCTTGACTTCTTGAATTAAAAACTTCATTCACCAATTTTCATTATATTTTTAGGAATCTATTTAAGGTCATGAAATTTATTCTGAGTCTGCTTTCATTTGATATGCTTTGCATACTATTACACAAGTAAAAACCCTAAAGCATGAAATGTTTAGCTTTCCCAAGGTCCTATAGTTATTAAATTACAGAACTGGTTCTAAATCCAAAACAAGGATACTTTACAGTCCACACTTTTAATTACATACTATATTCCTCTTAATTTACTTGAATTTCATATTTTTCACCCATTCTGTAAATTTTTGTTCTAGTTCTTTCCTAGTTTATTTATTATTACACGTATGACTGATTGTTCTTGCTCTTGTCATTTATTTTCTGTTTTGTGTGATTCTTTAAAGGTTGTTTTTATTATTTTATTTTTCTTCACCTTTGTTTAGTTTTGTGGTTCTTCTCTGACATTTTTAGATACTATGTTTAAGCCTATTATTTCTTAATTTGTCAAAATTTTCAATGAAATAATATTTCTTGATTTACCTGAAAAAAAATAAATCAGCATAATTTCACTACTTTCCTTTTCTCCTTCTACCTGAATTCCATCAGAATCGGGCAGATTCTCAATGCTTGCTAGCGTCTTTCAACACTTAATTACATTTTCCAATGTGTAATTTTAATCTCCCTTTTGTTCAATAGAGCTTTGTCACTCTGTTTGTTGTTGTTGCTTTGTTTTGTTTTAAACAACGAATGGGTCACACTTTAGGAGCTCTCCCTACCATGTGAATCCTAATAAAAGGCAGAGCTCCTGTCCTTCAATTGGAAGCCACAAATCAGATGCTCATGACCAAACCTCCTCTGTTGCTAGGATGCAGACATGTGACAAAGCCTCATCCATTATCTACACAAGCCTCAGGTTTTGACTAGAAACTAATAATGCTTTTAAAAGGGAAACAGTGGGAAACCTATTTGTGCGGAAGAGTAACCTTGGCACAATATCCATTTTCCAAGGGCGGCATTTGCAGAGGGAGTACAGGATTCAGCGGCTGCATCAGAATTTGTGCAGGATTTGACTGCAGTCCAGGGAGCTGTCTAGGCTAGCCTTCACCATTCCTCTGTGTTTCTGAGCTTACTTCTTCAGACCTCTGCCCAAAATTTTACTCAATACCTTTCTGCTTAAATCTGTCAGTAGGTTTCTCTTGCTTATAATTAAGAATCAAGCACTGTTTTAATTGTATTCTTAGAATATAAACCAAAAGGTCTCTGCGTAGAGTGCAGCTTAGTTGAATGGTGACATTTGCTAAGGGAGAAGGAACATTTGGGCAGTCACCAAACCCAAGCTGAGTGTTCTTTCCTCAAAATTTAATAAATACTCTTTTGAGGACACAACCCATCTCATGAAGAAACCCTGCTCAGGTCTGAGGCATTCAGAAGGCTACCTAGGTGGTTTTCATGGTTAAGAAGTTGGGTCAGAGAAAATGGCAGACGTCCATCTGTGTGCTTCTTATTATAGCATGCCTCTCTGCCAGCCTTCTGTACAGAAATATGCCTTAGTTACGATGCCATGTCATCTCAGTATGCAAATCTTTCACTATATTTCTAAATTTTTCTGCAGATGGAATTAATCAGAAAAATGTACAAATTGATACAACAGCAATATTTAAATAACAGACAATGCAAATTACTGATTATAATTTTCCAATCCATGTTGACTTAAACTGTAAATGTATCATGCTTATCATACATCAGGATTAAAATGTTTTTACAAATAAAAGTCTGCTTTGTATTTGATATGATCACGTCTTTTGTTCCTAAGTAATGAATTTATTTCTTGTTTGGTTAATTCCACTACTATATGATACTTAGTGGTACTCAATTTCTTTGATTACTAGCAAGAGTAGCCTCTTTCCATATTTACCAACCATTTACGTTTATTCTACTGTGAAGTGCTAGTTCACATTTTCTACCCATTTGGCCTAGGCCTTCATTCCTGGAAGCATTGGGAATCACTGACCTGACCCTCTTTATCACACCGTGTCTGGACTTTCTTGATCTAACAGGTTTCAGTTTTCCTCATACGTCTCTAGCTATTGTTTCATTGTTTGTGAAATCCTCACCTCTGGCTTCCCCTCTGAGCATTGGTCTTTCTCACTCTTATCTTTATATGCCTCTCTCCTTACTTTATATACTCTCTGGACAATGACATCAATTCCAACGGCTCTAGACAGTATCACTAATAGTGATTCTCAAATCTATGGATGAAGGCAGAGTACAGGAGGGCATCCTAGGGGAGCTGAATAAAATTATACATCCTCTCACCCCTCCTCCAATGTCTTGAAAATAATTTATTCAAAAACATGAACCCTGAATATTCTAGACCTTGTGAATAGATTAATGAACAGAAAAAATTCCTGATAGAAGGGACGATAATCCAATGAACATAAAATACATATTACATGGTAGTAAGTAGTGCAAAGAACAATAGTGTTTTTAATAGAATAAGAAATGATCAGAGTAAGCGTTTTTTTGTTTTTTTTTTTAATAGGGTAGTATTGGGCAGGGTTTATGATAATGTCACAGTGAGCAGAGACATGAATGAAGTAAGAAAGCCATGGAGTCATCTGGAGAAAGAGCTTTCTCAGAGATAAAGTGATAATCATTGCCAGATTGAGCCATTTTAATGTGTGGGAGGGTTTTGTATTCTCCAAATGTGTTAAGGTAGAAAAAGTTTTAGAACTTCTCATGAACCCCAAAAGCTTCCCTGTGGCCCATCATCTTTCTGAGCTTTAGACTCATGTACCCAACTGCTTCCCAGATGTCTCAAGGATGTTGCACAGGCACTTCAAGCTCAGTGTTGAAAAACGGACTCTACCTCCCTTCCTTTCCCTCCACCTCTCCTACTCACGTCTCCTAAGTTCTATATTTCACAACCATTCATCATGTTGCTCAAGACAAAAGCCTCAGAGCCATTATTGACTCCTCCTACTTCCTCATCTCCAAATCCAATCAATTTCAATACCCTGTCTCCTGTCCATTTCTCCATTTACCCCAGGTCAACACCATCATGCACCAGATTACTGAATAAGCATACAGGTGGTTCCTTCTCTAATTTGTGATCCTCTTTACTCAATTCATTGTCCAGAGTCAGTAATTTTTCTAAAATAGCAAATCTCTTCATGTCACTCAGCTCCTCTAACGTCATCCATTCTGATACACTAAGTATAAACTCCTTAGTATGTTTTTAAGAACACTGTTCGTCTGCTCCTACCTTCCTGTCCCTATATTGCCACTGTCCTCCCAACCAGCCCCCCAAATATTCTGTCTCACCTAAGGCCACTGATATTTTCTTTCCCCGGGCCTACACTCTCTCAACTTCCCAGTCTACATAGACAAAACACACTTCCCAGACAAAACACAATTACTCTTCCTCCTCCAGATCTCAGTTTCATGGGACTACTCCCATACCAGACAGAGGCCTTTGGGTTAAATGGTCTAAGTTCTCATTATTAAATACCTGAGACTTCCTCCATTTCTGTCTGGACTATTTGCTCTATGCACCAGGTAAGAAATCAGACCCAGTAAATAGCGACTATGATCAATTTTTTTTAAGTATTCTAGAATATATTAATATAGTTCTCCCTGTTTGTGCATGCATGCTTGGTCATTCAGTCATGTCCAGCTCTTTGAGACTCTTTGAACTGTAGCCTACCAGGCCCCTTTCTCTGTGGAATTTTTCAGGCAAGGATATTGGAGTGGGTGGCCAATTTTTCCTCCAGGGGATCCTCCCAACCCAGGGATCTAACCCTTGTCTCCTGCATCACCTGCACTGCAGATGGATTCTTTACCACTGTATCACCTAGGAAGCCTGGAAATAAATAATGCTGATAGTTAAACGCAGCAATCTCTGTAGTCTCCTTATGGATGATATAATATAATGCTGCTTCATTATTTCTAAATAAACCCAATCTGGAGTATTTCACATAAACGATAGAAATTGTACAGTCTCTTGAGGTACCTTAAAGTGACATTCTAGCAGATACTGTCAACAGTCATAAGCTCTGAAGCGCCAGCCAAACAATATGACTATGGAAGTTTCCCAGTGGAAGGATTGTCACAGTCCTGACAATTATCCAGTGATACTCTGTGTGGCCTCTAGACCAGAAAGTCTATTAAGAATTCCCCCAACAGCAACCCTGCACAAAGGCTCAGCTCTGGAACCGGACTATGTATGCATTACAGGCCTGCCACACGAGCATTTCAAGTGAGCAAAACAACGTTAACTATATCGACAGAGCAGCCATCCAACATACAAAGCAGCATACCAATACTGGAATAAAAAAGAAAATGATCGTAACAAGTTTTATAACCAAATTGAAGCCAACAATCTAGTTTATATTTGTTGGGATCCTTCAAAAAGGCTTCTCACTCTTTTCATTTCAAATTTTACCTCCCTATAGAAATTAAAATTTTTCTTTGTCAACCTCTCCCTTTCATTATCATCTTGGGCCCATTCCTGCTAAGTTTTCTAGACCTATTTTGTCCCAGATGTTGTAGATGATGGTAAACATTAGGAACTGCTGGAATTAAGTTAAATTATGATATAACTGGGCTTCCCTGGTAGCTCAGCTGGTAAAGAATCTGCCTGCAATGCAGAAGACCCTGGTTCTATTCCTGGATCAGGAACATCCCCTGGAGAATGGATAGGCTACCCACTCCAGTATTCTTGGGCTTCCCTGATGGCTCAGCTGGTAAAGAATCTGCCCGCAATGTGGGAGACCTCAGTTCCATCACTGGGTTGGGAAGATCCCCTGGAGAAGGGAATGGCAATTCACGCCAGTATTCTAGCCTGGAGAATTCCATGGAGTGTATAGTCCATGGGATCGCAAAGAGTAGGACATGAATTACATTATAATATGTATAATGTCATGCATATGACATGCTATATTTTTTATGTTCATATATACATGTTATATATGTATGGATCTTTAGTGCCCTGACAAACTTCTATATTTTGTTGTATTAATTCATTCAAAAAGTCATTTGTTGAGTACCTGTCACATGCTAAGCACTGTTTTAGGTATTGAACACAGTAGCAAACAGGACAGAAAACAACATAAACAAGCATACACAAACAAGTAAATAAACATGAAAAACAGCAAGTAATTGAATGTAGTTAAAATGAGAGAGACTATATGTGTCAAAACAATATGTGGTATTATAAATAAAAATAGTGTGTACTCCCAAACAGGTCATATAGATTGTAGTGTCCATGACAGACATCTAAACAAAAGGTCAAAATGTAGAATGACTAGCACAATAATCACCAGAAATGGAGAAATCAGCTCTGCTTGATGGACCAGAGAAGGTGTCTCAGTTCAGTTCAGTTCACTTCACTTAGTCCTGTCCGACTCTTTGCAACCCCATGGCCTGCAGCACGCCAGGCTTCCCTGTCCATCACCAACTCCCGGAGTTCACTCAGACTCATGGCCAATGAGTCAATGATGCCATCAACCATCTCATCCTTCTCCTCCCACCTTCAATCATTCCCAGCATCAGGGTCTTTTCCAATGAGTCCAATGAGTAAGTTCTTTGCATCAGGTGGCCAAAGTACTGGAGTTTCAGCTTCAGCATCAGTCCTTCCAATGAATATTCAGGACTGATCTCCTTTAGGATGGACTGGTTGGATCTCCTTGCAGTCCAAGGGACTCTCAAGAGTCTTCTCCAACACCACAGTTCAAAAGCATCAATTCTTTGGCGCTCAGCTTTCTTTATAGTCCAACTCTCACATCCATACAGGACTACTGGAAAAACCATATCTTTGACTAGACAGACCTTTGTTGGCAAAGTCTCTGCTTTTTAATATGCCATCTATCTTGGGCATACTTTTCTTCTAGATGTGGACATTTAAGCTCTTAAAGAAAGAATTGGAGTTTATTAGAAAATTAGGGAGGAAGAGTAATCCAGTCTGAAAGGTCAGCACTAACACATAAGATAATAGTAATCAAACAAGGAATGAAATGATTTGGGCTTTGCTGGGGCACAGGGTATTAATGAAAAAGTGTCTTGTGATGAGCCTGGACAGCGGGAAAAGGCCAGATCAAGGAGCTCATGTGTGCTGTATACTACAGAATTCATAGTTCATCTGATAAGCAATATGGAGCCATCAAAAGACTAGAAGGAATAGAATAAGGTCATCAGAGTGCACTTTCCTCCATTGCACGTGACAGATTAAATGGGAGTAGGTCTACAGGCAGGGAGACCAATTAGGAGACTACTGCAGTTCTCCATGCAAGGGGGTGATGAATAGGAGATCTGGCAAGAGCCCCGTGAGGAAGAGCAGCATAAGAAATATTAAAGAAGTGGTGACCAACTGAATACGGAAGTGAGCAAGTTGAAGGAGACTAAGAAAACTCCAGGTGTATAGCTTGGACAATGGGTGCTGGGTGAGTTCACCAAAATAGGCAGTACAGGAAAGGAAGAGGTTTGTAGAATAAGAAAATGAGTTCATTTAAGGCTCTGTGGAGTCTGATTTAACGACGGACCTTGCAAACAAGCAATTAAATGCCTCAATCTGGAGCTAGAGAGACCAGCCTGGGATACGGCTTTAGATTAGATTAGGGAGCAATTAGCCATAAAGTAGGTCAGTGATATAATATGTAGAATAAGCACGGGCTTTGGGGTCAGACAAAGGTTTGAATTCTAGCTTGGTCACTTACCAGCAGTGCAACTCTGGTCAAATGACTTAATTTCTCTGAGCATGAGTTTCTTTACATATAAAATGAATATAGCAGCTATTTCACACAATGAGCGAAAGATTAGCTATACGGAATGTTTTACTTCAGAGTTTTACATGCTTTATCCTATATAATCATCTGAACTACAAATGTATGTTCTATGTATATATTTGCTCAAACTCCAGGAGATAATGAAGGACAGAGAGCTGTTGTGCTACAGTCCATGGGGTCACAAAGAGTCAGACACAACTTAGCAACTGAACAATAAAATGTACATATTAATGCGTGTATACATATACATACAGAGACAGGCAAATGGATTATGCACTAACAGCATCTCAATGTTCTCAGAGAAATGTATTCAGGAGGTACGGTACAAGGCCATTTGAGAGGGCTCCTCACAGAAAATCAAGCAATTCAGGTGGGCACTCCTGACCTACTCTTTCATTTCTAGCTGGTTTTCTAAATTTCTTTATTAGTAGACTTCAGGTGAGAGTATGTTTGGATTTCTCTCAAAGGTTCACCAAAATCCATCCATTCAGTTTCTCCTGCATTTGCCCAGCCAAAATAGGTCCTTATGATTTATTTTGACTGTCAGGACTGCTATTTATAAAAGTTGCTAGGTGGATATGTGTGGTTTCTTTTTAAGGTAAAGGTTTATGCTCTGCAAGAGTACCCAGGAGTAAAAGAAGTGGAAAGTTGCTTTAAACAGAGAATGAGCATATAGCATAGGAGAAATAAAACCAATGCAAAGATAGGTACTCTGAGCCTTAGGGTAAAAGTAGTCCCAGGACTGTTGGGTTAAGGATAAGCCAGGCATTTGTTCACAGTCTCCAGATTGACACAATCTGCAACTGTCATAAGAGAAGATTATTCATAACAATTTTTTAAACCAAAGAACTTTATTTTGGAAAAATCATAGGTATATTGACCAGCTTACTATTCAAAAGTCTGTTAATTGAATGTAAATGTGCACTGATGAATGAATGGATAAAGAAGCTATGGTTTATACATAATGTATGTGCTCACTCAGTCATGTCGGACTCTTTTCTACCCCATGGACTCTAGCCCGCCAGGTTCCTCTGTCCATGGGATTTTTCCAGGCAAGACTACTGGAGTGGGTTGCCATTTATTCCTCCAGGGGATCTTCCCGACCCAGAGATTAAACCCACGTCTCCTGCCTCTCCTGCATTGGCAGGCAGACACTTTACCACTGAGCCATATGGGAAGCCCCATACATATAATGTTTTATATTATAAATATATATAAAGCATATATAATATATATTTATATGATACGTGTCTTATATATAATTATACAGTCATATATATAAATATATGACTATATATAATTATATATATTATGTTTATATAATATATACTATATTATATATATTAAGCATATATATTATATATAATAAGCATATATAATATATATTATGTATAATGAGACATTAGTGGAAAAAAAGAATGAAATCTTGCAACTTCTGACAACCTAGTTGATATCAGGATAGAACTAGGGGATATTTTTTTCCTTTTTTTCTTTTTTGACCTAGAGGATATTATGGTAAGTGAAATAAGTCAGATCAGATCAGATCAGCCACTCAGTCGTGTCCGACTCTTTGCGACCCCATGAATCGCAGCACGCCAGGCCTCCCTGTCTATCACCAACTCCCGGAGTTCACCCAGACTCACAACCATCAAGTCAGTGATGCCATCCAGCCATCTCATCCTGTCGTCCCCTTCTCCTCCTGCCCCCAATCCCTCCCAGCTTCAGAGTCTTTTCCAATGAGTCAACTCTTTGCATGAGGTGGCCAAAGTACTGGAGTTTCAGCTTTAGCATCATTCCTTCCAAAGAAATCCCAGGGCTGATCTCCTTCAGAATGGACTGGTTGGATCTCCTTGCAGTCCAAGGGACTCTCAAGAGTCTTCTCCAACACCACAGTTCAAAAGCATCAATTATTCGGCGCTCAGCCTTCTTCACAGTCCAACTCTCACATCCATACATGACCACTGGAAAAACCATAGCCTTGACTAGACGAACCTTTGTTGGCAAAGGAATGTCTCTGCTTTTGAATATGCTATCTAGGTTGGTCATAACTTTCCTTCCAAGGAGTAAGTGTCTTTTAATTTCATGCCTGCAATCACCATCTGCAGTGATTTTGGAGCCCAGAAAAATAAAGTCTGACGCTCTTTCCACTGTTTCCCCATCTATTTCCCATGAAGTGATGGGACCAGATGCCATGATCTTCGTTTTCTGAATGTTGAGCTTTAAGCCAACTTTTTCACTCTCCACTTTCACTTTCATCAAGAGGCTTTTTAGTTCCTCTTCACTTTCTGCCATAAGGGTGGTGTCATCTGCATATCTGAGGTTATTGATATTTCTCCCGGCAATCTTCATTCCAGCTTGTGTTTCATCCAGTCCAGCATTTCTCATGATGTACTCTGCATATAAGTTAAATAAGCAGGGTGACAATATACAGCCTTGACGTCCTCCTTTTCCTATTTGGAACCAGTCTGTTGTTCCATGTGCAGTTCTAAATGTTGCTTCCTGACCTGCATACAAATTTCTCAAGAGGCAGATCAGGTGGTCTGGTATTCCCTTCTCTTTCAGAATTTTCCAGTTTATTGTGATCCACACAGTCAAAGGCTTTAGCATAGTCAATAAAGCAGAAATAGATGTTTTTCTGGAACTCTCTTGCTTTTTCCATGATCCAGCGGATGTTGGCAATTTGATCTCTGGTTCCTCTGCCTTTTCTAAAACCAGCTTGAACATCAGGAAGTTCACGGTTCACATATTGCTGAAGCCTGGCTTGGAAAATTTTGAGCTTTACTTTACTAGCGTGTGAGATGAGCACAATTGTGCGGTAGTTTGAGCATTCTTTGGCATTGCCTTTCTTTGGGATTGGAATGAAAACTGACCTTTTCCAGTCCTGTGGCCACTGCTGAGTTTTCCAAGTTTGCTGGCATATTGAGTGCAGCACTTTCACAGCATCATCTTTCAGGATTTGGAATAGCTCAACTGGAATTCCATCACCTCCACTAGCTTTGTTCGTAGTGATGCTTTCTAAGGCCCACTTGACTTCACATTCCAGGATGTCTGGCTCTAGGTCAGTGATCACACTATCATGATTATCTGGGTCGTGAAGATCTTTTTTGTTCTTCTGTGTATTCTTGCCATCTCTTCTTAATATCTTCTGCTTCTGTTAGGTCCATACCATTTCTGTCCTTTATCGAGCCCATCTTTGCAGATAGAGAAAGACAAATACTGCATGATTTCATTAATGAACAAATAGAACAGAAAAAAAGTCATATATACAAACAGGTTTCATGGGTATGAAATGTACAGTACGGAGAATATACTCAATAATTATATGATACCTTTGTATGGTGACAAATGATAACTAGACTTGTTGTGGTGATCAGTTTGAAATATATAGAAGAATCAAATCCTCTGTTGTATAACAGGAATTAACATAGTGTTATAGGCCAATTACACCTCAGAAAGAAATAAAAAGGCAAATAAACATAGTAAAAGACATCAGATGTGTGGTTACCAGAGGCAGGAGGCAGGGGAAGGGGAAATCAGCTGAAGGCAGGGAAAAGGTAAAAACTTCCAGTTATAAGACAAATAAGTACTAGGGATGTAATGTATGACATGATAAATATAACCAACACTGCTATATGTTATATATGAAAGCTGTTAAGAGAGGAGAACCTAAGAGCTCTGATCATGAGGAAATTTTTTTTCTATTTCTTAATTTTGTATCTATAGGAGATGATGAATGTTAATTAAACTCATCGTGGTAAATCATTTTATGATGCATGTAAGTTGAATCATTATTCTGTATACTTTAAACTAGTACAGTGCTATATGTCAGTTATATCTCAGTAAAACTGGGAGAACAAAGAATTTTTAAACACATTATAATACTCAATATATGCTTTACCTTGGTCATTATTCTTTGGAATCTTTTGCGTTCAAGCCACCCTCTGACAAGTGCCTGCATGATGGTGACCATCTTAATTATGTTTTTGGTTATTGCAAATTTTTTTCTTCCCCGGAACACTTGGAAGATCTCTATGTGTGGTCCAATTCTTTTAACTTTATTGTCAATTTTATCACTTTTACTAAGAATGGATTTGGGGCTAAAAATAAAATATAAAATTTCTTATTACAGTTAATAAGAAAAACAAACTTCTAAAAAGTCTTAAATTCAATTTCATAATGAATATAATGAAATAGAAAATACACTGTAATTAGCATATAGAATTTCATGTGTGTGTATATATATATATATATATATATCATCTGAACATTCCAATAGGGTTCTCCAAAGAAGGTTGAATATGTCAAAATCAATAAAACATACATAAATTGACCTTCTGATGAAATGAAACCTAAAAGAAAGTGAATCTGTCAAAGTTTAGCCACAAGTATTCAAAAGAGAGATACAGTATCTAAGGAACAAAATATTTTCATATGACAAGGCACATTAGTAAAAATAACTTTCCTGTCCCAGAAGCTATTTTAAACTAAAGACTGCTGCAAAATTATTCAGCACTGATTCTCTGCTTACCAAACTCCTCTGAAAAGTAATTTTATTTTCCAAATGCTTCCAATTGAGAGGCAGGGTACGTATTGATAGAGCCATGGACTACAGGATCACGGAAGTGAGTGATCCTACTGGAAAACAGGACAAGCCTTGCAACACCGATATGGACGGCCCTTGCAGCCGTGACGACCGCGTGAGAAGACTTTCTGCATGGCAGTCTGTGACCTTGGTACTCTTCTGTCTGCTTTATTCCCTCGTATATCTTTTTTATTTTTTACTTTGTAGTCAGCTTTTCAAAGTCTTCCAAAGTTCAAAGTATAGTTTCCTTGCAAGTTTTAGCATACAAACATCTTTTTCTCCTCTTAATTGCTTTTGCTTCTGCATCTTTCACAGCTGGAGTTCCAATGAGATAGCCAGGTCATTTCACACACCAGACCTGAGTCTTGCCCTACAAAGTGCACTGTGCATAGACTTCTAAATCCCAGACCCAACTTTGTTGATTCCCGGAGTGAATATCATTGACTGTTTCTACAATTTTCTTCACCAGATCTGTTTTGATATTTGCATTAAGCTGGCTCTTACAGACTCCTGTTCTAGTTTGCACATGATCATTATTTTTCTTCCCCTGGTGACTAAAATGTTGGAAGTCTGATTTTGATTATTGACTCCAGCCATCTAGTCTCTGTTGGGTGGTAGATAGTAGATAACAGGGGATCTTTTTTCCATTTGTTTCTTCTGTTAGTTTGTCTTGAAACTTGTGGTATCTTCTAATATGCCTTGTATTATCAGTATACCTAAAATCAAGTTTCCCTGTGGCTCAGCGGTAAAGAATCTACCTGTAATGCAGGAGACACATCCCTGGGTCAGAAAGATCCCCTGGAGAAGGAAATAGCAACCCACTCCACTATTTTTGCCTGGAGAACCCCATGGACAGAGGAGCCTGGCGGGCTATAGTCCATGGGGTCAAAAAGAATCAGACACAACTTAGCAACTAAACAACTACAACAAAACCTAAAATCATTTGAGATACTTTTGTACCCACTAGATTGGAGATCAGCTCCAGATCAGGAAATTCACAACAAGTATTCTTTGATGATCCTTCTTGACTCTTGGACCTTCCTACACCAAAGTAGCCACTACTGACCAGTGAGATTTGCTCAAGCACAGAAAACTGTCCTCTGGATTTACTTTTGATCTAAAGCTAAATACACAGAACTGAGGCTAGCATTTCTCTCTGTTTGTGTATACAAATAAACATTGTCCTGTTTTTGCAAAAGAAAGGAAGTTAGCCTTGTACGATGTTCATATAAAAGTAGTTCTTTTGTATCTTTGGTTGGTTCTTTCATTATCTCTCTTGAGAAAACTTCCGTAGATTGAGTCAAAAATACAACATGTTGTGCTGGAGAGAAATATTTAAATAGACAAAGCTACCAGAAAAGGCATAGAAAATAAAGCAAAGTTTTCTTTTTGGTTGTTTAAATTAAGACTGATTTTGAATAGCTCATAAAACAGGGAGCTCTGCCTTCTAAGAGTATTTTTGCTCTGTTATATCAATTTTTATGAACATGCCTCCATGTATGAGATAAACTGGGAATGCAAATAAAATAGAAATGGTTACTTCTGACTTGTTCGGAGTTTTAAGACCTATTGTGAAATCAAAAGGATTTTGAGTTCATGACTTTTTTTCCTTTTTCTCAGAAGAAATAAGAAAAGTCTTCTAGAAACACATAAATGAGCCAACTTTATGGTCAAACTTATACATTCTAACAATAATGTGTAAATAAATCTTAAAGGGACATATACACCTGACCACAAGGTGATGTGTGATGTGTACTGTTAAAGTACCAGCAGTGGTCACAGGAGCTCTGCTCTTCTCCTAAGTTGCCTTGAATGGCACAGAATTCTTTGTCACATACTGAAAACTGTCTGTGGAAATGTTAGGGGAAGCACACTAATTGAAACCACCCACCCCGGCCAGGCACCATAGAAACCATTTGTATGAGTTGTTTTACGACAGGAGGTCCTGGTAAGGAACACAGAACTAATAAGCCTCCACCAACTGAAGAATTTGGGAAAGGTCAAAAGGAGACACCACGTTTCCGACCACCTCCCAGAATCCTTCTCTCTGGCATCCATCTTGGCTGAACGAGGCGTGTACCACCAGGAAGACTCTGAGTCAGAATGACTGGCTAAAGACAATCCGGACACTAATCCCATCACCATAAAACCCAAGACTAGTCAAGTGGCAGAGCTGTTCTCCTGGGCTCCCTTACCCTCTTGCTCTCCACCCGGGTGCCCTTTCCCAGTGAAATCTCTTGCTTTGTCAGCACATGTGTCTCCTCAGACAATTCATTTCCGAGTGTTAGACAAGAACCCAGTTTCGGGCCTTGGAAGGGGTCCCCCTTCCTGCAACAGAAGGGGGTTTGGGAGAGGGAGGGGGAGAACTGAAGTTAGTTATTTTGGTTAAAGGCTATAGTTAGCATGAATGATTAGAATGAGTGATTAAAAGCTATAGTTAACATGAGTGATTAGAATGACATTAATTAAAAGAAAAAGGAAATGCAAAAATGTTTACAAAATGATGGATATGTTTTGTCTGCTTTTTAATCAATCGAAAAAGAAAAGGATTTATCTTGGGCCCTAGTCATATGGACTTTGATCAACAACACATCTCTAAACAATTGGAATGTTAAAAGAAACAGAAATTTGAAGCTGAAGAATAATTTATAGAAGACTTGATGGAAAGTGAATTATATTTACAAATAATGGGTTTGAAAAGAAGCTATGAAATACACCAAATTTTGATAGTAGTTAGGTCAATTTGGATAAGTTTAATCCTCAAATAGAGAAATGCTTGTGAATCCTTGACTATGAAATGTTGCATGGGTGGAACACACAAAAAAGTAAAATCAAAATTTGATTTTCTTTCTGTTACACTGAAAAAAATGATTTTCGAATAATAGTCTGCTCCTAATAGGAGAGGGGAAAAATCATTCAGAGCCTTTATTACAGTTTTCCTAGGAAGCAAAAATTCCTTACATCACACAAAAATATTTCTTATAAATACTTATACATTTTTTCTCTTCTTTGTGACCTACTTCTTACAAAATCTGGTATTCCTAATATTTAATGTGATTTGTGACTATGTTACTTTTTTTTTTTTTTTTTTTTACTCTAAGGGCACCTATGACTTTTGTTGATACTTTGCAGCCTCTCAAAATTCTTTGCAATTCAAATTCTAATCCCATATTTAGAAACAAAAGACTGCTGGTTCAAAACTCAAAATTCTTAAAGATCCAACTGTTTTAAATATGACCTGAATAACCATAATTTTGGGCCAGTTACAGCCTGTCTGCTTTGCATTTCCTATAAAACTATAACCAACATTTACTAGCCAAAGATAAGACAAACTTTGAGGCTATGAAAGACTTCAAGCCACTGCTGCCCATCAGAGTTCACTGCCGCAGAGACTCCCCTTCTTGCTGTGACATGTAAGCTCCCCCTTCTCCACTCCCACAGGAGGTCCCTTACTCTCGTCCCTTTCTGAATGGTGACTCCAGGTAGGTCTTCTGCTGTGAGGGACTTCCTCTCTCACAGCTGTCCATGTGAGCCAAATAAAGTGTGTTATGTGCCATTGTCACCCATGACCATATCTTTTCCTTGATTATTCTCATGATCCTGAACTCATTATAATGTCCACAGTTTTACTTAACTCAGCACTACTATATTGAAAGTTGTCCAATGTATCCAAGTCCACACCACGAAAAGATACCAAAGAAAAATCTCCTTAAGTTAAATACATAAAAACTAAAATATTATTAATATAAATATATTAGGAGCACACTTTGTGGTAAACTGATTGCATTGATGGCTAATTAATGCCCCTCTATGTCCCTATCTTTGCAATGTGACTTTACAGCCCCACCCATCAGGTGGGGAATCAAGCTACCCACCCAAGAATCTAGGTTAGCCCTGTGAACTGCTTTGACCAAAAGAATTCAATGGAAGTGATGCTATGCCAGTTCTTAGCATGTGCTGCTAGAGGCCTTACACAGTTCCATTCTCCTGGAACTCTTCATGTACATGAGAATAAGCCAAGCCTCTAAAGAATGAGAGACCACAGGAGAACAGACAAGAGCGGCCCATTGAGTGATCCCTGATGGTATCGGCTGAGTATGGACCACATCATCGGAACTGCCTCATGAGAAATAACAGTTGCTGTTTTCAATGACTACATCCTGCGATGTTATTGTAGCAATGAATCACTGATGCACATACCCATGTTTATACACACAGGGTAATACAGTAACTCTCGGATTGTTTTTTTTTTTAATATTTTATTTCAGAGGTAAATTATCTCTGCCAAGTAGTGACACTCATGACCAAGATTTTATGGGATGACTTTTAAAAAGAAAAACTTGAGGGTTGCCAGTGTGAATAGTACGTTCTTATTTTGAGATGTGTGTGTGTGTGTGTTAGGGAAATAAAATAGAGGTGGTCTTGTTCAGGCTTCAGAGACAAAGGAGCAGATCAGGCTGCTTACCTTGCCTCTGACCCACCTAGACACTGCCCAGACTATTGCTGTGGGTGTCAGCCACAACTTCCCTGAGTGTTGGAAGAGAAACACAATAGATAGATAGGAAGCAGACCTTGGAATTTGTTAAGTCCCTAGAGGAGGTCTGGCCAACCACTCCCTGGATTTAACAACATTCCAAGATCTGCAAAACAAAGCAAAGAAAGAAAGAAAGTGAAGTCACTCAGTACTGTCCTATTCTTTGCGACCTTGTGGACTGTGGAGGAGCCCACAAGGCTCCTCCATCCATGGGACTCTCCAGGCAAGAATACTGGAGTGGGTTGCCATTTCTTTCTCCAGGGGATCTTCCGGACCCAGGGATCGAACCCAGGTCTCCCGCATTGCAGGCAGACGCTTTATCCTCTGAGCCATAATAGCAGAGCTGCTGGTTTTTTGTTTTTGCTCGTCAACTAATAATTGGTTTGTGGCCTGCAGATTATAAGTGGGGCCAAGAAACAGCAGTCCAAAGACTCACCCACAGAGTTCACACTGCCTGGGACCTTTTCCCAACTGGAACTCCGGACTGCTGTCACACAGAATTTCCCAGCGCTAAGTCTGGACGTCTGCAAATCCAATATGGTGATGTATATACTACTGCTCTCCTCTGCTGTTTCTATTTCTTGTTTTCTTTTAAGGTTAGTATATTGAAAGTAGACTAGATAGTTCTCTAATAAATATTTGTATTGTTTATTTGAATATAATGAGTGGCTTATTTTGTTAGCAAATCCTTTGAACCTGAGAAGAAAGTGAAAACTTTCGACAAAACCGCATGCTAAGTCACTTCAGTCTGACTCTTTGTGACCCCATGGACTATAGTCAGCCAGGCTCCTCTGTCCATGGGATTCTTCAGGCAAGTATACTAGGGTGGGTTTCTGGGCCCTCCTACAAGGGATCTTCCCAACCCAGGGACCAAACCCATGTCTCTTACATCTCTTGCATTTGTAGGTGGGTTCTTTACCACTAGGGCCACCTTCAGTGAAGGTCATTCAGCCGTGTCCGACTCTTTGTGACTCCATGAACTATACAGTCCATGGAATTCTCTAAGCCAGAATACTAGAGTGGGTAGCCTTTCCCTTCTTCCCAACCCAGGGATTGAACTCAGGTCTCCTGCACTGCAGGCGGATTCTTTACCAGCTGAGCCACAAGGGAAGCCCAAGAATATTGGAGTGGGTAGCTTATCCTTTCTCCAGCGGATCTTCCTGACCCAGGAATTGAACCAGGGTCTCCTGCAATATAGGCTGATTCTTTACCAACTGAGCTATCAATGAAGTGGCCGCCTGGGAAGCCCTGTTACAAGGTGATCAGTGACTAAAGCCTTATGCAATGAATATGTATGTCTTCAATAGAGGATTCCACTTCTCTCCACTCTGATATTTCTGTTTATTATATCAAATACACACTAGACATGTATTATTCCACTCAGACATAACTTCGACAGGTGGCTTCGACCTTTCACTTGCCCAAAGTCCCTAGTACAACTTATATGGGACTTATGTCCCCTGAAAGAAACATCAAAAGAATGATGGCCTTACAAAGAATATATTTTCTTAACAATCTACAGTAGAAGGAGAAGACTTAGAGTACAGGCTTCTCAACTTATGATATGTATCATATGTATGATACTACAGCGCTCCTCAACGTTTTTTTTGGCGGTAGGGACTGGTTTTATGGAAGACAACTTTTCCACAAACCAGGATAGGGGATGGTTAGGATAATTCAAGCAAATTACACTTATTGTGCACTTCAGTTCCATTATTACTACATCAGCTCCACCTCAGGTCATCAGGCATTGGATCCCAGAAGTTGGGAACCCCAGTATAAAACCAAGAGAGGACAAAATTATGACTTCAGAAAGGTTGCCAGTGGCAAAAATTATGACTTCAGAAAGGTTGCCACTGGCAAAAATTATGACTTCAGAAAGGTTGCCACTGGCAATCTCCAATCCTCAATGGTTTGGATGATTTGGGTGACTGACTTCAGGGTTTTTTTTCTTTCTTTCTTTGTTTCAGGGGTACTAAAAGACAGTCATACCACATGAACTGACTCTACTACATAAATGTTCAACTGCATGAAAAGTACAAGCATCAGTAGTAAGTAGATGAGATGGGGAAATGCATTACGACTGTCAGATACATGGAGGCTCTGTAACCACCTCTGAATTAGAGCATCAGTAGGAACTATCCTTTGCTTACTTCTTCAAATGTAATTTTTAAATTTATTATCCTTCATAAGGTCTTAAAGCAGTTCTGATATGGAGAGAATTATCATTTTACAGATTTTATAGTTCTGATACAGAAAGAATTATCATTCTACAGATTCTCAGTCACTAAAGAGTATCTGTAAAACTCTTGGGCCAAAAGATATAGTTATTCCAGTTATAAAATAAGTAAGTTCTACAGAAGTAATGTCCAGTAGTTAGTAAATAGAGTTAATAATATCATACTGTATATTTGAAAGTTGCTAAGACAGTAGATCTTAAAAGTACTCATCAAAGGAAAAAAAACTGTGACTGTATGAGATGATGGATGTTAACAAGACTTTCTATGATCATTTTGCTATATATTCAAATATCGAATCATTATGTTATACACCTTAAACTATGTGTCATTACATGTCAACTATATCTCAATTTTGAAAATTCTGTTAGAAAGTATTTATAAACATAAACATAAGTCATTAGAAACTAGGTATGAGACTAGTTCCCACCATAGAAGAGATTACACTTTTGTCCCCAAGCCACCTCTTCGGAAAGTCACCCTATAAAGGTTGAGAAAGACCAGAGCTGAATAGCTGAACTGAAATCTTTCACTTGCGGTTTGACAAATCTATGATCAAGGTGTCAGATCAAAGAGTTTTCAGTGAGAGAAGAAATTAAGCAAGATTACACGTGAGAAAAGATACAATAAGTTAATTAGTAAGTTAATCATGTCTGAATATTAGACATTGAGCTTGGCAAACATTTGAACAGGGAATTTCCTTTCAACTGCTAATGCTTATACGATAATATATATTAAACACTAAATCAGTTTTAGAGTTTGGTTCAGATATTGCTACTAATTAGTTTTGGCTGATATTGAAGTATTTTGTACGCTCCATTTATAAAAGCACTCTTCGCCCATCTGTTCATAGGTTGAAAGTGATTAAAGGATACTTACTTTGGCTGCTGTAAAAGTCAAATACTTTTTAAGCTGCAAATATGTGACAAAACCAGTTCAGGTTGCCAAGTTCAGAAATACATCAAGAGAGATTTGCGATGCCTCCCTGCCCCCAATTCCTCTTCCAACCTGCATTATCAAAAAGTAAATATCACCGCTTTCCTGATTAGACTAGCATGCCTGCTTTGTCCAAATGCTTTGCAATTTAGTTATAATTTACACAATTTACTCTGATTTGGATCCTCTGCTACCAAGCTGTGTTGAGGGCTTTCGTTTCCTGTACATGCAGCCTTGAAGCAGAAGCATGTGATGCTTTCGTGCTTTGAATGCTGGATCTGAAAGCAATCTGGCTAACAAGTGAAACAAGTTTGTGACCTACTTTAATACCCTGTATGAGGTCTGTTCAGTTTAAAAACAATGCATTATATTCAGCATGGGTGATAGAGATTTTTAAGAACAGGAAGGTAATACATTTCCACAAATAATATTGTCTCAGTATTATTTAATACTCCACTGGCAAATCTTCCCAAGGGGTTAGGACTTCATGCTAGCAAAACCTGCTCAATTCAAACATCAGAACTGAATTCCTGGCACTTTTTAAAAAGATGCAATCCTTCTGAAGTGGAAGATAACATCACTTAAATTGAGGCAAAATTTTTAAATAGTTTAAATATCTGAATGAAATGTGTTTCCTTCTGAGCTCTCCACACTCTTGTGTTCTGATCATTCCTCACAATGCTAGCCTGCCCTGACACACAAAAATGAAGAGCCCTCCTTTTTGGATGTTGTTGTTCAGTCGCTAAGTCATGCCCAGCTCTTCACAACCCCATGGACGGCAGCGTGTCAGGCTTCCCTGTTCTTCACTATTTCCTGGAGTTTGCTCAAACTCATGTCCACTGAGTCAGTGATGCCATCTCATCCTCTGCTGCCCCCTTCTCCTGCCTTCAATCTTTCCCAGCATCAGGGTCTTTTCCAATGAGTCAGCTCTTCACATCAGGTGGCCAAAGTACTGGAGCTTCAGCTGCAGTATCAGTCATTCCAATGAATATTCAGGGTTGATTTCCTTTAGGACTGGCTGGTTTGATCTCCTTGCAGTCCAAGGGACTCTCGAGAGTCTACTCCAGCACCACAGTTCGAAAGAATCACTTTTTCGGCGCTCAGCCTTCTTTATGGTCCAACTCTCACATCCATACTAGTCCCTTTGACTAGATAAGGCATTTGTCAGCAAAGTGATGCCTCTGCTTTTTAATATGCTGTCTAGGTTGGTCATAGCTTTTCTTCCAAGGAGCAAGCATCTTTTAATTTCATGGCAGCAGTCATCATCTGCAGTGATTTTGGAGCCAAATAGTCACTGTTTCCATTGTTTCCCCATCTATTTGCCATGAAGTTTATGGGACCAGATGCCATGATCTTAGTTCTTTAAATGTTGAGTTTTAAGCCACAGCAACCTCTAACTAGATCACATTAAAAGGTGGAGGCTGATAGTCTATTTAGAGCCTCTGAGGATACTTGTCTTCACCAGTTTATTATCTAAAGTGTTCTAACCAGCACCTATCCAGAAATGCAAATGACACAGTGACCTGGGAGGGTTTCTTCTCCCTACCCCACACCTGATTTTATTAGGAAGACATTCTCCCAGTCCATCAGGCCATATCTCTGGAAAGATGAGTTTTATTTTTGCTATTGCTGCTTAGTTTCAATTTTCCAACAGCTCTTCCTCAAAAAAAGAAAATTTTAAATCCCAAATTCAGTTCAAAAAATGAAATTATTCTTTCCTGCATGTATTAACTTTTTGGAGGAGCACTATTTATTATGAATTAAACCAAAATTATCATTTCACATCACAGCCAGCCAAAAGGTTAAACTGGATTTGTTCAAATTTAATTGATTCTGCCTATATGGACAAGATAATCATGACACACTCCCAGGGAATTCTAATACAAGCATTTAAAACACCATTTTAATGTACATACAGGTTTTTATCTGTAGGGCACTTTAAAAAAAATTACCCTGGAAGATGTCATAATGACTAGGGTGTTTATGCCAAAGGTGTAATAGGAGCTTATTTTTCTGTGACAGAGTGACCAGAGTTGTCCATTTATCATGAGCTTATCTATGTGATAGGGAACATAATGAGTTGTCTAGTCCTTCTCCCCAAATATTCATTTACTCCTCTTGGGGTAGCCCTTTGCTCTCAATCCAAACTTTAGTCAGTTATGGAGGAGAGCTGAATCTACCCACTGCCATCTGTCTCTCTCATCTCTGATCAGAAAGAACAATGACGATCAGTGCCTGTCCACAGATTATTTGTCCCTAGAATCCAGTTTTAGATAATGAAATATATCCTCACAACAATTCAGGTGATTTTTAAAAACAATTTACGATATTATACTCAACCTGTTATTCCCAAACACCTATGTCTTTTAGAGACTGTCATTTCCAGGAATTGGGGAGACCCTCGAGCAAGCACACCCAGTGTGAGGATCAGAAAGCAGGTCAGATTTTCCTAGAAAAGCAGGAAATGTGGACAGTCTTCAGAGCAACCTGGAGAGGGATGGGACTTGTAATCCCTCTCCCCAGGCTTCTGCTTCCCTATTTTCCCTCTGGATGAGTTCTTCCATGAAAAAAGTAATTGAAACTCTGAATTTCCCTATGAAATGAGACATCCATTCGTCTTCATTTCACTTTTGTGGGTAAGATCACTGTGATTTAGAGATGAGAACTTCTGTGATCCCTCTCTCATTGTTCTTCTTGCTGTTTCTCAGCTGTTTTCTTTCTGGCTCCACACAGGAACTGTTACAATAAAGTCCGCTTCTTTCCCTGCCAGAAATTACTATTTATAGCAGGAGATGGAAAAAGTATTCATTGACCAAGGAATGGAGAAGCAGGAGGTCTTGCTCTAAAAGCACCTTCTCCCATAGACAAGGACAAGCTTTTCATAGGAAAAGGGGCTAAAGAGACTGAATGGGGCAGATGTCATGGTCACTTAGATTCATGGCAATGGGTGGTGATTTCCTGGATCAGCGTCAGTGCCTCTTTTCTTCTCCTTTAGAGTTTGAGTCAGAAGCAGATGGAACCAACATGGTGACCTTGGGCAAGGATTACAGCATTAAAGTGACAGTGAAAGTGAAGTCGTTCAGTCGTGTCCGACTCTTTGCGATCCCATGGACTGTAGTCTACCAGGCTTCTCTGTCCATGGGATTTTCCAGGCAAGAGTACTGGAGTGGGTTGCCATTTCCTTCTCCAGGGGATCGTCCTGACCCAGGGATCAAACCCAGGTCTCCTGCATTGCAGGCAGATGCTTTACCCTCTGAGCCACAAGGGAAGCCCTATAGCATTAAAAGGAGATGATAAAGAGTTTCAGAGCAGCAGTACTCAGCTGTTTTGGCACCAGGGACCGATCTCATGGAAGACAATTTTCCATGGACCAGGGGTGTGCGGGAGTGTAGTGGTGGTTTGGGGATGATTCTCATAAGGAGCGTGCAACCTAGATGTCTCACAAGCACAGTTCCAAGTGCCATTTTACTCCTGAGAATCTAATGCTGCCACTGATCGGACAGGAAGGCAGCAATGCAAGCAATGGGGAGCAGCTGTAAATACAGATGACGCTCCGCCCCCTGCTCATCTCCTGCTGCCTAGCACGGTCCTTAGCAGGCCATGGACTGCTAGCGGTCCGTGGCTCAGGGGTAGGAGACTCCTGTTATAGCAAGATCTTCATCCCAGTTTTGAAGTTCAGACAGCTTATACCACTTTCTTGTGGCTAAACTTCTTGTTCATGTCATGTAAACACAGCTAGAAAATACAGTCAGCTCGGTTTTCTGCAAGTTTTCTTAGAAATGAGTTGGGGGGTGGCTGTTTTCTCGCTTCCTTGATGAAAGCAGGTGTTCTTATGTTATTTACTATCAGACTGTATCAGTTATCAATGGGATAGTATGTGCAGAACTAAAGAAAGCAGTAGTGAGGCCAAGAGCCAGAATGTGTACAAAATGATGTCATGCCATTCTGAATTCACTTCCTTTATTTTAATTTTATGATTATTTTTGTTTTCACTAGATTGCTATACCATGGAATGATTTATAATGTTTCTGAATTTCAGGAGGCTAAATTTCATGCTTTTCATAAAATCTTTGCAAACAAGGTAGAGAAATTCAGGTTGACTGGCTGATCTTGGGGGGTCCAGTGAATAGTGTCATTACTAGCTGAGATGGTGAATTTACGACAAAGACACGGGAAAGGGAATACACGATAATTTCAGTTTTGAGAGACGGTTATTATGGGATAATCCAGTGAAGATATTCAGGGAGGAGTAGAAAGTCTGAGATAGGAATTATAAATGCCTGAAAAGGGAAAAAAAATCATTAAAAGGCAGAGAAAAAATCCAAAATTTTAATCCATGCACTGAACATATATATATATATATATATATATATATCATTTACTCACTCATTCAGTGTAAGTTGCTCTTTTAACACTGGGGATACACTAATAAATAAAAGAACATTCCCTTTCCTCCTTAAGTTTATGTTTTAGTAGGAGAGACAGATAGTAATCACAGGAAACAAGTTAATAATAGAGTCTGTTAGAAAGCAGTGTATGCTATCATAAAAAATAAGGCAGGGTAAGGTGACTGGGGAGTGCTAGCAGGGGTACAGATTGCAATGTTAGTGTATGTTTTGCAAATAAGATCATCTATAAATGTGTGGACACCAAGTGGGTAAAAAGTGGGTAGGTGAGTTGGGAGACTGGGGTTGACATGTATATACTATTGATACTATGTATAAAAACAACTGCAGAGAACCTACTATATATCTCAGGGAATCCTACTCAGTGCTCTGAGGTGACCCAAATGAGAAAGAAATCCAAAAGTGAGGGGATATACGTATACACGTATGTGTGGCTGATCACTCTGCTCCAACAGAAGCTATCACGACACTGTAAAGCGTGCACGAACCATCTCAGGCACAGGTGGCACGGAGCTAAAGCCAGTGATGAGATGTGGTCGCTGTACTTGTAAAGCTCTCTAGTTGGTTCATGTATATGACTGTACAAATAGTTCCTCAGACTCATGAGGATGCTTAGGTATATTTCCTGCAGCACTGTAGTTACCACATAACAATTCTCTGGGTCATCGCACCTCTATACTCTGAATTCCTTGAGAGAGATTACTTTTGCTTGTGTGCCTGGCAATATATAATAGACGAAGGGAAGGAAAAGAAAGGAGGGATGGCAAAGGAACAGAATGGGGACATATAAGAATCTAAGAAAGTTTGAGGGTTTGCTTGTTTGGGTTGTTATTTTTCAGAATTGAAGTCAGTGTGACTATTTTTCCTTAAGAAACTGAATGACCAAGTTGACAAATGATAGGCTTCATAAATTGATCTAGGCTATTACAGTTTGGTTCCACTGAACACTGTATTCATAAAATTACATTTGAAATGCTGTATTCTTCCCCAAGCATCACATTTCAAGAGGGATACTTTTCAGTATAGTAAGCACCCATTCCTTTCCTCCGTTTTTATCTCATTTCCCCTTACGGAATTGCACTTCTTCTTCTCCAATCATGTGACTCCTCTATGATTTGCCTGGTCATGTCATCCAAGCTGGAAGGTCAGCCAGAATATTTCTACATGAAGTGTGAATGTGTCTGTGTGTGTGTGATGTGTATTAAGAGACTTTTCTTTTTTGGTAAGACCAGGAAGTACAATTACAAACAGCTGGAAGTCAGTCATTTTCCTTACCACATGGAGAACAGCTCTGTAGTAAGAGGCTTTAATTGTTCCAAACAGGGACAAGCAGAGATGTAAAATGAATGAAAGGAGAGTGCATCCTAAGGCATCACTTGAGTCTATTGAATTCACTGAGTCTAAGATGCTGAACAGATCCCCACCATACTCTACACTCTTCGAATTTCCACTTTCATGAGCAAACAGCTAAATATCATTTTGATTAAGCTAATTTGAATTAGTATCCTAATAACAATATAGATAGATAGATAAAGAGAGAATCTAAAAAGATGAAATTGGTGCTTAGAGTGGTTTCAAAAAGACTGACTCAGGAGCAGTGGTTACCATTTCAAGGTAGATAGGTGTCAAGATCAGAGCACTACTTGGAATGAAATTGGATTCCACTTGAACAGACTCATTACTAGTCCCTGGAGTCTTCAGCAAGAGGCTATGTATAAGACTCACCCTTTGGATAGTTTCTGTAAGAAATCTCTAAGGTTTCTTAAACTCTGATATTCTACAATTTCCCAGAGACAAAACACACGAAAGGAACCATCACTGGAGAAATACCATCCACTATAAATTTATTTTCAAAAAATGCTTAGCCTCTACTGACCCAGAAAAAAATTGTTCACAGAAGATACTATGAACAAGCTAATAATACATCGCGTGCATGTGTGCTAAGTCGCATCAGTCGTGTCCGACTCTTTGAAACCCTATGGACTGTTGCCCTCCAGGCCCCTCTGTCCATGGGATTCTCCAGGCAAGAATACTGGAGTGGGTTGCCATGCCCTCCTCCAGGGGATCTTTCTGACCCAGGGATCAAACCTATGTCTCTTAAGTCTCCTGCATTAGAAGGTAGGTTCTTTACCACCAGGGCCACTATTAGTAGATAACAAATTTCAGAAGAGATCACAGGAAAGTCATTAGGTAGTAAACTGTAAAAGTGTTTTGAGATAAAATAGGTGGACTTGAAATATTTCAGGAAAAATGATGATGGACAAGTGTAGTAATTTTAGAGACACAAAGGAAAAATTTTAATGGCTAAATTTCCAGACTTTGAAATGTGAATTTCATACTTAGATATGCCAGAAAATGTACAGTATTCTATAATATCAAAAAAGAGGAAATTCAGAATTCTTAGCACAATTTTGCCTTTTAGTAACACATTGGTGAGTCATATCCAGCAACTTCTACCCTTTTAGTTCGAGCATGCTACAAAATAGAAAGGGAAAGTATACAATTATTCCTCATCTACATATTTACATGAACTATCTGGGATAGTTGGGATCCTAAAGAATGAAAAAAGAAAGAGAGAAACTTAAGATTTATAAAATGGTACACTTCATTGATGACATATATGAAAAACAATGTTTACATTATCCAGAATTAATAGTAAAAAGGTGGAAGGCTGATTACCACCTTTTGAACTTCTTACAACTTGAACATTATGAGTCAACAACAGAATGTTTTTCCTCTATGAAATAAAAACTCATTAACTGTTCTATTTGATGCTTAGAAATCAGTCATTTTCAAAAGCAGTTATGTACTTTAGAAATTCACCAAAAGGAAAATTCATCACTAAAGTCAGATGAACAGCTCACTGCAGAAAGACATCAAAAGAGAATAAATGTTTTGTTTATGGAATACAATAGTATATCTAAATGAAGGTGATATTACTTGCAATACAGCCAGAGTAGCCAAGGAAATTCAAGTGAACCTCAAGAAAGATATATGAAGAACACCTTTCTTACAGAAAATAAAAGTACAATGTCAGTGTAATACTATAATAGATTACAATCCTGGTTCACAATTTTTGCTTAGATATTGAAACCAGTTCTATTTGCCAACTGTAGAGGGTTCCCCCAAAGCTTGCGGCTATGGGTAGAAGAATTCCATCATGTTTTTCTTTCCTATAACTAAGAAGAGGGGGAAAAACCAATTCATATTTATTGTAGCCTGGCAATGATAATATGTGTATGATGTATTTTCACCCTTTAAATCTAAAAGTACTTTAGAAATTGGACAGTACCCTTCTGAAATTGATTGATAACTGATGAAAGGTCATAACATACTGTGTCTTATGTAGACTCTAAGGAAAACTCTAGCTGAAAATATATGAGAAATTTCTAACAAGAAAAAAATTTAAATATAAACTTAAAGGGTTTCAACATTTGGATTCTAAGGGCTTCCTGGATAGCTCAGCTGATAAAGAATCCACCCGCAATGCAGGAGACCCCAGTTTAATTCCTGGGTCAGGAGGTTGCCCTGGAAAAGGATAGGTTACCCATTCCAGTATTCTTGGGGCTCCCTGGTGGCTCAGATGGTAAAGAATCTGTCTGCAATGCAGGAAACACTTGGGTTTGATCCCTGGGTTGGGAAGATTCCCCTGGAAGAGGGCATGGCAACCCACTCCAGTATTCTTGCCTGGAGAATCCCCATGGACAGAGGAACTATGGAATTTCTGATAGAAATGGTATATGATTTCAAATAAACAAGAAAATCTTAATAGTGTTTCACTTAAATATTTTCAATGAAATATGTAAGCAAATGAAATATTTACAGTTTTATATCATTCACTTGTGTTTGTTGCTCAGTCACTAAGCCATGTCCGACTCTTTGCCACCCCTTGGACTATAGCCTGCCAGGCTCCTCTGTCCATGGGATTTCCCAGACAAGAATACTGGAGTGGGTTGCCATTTCCTTCTCCAGGGGATCTTCCTGATCCGGGGATCGAATATGTGTCTCCTACACTGGCAGGTGGATTCTATACCACTGAGTCACCAGGGGAGCCCATGTTGTTCACTACTTCACTTTATTTTCACGTTTCTTCACTTTTATCTCTCTCTTTTTCTGCAGAAGCACCTTTATACATGCTAATTCATTAGTTTCAGTCTACTTCTCTTAAGTAATCATCAGAAAGGCTGTTAAAATTTAAGATACAAACAACATAAAAGCAGCATGACTGAGTAAGAGCACTATAAAATGAGGGTTGGATTCTAGTAACAGTTTTTGTTTGTTTCTTTCTTTTTCTGTGTGACCTTTTGTGACCTTAAAGAAGTCACTTTAATCTTTTTAAATCTTCATTTCTCAACTGAAAATTAAAGGATTGGATCAAGTGCTCCGTAAACTTCCCTTCAGCCATCATCCTCTAAAACATTCATAATATCCCTGCAAAAATTAGCTAGATGTCCCTTCAAAACTTTGCCACAGCTCTTTATGCGGCAACAGATGGCAGATGAAACAGGAAAATGTTTCACATTCAGAGTGGCTGCTTGGCTTCAGGAAAATAAAAACAAGCACTCACCTTTCAGACTGTACAATTTTTATCACTGGAAAACGGGACTAAATTTTAATTTAGCAATACCTATGAAGAAAAGAAAAAGATTTCCCAAACTAACCAGGTAAAGGATATTTATAGGAAAAAGACTTACACAAAAAAATAAGGTAACACTATCAACTAGTTTAAAAATGTACATATAGTATTTTTTTAAGCTAATCTTTTTGTGAAAAGGCTTTTGATGACAAATTCAATTTAATAGACATGAATTATTCAGATTTTCGATTTGCTCTATGTAAATTTCTGTATGTTGTATTTTTTCAAGAATTTTTCCATTTCATCCTTGTCTTTGAATGTGATAGGCAAGAAGTTACTCATATAATCTTTTATCTTTTCACTGTCTACAGAATATATAGTGATTCCACTTTTTTCATTTTTAATATTGGTAATTTGTCTTTTCTCTCAGTTTTGTTAGGAGTTTACAAATTCTATATTCTTAAAATTTAGTATTTTCAAGGAACAAATTTTTGGCTTTGTTAATTTGGTTTATTGTTTCTGATGTCTATTTCATTGCTTTCTGTTTTTATCTCTATAATGAATGTTACACATGCATCTAAAAAAATGTATATTCTACAGTGGTTGGCTATAGTCATCTATAGGTGTCAATTATGTCAAATAAGTTGAAGGTTTGTTAAAACATGCTATATTGTTATTTATTTTTTTTTTATTTTACTAATTTTCCTATTGATTACTAAAAGAGGAATGTAAAAAAATTTCCAGTCATAATTATGGAGTTGTCCATTTTATTCTTTAATCCTGTCAGTTTCTACTTTATCTATTTATGTTGTTCTGTCACTAATCCATCTCTGACTCTTTGTAACCCCATGGACTGCAGCACGCCAGACCTTCCTATCCATCACCATCTCCTGGAGTTTGCTCAAACTCACGTCCATTGAGTCGGTGATACCATCCAACCATCGCATCCTCTGTCGTCCCCTTCTCCTCCTGCCTTCAATCTTTCCCAGCATCAGGGTCTTTTCCTATGAGTCGGCTCTTTGCAGCAGGTGGCCAAAGTATTAGAGTCTCAGCTTCAGCAATCAGTCCTTCCAATGAATATTCAGGGACATTCAGAATATTCAGGATTTACTTTAGGATGGACTTGATGGATCTCCTTGCTGTCCAAGGAACTCTCAAGAGTCTTCTCCAACACCACCGTTTGAAAGCAACAGTTCTTTGGCACTCAGCTTTCTTTATAGTCCAACTCTCACATCCATACATGACCACTGGAAAAACCATAGCTTTGACCAGATGGACCTTTGTTGGCAAAGTAATGTCTCTGTTTTTGAATATGCTATCTAGGTTGTTCATAATTTTTTTTTTTTCCAAGGAGCAAGTGTCTTTTAATTTCATGGCTGCAGTCATCATGTGCAGTGATTTTGGAGACCCAAAAAATAGTCTGTCACTGTTTCCTTTCTTTCCCCATCTATTTGCCATGAAGTGATGTGACCAAATGCCATGATCTTTGTTTTCTGAATGTTGAGCTTTAAGCCAGCTTTTTCACTCTCCTCTTTCACTTTCATCAAGAGGCTCTTTAGTTCTTCTTCACTTTCTGCCATATCTGAAGTGTCATCTGCATATCTGAGGTTACTGGCTCCCAGCAATCTTGATTCCAGTTTGTGCTTCATCAGCTCAGTTTTTCTCATGATGTACTCTGCATATAAGTTAAATAAGCACGGTGACAATATACAGCCTTGATGTACTCCTTTCCCGATCTAGAACCAGTCTGTTGTTCCACGTCCGGTTCTAACTGACCTGCATACAGATTTCTCAGGAGGCAGGTCAGTGGCCTGGTATTCCCATCTCTAAGAATTTTCCACAGTTTGTTTGGATCCACACAGTCAACAGCTTTGGCATAGTCAATAAAGCAGAAGTAGATGTTTTTCTTGAACTCTCTTGCTTTTTTGATGATGCAATGGATGTTGAAAATTTGATCTCTGGTTCTTCTGCCTTTTCTAAATCCAGCTTGAACATCTGGAAGTCCACAGTTCACGTACTGTTGAAGCCTGGCTTGGAGAATTTTGAGCATCACTTTGCTAGCATGTGAGATGCAGGTAGATTCTTTACCAGCTGAGCCACAAGAGAAGCCCTCTCCACTCCTTAGGGACTGGCGTTCTAAAATTTCCATGGAAATCTGAGGTGTTTACTAAGTCCCTGTCACTTGGCAGGACTTGAATTCCAATTTCTGCCTCTCTCCATGGTGAAGAGCAACTGAAAACTCTGCCTAGGCTTTACATTCCACAAATGTTAGAGGGGTTTGTCTCATTCACCCTGTCCTTAACATCTAAAATAGCAGGCTCTTAATGTGTGTTGTCAAACTAATAAACTATGAAAGACTGAAAGAAAATTTTCTCAACAGGACAAGATACAAATCTGTTTTTCCTTTTCCTCTGGAAATTGTTCATTAATTCAATTATATTTTCTAAATATCCACTATATTCCATAGATTGTGCCATGAACTGTAAATTGAAGCATTAATAGAATCAACCATCCCTGCCCTCGCAGAACTTGAAATTTTAGCCAGGTATCATTCTGACATAATTTAGCTTATAGTAGATAGCCATGACTCTGCAATTAAAGGACCAACATTTGAATCCAGTTCCCTCATTGATTAGCTGAATGGCTATAAGTGAAACATTCAACATGTTTATCCATCAGTAACATAGTGAAAATAAAAATACATCACGTGTTGTTATGGGAGTTATATGCAAGTACCTTGTACAAGATAAACACAGAATGATTGCTATTACTAAATTCATTATGAGACTAGCTCTCAGAAAATGTCTAATCTTAAATTCGATATTTATTTATTGGATATTTAAATAATTGCACTGAATTATTTCACAGTCATATTTGGCCTAGATTCACCATATAGTGCCATTCTATAGTGCTTGAACTTTAGAGTCAGATGTATTTTGAAAATCAGATTTTGTTTCAAAGTCTAGGAAATTAATATAGCATGTATGCCATATATTATATAACACTGAAGTACAGTCTGTGGCATGCCTATCATTAAATATATTATTATTTAGTACAATTAATGTTCATATGTGTGCAACACTGGAATATTCACATGAAGTGGGCAAAGTGTAGACTATGAGTAGTCATAATCACATGTTATTTCGGTCAGGTTTTGACACTAAAGTTTTGGCACCATCTTAGGTGACATCAGCTGTCAGTTTCTGGAGCTTTCCAGATTTGGAATTATGAATGAGGGATTATGGACATTGTATAGCCACACCTTAAGAGTAATTGAGAGAAGGAATTAAGCAGGATGTCTGGTAAGAGAAAGTAGCCTGAAAAATATATTTGAATAAACCTGTATCTACTAGGGGGTTAGATTTCCAAACTGGTTGCTTCTGGCAAACTTTCGTCCCCTGGGTCTACCCCTCCACTAGCTGCATCTGTATGGCTGACACAGAGCTTTGCAGCAGGGTGGTACAAAAACAGTACCGGGTGCATTAATACATGAACGTATTCCCAAAGCAAAAGAAAGCACAAGTTTGAAACCTCTCCTTTTCAGAAACTTCACCATTAGCTTTCCATGTCACCCTCCAATCTATCTCACAAAATCAGTTAGTTTTTCACAAAAGTCTGTCAACAAATTTGCTACACAGAGAAGCAGAGCAATCTTAAGACTCTCTCAGAGTGACTGAAAAGCATGCTGTACCATAGAGGATTGTTGTACATAGCTTCTAATAAACCAAACTACTGAGACATCACACAGGAGTGTTTATAGAGTGCTTTTACTAGCCACTGTAAACCATAGCCTGGTCTACTGAATGAGCAATATATGCTCCAAAAAAAAAAAAAAAAAGAATTGTTTTCCATTGCTTCAGTCAAATTAAATGGGAACTTTGAAAAGATATGTTCATACTGTGAGCTTTCAACAGCCTACACTTCTTTAAACCAGATACTTAAGTCAGGATAAAACCAAAGCAAGCACATTAATTTAAACATTCATGCTATCATATAAAAGGTGTACCTGGGTTGTGGCTTTGACTCTGGCTTTACAGATTGTTGTTCTTTTTTAATAAAGTTTTTCTAGAAGAAAAGAATTGACACAATTAGGAAAACAACTTCACTGTCAAATAAAATTTTAATTCCATTGATGTTCTATTATATTAATCAAAGGGAGAAAGAACTGTTCCATTATACTAAATGTTAAAAGCCTGATTATACTATATATTAAAAGCCTGAACAATCATATACATACGTATGTCTAATGCGCTCACGCTAAGTCGCTTCAGTCATGTCCGACTCTTTGTGACCCTATGGACTATAGCCCACCAGGTCCCTCTGCCTGTAGGATTTCCCCAGCAAGAAAACCGGAGTGGGTGGCCAAGCCCTCCTCCAGAGGATCTTCTTGACCCAGGGATCGAAGAGTCTCCTGCATTGCAGGTGGAGTCTTTACCGCTGAACCACTGGGGAAGCCCCAATTATGAGCCTAAAAACATATATAAATATGTGTACTCAGCAGCATATGATCACAGAACCTCTTCCAGCATCTTCTGGCCCCCAGGAATACAACTCTTGATTATTTCAGTGAGCAAATATCCATAAAGATCTACTACAGATATGAATTTATTTACTTGGTTATTTGTCCCCCATGTTATAAAAATATTAAAGTAGCTTCCAAAAACACAGTATGTATTAAAAAGGAAAAAAATATCAAGTTGAAAGGAAAATATGAATAGAAAAACAATGTCAAGTGTTTCTGCTTTTGCTTAATGTGTTACACAGATCTGTCTCTCAAATTTCTAGCTATCAAAATATTGTGGCCTAAACTGTGTTCCCCTAAAATTCATATGCTAAAGCCCTAATCCCCAGATGTGATTCTATTTGGAGATAAGGCCTTTTAGGAGGTAATGAAGATTAAATGAGATCATAAAGGTGAGGCCCTAATCCAACAGGACTGGTGGCCTTATAACAGAAGAGGGGCCACATGTGTGCACAAAGAAAAGGCCATGTGAGGACACAGCAAGGAGAAATCTGTAAGTCAAGGAGAGAAACCTCAGGAAAAACTCACTGTGTCCCAGAACTAAAAGAAAATTAACTTCCACTGTGCGAGCCACTCACTCAGTCCATAGCGTTTATTATGGCAGGCCTGGCAAACTAAAATGCAAAGTAACAAAGAAAGCACGGTCGTTCTGATACTCACAATGTCTATAAGAGAAGCACACTTATTTTCTGTAAATTTTTTTCCATTAGACTAATTTTGACGATTAACTTTTCTTCTAAAATTTCTTCCATGAGTACTTTAAAGGAAGCCTGGGATAATGGCATGGTCAGCTTCAAGAGCATCTCTTCAATAATGACACTGGAGTGCTTAATATGGATCTTTTATACAATCCTTCAATACCAGTCAGCAGTGGAAAGAACAACTCAGAAAGATAATTTTTCAAGACCTCAGAATAACTGGGCCATTCCCTTTCTGGTCATTAGGTGTGATCCAAAGCTTAAACTGATACCTAGAGGCAATGCATACCCAGTTTATAATCTGCTATGACAATTATTGTGCCCAAAATAGCTTTTGAAAAGATGGCCTTGAATGGGAGGAATTTGAGGCAATCTTGTTAATGAGTGAAGACTAATGGATTTTGGATTGTTGGCGTTGTCTTCCCTCTCAGACTCTAGAAGAAGTCAGTACCAGAAAGTGTCTTGGCTATGGATGTGTTTCTCATACCATAAGGAAAACATTTATTTTAGTTTTGTTTTTAAAGTTTCAAGTATATATATTTCACCACTGTTTGGCACCTGGAGTCAAAGAAGTCTGCTCTATAAAATCTCAGGATATATAAAGAATAAATGTAAACATGAAATATGGAAGAAATCTGTATTTGTATTGCAATAGGACTCAGTTTTAAGACACAGAGTGATTATTTTAAATATATTAAACAAATCATAAACTTCTCCTTTGGAGTCAAGCTTCACTCTATCCTACAGTGAGTATTCTCCTGAATGCAGTCTGACTTGTATGTATAAATTTTTATTTCATGCCATTCATTTTTTAAGGTTGAAGATTAACTTTTCTTCTATAGTTGCGTTAGAATACAATATTAACCTTGAGAAGCACTTTGTATTATCTCTTGACTACTTGTTCCTTTTAGAACTCCCTGATCATGTTTTCTATTTCAAAGCAAAAAATCATCCTCAAAAGTAATATTGTACTTTTAAAAATGTATGCGCACATATAGGTGATAATAAAACATGAAACAGGACCTATAGTCTAAATACCACCCTCAAGATGTTCCATGACACATATTCATGGCTAGAAAAATACTCATGGCTATACAAATTATTTTTTAACCTATATATTCCATACTTTCACACAAAACAAAGTGCTTGGCTTGAAACACACTGTCCTTATAAGATATACTATTTACACTTGCCAGCTTGATTTTTTTCACTGCCTCCTTCTCTGGCCACATGACACACTCTCCATTATGAAGGGTGTCAGATATGAAGGTCATTCAGCAAAGCAGCCTGACAACCATTCTTTTTTTAAACGGTGGTTGTACAAGACACAGACTAAAAGGCAGCCACCCCAACTTCAGGATTTTAACACTTTATTTGTCTGTTCTGGGTCCTAGTTATGGTATGCAGGATCTTTTTCAGTGGCAGGCATATTCCTAGTTGCAGCATGTGGGATCTAGTTCCCTGCTGCTAAGTCACTTCAGTCGTGCCCGACTTTGTGCAACCCCATAGACGCCCACCAGGCTCCCCTGTCCCTGGGATTCTCCAGACCAGGGACCAAATCTTGGCCCCCTGCAGGGGAGTGTGGAGTCTTGGCCACTAGACCATCAGGGAAGTCCCTCAGACAAACAGTCTTGAGGATTCTTACTAAAATGTTCTCTGATTTTTTTCTAGTGACATCTGTTGTTTCTTTTTCTTCCTACTTAACATAATTAGAACCTGAGGGATTTGGGGTCATCTTTTTGCAAAGTTGCTTCAGTCGTGTCTGACTCTGTGTGACCCCATAGACGGCAGCCCACCAGGGTCCTCCGTCCACAGGATTCTCCAGGCAATAATACTGGAGTGGGTTGCCATTTCCTTCTCCAATCAGCACTCCTTTATTTAAGGGTTCTTGGTTTTTTACCTAAGTCTTCGTTTTCTCCATACCTATATATTAAAATTGCAAGTCCATTTTGCCTTGGTGTTTCTATTCCATTCTCTCTCAAAATGTGTCTTCTTACCACAGCTGCCACCTGCTTCTCGAGACCTCCCCAAGGTCCTAGTCTCTTCATGGCAATGCATTTCAAGGGACACATTCTAAATACTTGGTTGAAGATGTAAGTCACTTATTAAATACTCATGTCAAATTTCCAATGTTTTTAACAACCTGTGTTGATTTACTTCAAACCTTTTTTTCAGACTCCTTTCCCACATATTTTCTCAAACCCCACAATTTAACTGGCACCAATTTGTGATAATTCACATAATATTATTACATCTCAAACTTCCTTTCAGAAGCAGCTGTCTTATCTACCAATTCCCCCTTCTTTCCAAATCTCATCTGGAATTTGTGTTTTCCTTTTGACAATGCTGCTAACTTCTCTCACAGTTTAATGATTAAATTTTTGCACTGATTAACCAGAAATGAAATACGGAAAAAAGCCTTTCATTTTGCACCTTCACGCTAGCCATGTTTCTATATTACTACTATTAGCGTCAAATTCTACAATATGTTTGCAGTATAAACGTAATCTATAATTGGCACATTATGCCTCCAATACTTTACCCTAAATGTAGTTAAAGGGTATTTTCTAAGTAGCAAGAAATTTTCATAGTTTTAAACAGCTTTGTGACCCTACCAGAAGCATATATAAACACACATTTAAGGTAAATGAAATGTTTCTTTAAAAATAGGTAACAGTGAACAGAAATCACTAATAGCATATACATGTAAAATTACAAATTACACATTAAAACATGTGAAGTAAACTGAAAAGCTTTTTCTGCCAAGCTTGAATATAAACATTCCTGTTTCCCCAGCAGAAGTCAGTCATGTCACCAGCACATTCTGTGAAATAGCAGTGAGTTGCATTCCTTACACTGCTACTGCTTCTTGATAAATATTTTAAAAAGAAAACTGTCAATAAGTTGCACACATGCAGAACCAAAAGGCAATGGCAACCCACTCCACTAATCTTGCCTGGAAAATCCCATGGGTTGGAGGAGCCTGGTGGGCTGCAGTCCATGGGGTCTCAAAGAGTCGGACATGACTGAGCGACTTCAATTTCACTTTTCACTTTCATGCACTGGAGAAGGAAATGGCAACCCACTCCAGTGTTCTTGCCTGGAGAATCCCAGGGACGGGGGAGCCTGGTGGGCTTCCATCTATGGGGTCGCACAGAATCGGACACGACTGAAGCGACTTAGCAGCAGTAGCAGCAGCAGAACCAGAAGGCACAAAACACATGATTTTGGAATTTTTCACAAGTCATTTTCTTTATATTGTTGTATTTAAGCGTTTCTTTCTCAAAACACACAGAAAGAACAGGAAGGTTTTCGAGCCACAGAATCTCCCCCAGGAAGTTGCAATAGGCCCAGGTAACCCCTAGTTTCTCCAAACCTGCTCATGGAGCCCTAGATGCCTCCACTTTGAAGGTGTTCTCAAGTGTGGGGTTTCCTTTACTTTCCTTATGAGAAGTCAGGGGAATGCCACAGGGAACGCTGGTCACTTGGTCACAGCCACGGCCTCAAAAAGTCATTCGACTTTCAGAGGAGGAAAGCCTGAAGAAGGTGGCCCAACAAAACATAGGTTGGTCCTTTACCAATCACTAGACAAACGTCTTTAATCTCCAAGGGAAATCAAGCCTCTTTGACAGGTAGAACTTTAAGGCTAACATGGTAGCAATACAAAGATGAGTAAGAAAGACAGAGAAGTTTACATCCCAGTGTAAGTCCCTCTCAGGGTTGAAACTTATTTGTAAAAGATATAATAAGGCTGTTATTTCTTGAAGCATGTTCATAGCAACAAATCAGAGGATAATACTATAATACATTCTAAAAATAAAAATCAAAGATATTTTAAATGCATAGTTGAGATGAAGGGAAAGTAATGGAATTCCTTTCTGGTCAAAAACAAGAAGAAATGTTGAATTTACTGTTGTATGAGTTCTGAGACTTGTCTCTGCCTCAGGGATTGTGTGGAAATTTTAGACAACCTAGACCCTGGGTTTTAATGAGCTCTGTGCCTCCTGAGAAATCTGTATGTAGGTCAAGAAGCAACAGTTAGAACCAGACATGGAACAACAGACTGGTTCCATATTGGGAAAGAAGCATATCAAGGATGTATATTGTCACCCTACTTATTTAACTTATATGTGGAGTACATCATGTGACATGCTGGGCTGGATGAAGCACAAGCTGGAATCAAGACTGCCAGGAGAAATATCAATAACCTCAGTTACACAGATGACTCCAACTTTACAGCAGAAAGCAAAGAACTAAAGAGCCTCTTGATAAAGTGAAAGAGGAGAGTGAAAAAGCTGGCTTAAAACTCAACATTCAAAAAGCGAAGATCATGGTATCTGGTCTCATCACTTCATGGCAAATAGATGGGGAAACAATGGGAACAGTGAGAGACTTCATTTTCTTGGGTCTCCAAAATCCCTGCAGATGGTGACTGCAGCCATGAAATTAAAAGATGCTTGCTCCTTGGAAGAATGACAAGCCTAGACAGTATATTAAAAAGTAGATATATCATTTTGCCAACAAAGGTCAATCTAGTCAAAGCTATGGTTTTTCCAGTAGTCATGTATGGATGTGAGAGTTGGACTTTAAAGAAAGCTGAGCACTGAAGAATTGATGCTTTTGAACTGTGGTGTTGGAGAAGACTCTTGAAAGTCCCTTGGACCACAAGGAGATACAACCAGTCCATCCCAAAGGAAATCAGTCCTGAATATTCATTGGAAGGTCTGATGTTGAAGCTGAAACTCCAATACTTTGGCCACCTGATGTGAAGAACTGCCTCATTGGAAAAGACCCTGATGCTGGGAAAGATTGAAGGCAGGAGGAGAAGGGGCAACAGAGGATGAGATGGTTGGATAGCATCACCGATTCAATAGATAGGAGTCTGAGTAAACTCTGGGAGTTGGTGATAGACAAGGAGGCCTGGCGTGCTGCAGTCCATGGGGTCACAAAGAGCCAGACATGACTGAGTGACTGAACTGAACTGAACTGAACCAATTCAATGGACATGAGTTTGAGCAAGCTCCAGGAGTTGGTGATGGACAGGGAAGCCTGGTGTGCTGCAGTCCTTGGGATCGCATAAGTTGGACATGACTGAGTGACTGAACTGAACTGAACTGTGCCCTCTAGTTGAAAGCACTGGAACCCAGAGCATGAAAAAATGTTAGAGTTGAAAACACCCTGTAAAAGGCTAGGGACTGGAAGTATAATATCCTTAGCATATAACTGGGATTTTCAAATTTCCATGGGGTGAGAAAGAAAGAGAAAGAGAAAGAGATATCATGAGTCTACTTGTCTGGCATGGCCTTGGCTCTGGGTAAAGAGGGGGCAAAATCCCCTCCTAGGAATTTCTAGGCCAACACCTCATTCATAAGGTTTTGGTGCCTCACTTCACACTATCTGAAATTCCCTAAACTACCCCCACCCCACAAAAAAAGGCAGCAAATTTAGAGTAAAAGGTCCCAGGTTGGTGGTGGTGGTTGTTCTGTCCATTCGCTAAGTCATGTCCAAATTTTGCGACCCCATGTACTGCAGCGAGCCAGGCTTCAGTAGTTGGTAGTCCTCTAAAAATGTACCCGGTAAAAGCAAATATCAATATAAAGAAGAGTGTAGCTTAAAGTTTCAAAGAATTTTCATAATAAAATACAAAGAAAAATGAGCTCCCAGTCAGAAAATCATCGAATATAAGAACTATTAAAAAGCAGAGACATTACTTTGTCAACAAAGGTCCGTCTAGTAAAGGCTATGGTTTTTCCAGTGGTCATGTATGGATGTAAGAGTTGGACTATAAAGAAAGCTAAGCACTGAAGAATTGATGTTTTTGAACTGTGGTATTGGAGAAGACTCTTGAGAATCCCTTGGGCTGCAAGGAGATCCAACCAGTCTATCCAAAAGGAGATCAGTCCTGGGTGTTCATTGGAAGGACTGATGTTGAAGCTGAAACTACAATACTTTGGCCACCTGAAGTGAAGAATTGAATCATTTGAAAAGACCCTGATGCTGGGAAAGATTGAGGGCAGGAGGAGAAGGAGACAACAGAAGATGAGATGGTTGGACAGCATCACCAACTCAATGGACATGGGTTTGGGTGGACTCCGGGAGTTGGTGATGGACAGGGAGGCCTGGTGTGCTGCAGTTCACGGGGTTACAAAGAGTCGGACACAACTGAGTGACTGAACTGAACTGAAGCAATCAAGGTGTCAGAAAAAACAACAAGCTACACATTCAGAAATTTTAGGACTGCAATACCCTAATTAAGGTAAACAGAATACAAAATAAGAATGAGTTTCCTTTTCTATATATTCAGAAATATATTGCTGCTGCTGCTAAGTCACTTCAGTCGTGTCCAACTCTGTGCGACCCCATAGACGGCAGCCCACCAGGTTCCCCCATCCCTAGGATTCTCCAGGCAAGAACACTGGAGTGGGTTGCCATTTCCTTCTCCAATGCATGAAAGTGAAAAGTGAAAGGGAAGTCGCTCAGTCGTGTCTGACTCTTAGCGACCCCGTGAACTGCAGCCCACCAGGCTCCTCTGTCCATGGGATTTTCCAGGCAAGAGTACTGGAGTGGGGTGCCATTGCCTTCTCCGCAGAGATATATTAAAGGACCCCAAATTATCAAAGTTGACCAAGCTAATTTGGAAAATAACAACTAGACACTGTAAAAATGAAACATATGATTGAAATAACAGAGAGCTAAACGAATAGCAAAAGACAAGAATGGATACACAAAAATATTTAAACTAATATAAAAATAGAAATCAGGTAGGAAAAAAAAGACCCAGGATGCAGCACTGAGAGGCAGAGAGATGGCAAATATGAAAAAGAGGGAAAACAAGAAAGACAACTGAATGGAAGGCAATGTATATGTAAGGACAGTTTCATAAAAAGTTTTAATCAGAGTTTATACAGAAAAAAAAGGGAAGAAAAATACCATTTAAAGAGATAGTAACAGATTTTTTTTTCCCATACCACAGAAAGACACTGATTTTAGGAAGCCAAATAAAAACCAAGCAGAATAAACAGAAAACCACACTTACACATCTCATAATAAAACAGCAGAACAACAATTAAGTCCTTAGAAGTAGAGAACAGAGACACATTACTCACAGAAGAAAGACAACTGGATAAACATCTGATTTTTCAACAGTGGCAGTCAGAAAACATGAAAATGATAACCTCAATGTTTAGAGAATGTATTATTGAGGATAAAAGTAAATATAATATGAACAGAAGCTTTCTGCCAACTGACCCTTACCTAAAGTGAGTGAAAGTCACTCAGTTGTGTCCAACTATTTGTGACCCCATGGACTGTAGCCTGCCAGACTCCTCTGTCCATGGCATTCTCCAGGCCAGAATACTAGAGTGGGTATCCTATCCCTTCTCCAGGGGATCTTCCCAACCCAGGGATCAAACCCAGGTCTCCCGCATTGCAGGCAGATTCTTTATCAGCTGAGCTACCAGGGAAGCCCTTACTAAAGGTACTTCTAAAGGACATAGTTCAAGAAGGAAAACCATCCGATAGGCTTGTGATGCTAGATATAAAAGTGAAAGTGTTAGCTGCTCAGTCGTGTCTGACTCTTTGCGACCCCATGAACTGTAATCCACCAGGCTCTTCTCTCCATGGAAATGTCCAGGCAAGAATACTGGAGTGGATAGCTATTCCTTTTTCCAGTGGATCTTCCCAGGGATCAAACCCAGGTCTCCTGCATTGCAGACAGATTCTTTACTGAGAAGGCAGGTAAAAAATTGGTAAGCATGTACATAAACATAAACAGGTAGGGAAGTATAAAACAATATGACAGTTTCTACATAATTTGTGAAGCTAAATAGAATGAAAGAGAGAACTAAACACTAGTAGTTAGGGCAATCTAAGATTTCTGTATGAGGTGGGAAGAGGATAAGTATATTTTAAGTTAAAAGTATGTATTAAAATTCCTAATTTAACCACTTAAAAAAAAGTAAAAACAAGAACATAAATGTCAAATGAGTACAAAGAAAACTAGCACAATGTCAAACTTGTACTAAGGACAAAGGAACAAGAGGGTAAAATGTCAATTTACCAAAAAAAAAAAAAAAAAAAGGATAAAATGGAAAGACAAATGGAGAACACAAAATAGAAAGGGTGTAAATGCACCTAAATATATTTTTTAAAATACCACTCTATGGTGTTCACAAAGAAGAAATAATAGTGGCCTAGAAATGTGTGAAAAAAAATTTCTCAGCCTGATTTGTCATTAGGGAAATGCAAATTAAAATTGCAAAGAAGTATTTCACACCTTCCAAATTGGCAAAGGTTAAAATTTTGACATATTAAGTGTTGCCAAGCATATGAAGCAATGGGGATTCTGATAAACTGCTGCTGAAAGTGGAAAACTGTTCACTGTATTGCCTGGTAACACTGAACACACATGCGCCCACTGACCAGTACAGCCAGTCTACTCCAGGCTGCTTGTGGCTGGAGGCGATCAATTATCCAGGTAGTTAATAATCAGTTACTGAGTTCCTACTCCCCAGGCCCTATCCACCTACCTCCCAGGCTAAAGGGATCAATATTCTAGCATCTACATAACCCATTCTCAATGTATCAGGGTGCAGGCTCATACCGATGCTGGGAATTCTTACCCTAGAGAAACTCTTGCACCTAACACTTGTCAAAGAATGTGGTGGAATTGTTCACAATAGGACATAACCTTTTAAAAAGACAAATATCTCTCAGCAATGGAGAGGATAATTAAATTTCAATGTGGTTATTCAATGGGATGGTGTGCATCCATGAAAATGAATGAACCATGAGGGCAGAGGTCAACATTTATGAACATTGACAGTTCTCAAAAATACATTGTTGGGCAAAAAGAAAGAGAATATATTATAATTTCATACACACAAAGTCAAATACAAGTAAAATTAAGCAAAATACTAATTGGAGTTGTGTCTAGATGTGCTAAAATTATAAAGAAAACAGGGGAACACTTAACGTAAAATTAAGAAGATTGGTTTCTTCAAGTTATGAAGGGAGTGAAAAGACACAAAGAGTTCTGTTTCCTAAGTTTTATAAGTATTTGTTTCAGTTTTATTCTTTAAGATATATATATAGAGCTACATATAGATATGTATATGAATAATAGACTGTTTTGCACTATTAACACATAAAACAATAGAAATCTTTAAAACCATGTGATAGAAAAGTTCCCGAAGTTTAAGGTGAATGTCAGTCCCCCAAGAAAGAAAAGAATGAAAAGACTTTGGAAATCTATACGTTTTCCAAGTTTATCAAAACCCCCTAGGAGCATAAGTGGCTCCAGATCTACCCTGTATGTTCTTGGAAATTTCAAAATTCAAGAATGCCAAGCAATGGAACAGCTGCTGCCAGGAATGAGCTATCTGATTCTGAAGTTTTAACTGTATGAACCTATAAATACTATGACTTCCCTAGTGGCTCAGTTGGTAAAGAACCTACCTGCGATGTGGGAGACCAGGGTTCAATCCCTGGGTCGAGAAGATCCCATGGAGAAGAAAATGAAGGCACCCCACTTGAGTATTCTTGCCTGGGAAATCCCAGGGACAGAAGGGCCGGGCAAGCTACATACAATCCATAGGGTCACAAAAGAGCTGGACACAATTTAGTGACTAAACAACAAAAAATTGAATGCATGTTAAAAGCTGCCCAGCCACTAACTAAAGTTTGGCTAACTACCCTTGTTTGAAGCACTTTTATGGGGAATTACATAAAAGTATGCTTCTCAAACTTTATGTGTTTATAAATCACGAAGATCTAATTCTTCGAAAGTAAGGATACACTTGGATATATTGGCTTATTGAAATTGTACAGATTACTTTATTGGGGTGAAGGGTCTATTACCTGGCATACTTTCCCAGGCCAATTTTGATATTCACTATTTTTATTTCATTATTTGAAAATGTGTTTCTCAGATCTTTGATTGGTTATAATCTTACTCATCAACATTCACAAGAAAATGCATTCCTATCCTGCCATGACTCTAAATGAAGCAGAATGCATTCCTGTCCTGCTACGATTCTAAATTAAGCAGAGAATAGTTGTTATACAGTTGGCTAAGTCATGTCTGACTCTGTCTGCGACCCCATGGACTATATCAAGCCAGTCTTGCCTCTCCTTCATTATCTCCCAGGGTTTGCTCAAACTCATGTCCATTGAGTCGGTGATGCCATCCAACGAACTCATCCTCTGCCTCCCTCTTCTCCTCCTGCCTTCAATCTTTCCCAGCATCAGGGTCTTTTCCAATGAGTGGGCTCTTTGCATCAGGTGATCAAAGTATTGGAGCTTCAGCTTCAGCATCAGTCCTTCCAATGGCTATTCAGGGTTGATTTCCTTTAGAATTGACTGGTTTGATCTCCTTTCTGTCCAAGGGACTCTCAAGAGTCTTCTCCAGCACCATAATTCAAAACCATTAGTTCTCCAGTGCTCAGCCTTCTTTATGGTTCAAGGCTCACATTCTTGTACATAACTATGGAAAAACCATAGCTAAGACTAGACGGATCTTTGTTGGCAAAGGAATGTCTCGGCTTTTTAATATGTTGTCTAGGGTTGTCATAGATTTTCTCCCAAGGAGCAGGTGTCCTTTAATTTCATAGCTGCAGTTACTGTCCACAATGATTTTGGAGCCCAAGTAGATAAAATCTGTCACTGCTTCCACATTTCCCCCTTCTATTTGCCATGAAGTGATGGGACTGCATGCCATGATCCTAGTTTTTTGAATGTTGACATTTTTTGCTGCTTTTGTTGAGTTTTAAGTCAGCTTTTTCACTCTCCTCTTTCACACCCAATCAAGAGGCTTACACACACACACACACTATATATAAAAGAGATAAACAACAAAGACCTACTATATAGCACAGGGAACCAGGGAACTGTGTTTGATATTCTGTGATAACCTATAATGGAAAAGAATGAAAAAGAGTGTGTGTGTGTGTGTGTATATATACACACACATATACAATTGAAGAATAAAACAATATACTTGTACCAAGGAGTAAGCACTACTTCATTATATAGTGATCAATCGTAGTGTATTATACAGCAGTATTTTTATGTATAACTTAAAAAGAAGAGGTGGCAAGAAAACTGACCTTTTCCAGTCCTGTGGCCATTGCTGTGTTTTCCAAAGTTTTTGGCATATTGAGTGCAGTACTTTAACAGCATCATCTTATTAGGATTTGCAATAGCTCAGTTGGAATTTCATCACCTCTACTAGCTTTATTTGCAGTAATGTTTCCTAAGGCCCACTTGACTTCACACTTTAGGATGTCTGGCTCTAGGTCAGTGATCACACCATCGTGATTATCTGGGTTGTGAAGATCTTTTTTGTACAGTTCTTCTGTGCATTCTTGCCACCTCTTCTTAATATCGTCTGCTTCTGTTAGGTCCATACCATTTCTGTCCTTTATCGATCCCATCTTTGCATGAAATGTTCCTGTAGCATCTCCAATTTTCTTGAAGAGATCTCTAGTCTTTCCCGTTCTATTGTTTTCCTCTATTTCTTTGCACTGTTCACTTAAGAACACATTCTTATCTCTCCTTGCTATTCTCTAGAACCCTACATTCAGTTGGGTATATCCTTCCCTTTCTCCTTTGCCTGTCACTTCTCTTCTTTCTCAGCTAGTTGAAAGGCTTTCTCAGACAACTGCTTTGCCTTCTTGCAATCTTTTTCTTTTGGACGGTTTTCATCACCACCTCCTGTACGATGTGACAAACCTCCGTCCATAGTTCTTCAGGCACTCTGTCTACCAGATCCAGTCCCTTGAATCTATTCATCACCTCCACTGTATAATCATAAGGGATTTGATTTAGGTCATATCTGAATGGTCTAGGAGTTTTTCCCCAGTTTCTTCAATGTAATCTTGAATTTTGCAATAAGGAGCTGATGAGCTGAGCCACAGTCAGGTGCCAACTGTATAGAGCTTCTCCATCTTTGGCTGAAAAGAATATAATCAATCTGATTTCAGTGTTGACCATCTGGTGATGTCCATGTGTAGAGTCTTCTCTTGTGTTGTTGGAAGAGGGTGTTTGCGATGACCAACGTGTTCTCTTGCCTTTCTCTTGCTTTCATTTTCATTTCCAAGGCCAAACTTACCTGTTACTCTGGGTATCTCTTGACTTCCTACTTTTGCATTTCAGTCCCCTGCGATGAAAAGGACATCTTTTGGGGGGTGTTAGTTCTAGAAGATCTTGTAGGTCTTCATATCTGTACTTCAGGTATTTGTCAGGAAAAAATTACATTGAATAGACTGTAACTATTTATCAAAAGCCCACTTAAAAGGCAAAATATTATGGGGAATTGCCTAAACAGTATTTCTCAAACATTTATATACTTATAAATCACTATTGATCTTATTAATACAATAGATTTTGATTCAGTAGATTTGGGGTGGGTCCTAAAAGCCTACACGTTTAATCAGTTCCCAGATGATAATGATTCTGTTGACCCACGGAGTGGCAAAGGACTAGAGGATATTGCCCCACTCCACAAAACATCCTAAAATCTAACTCTGATTTAAACCAAACCTGCAGAAAATTATCTAATTTTAGTTGATTATTGTTTTTTTTTTCTTTGCATACTTTTGTTTTTGAGGAAGCAACAGCAGTGGAAATCTATGTGAAAATTGAAAACCAACACCTCTTTGGAAGACAAATTATCAATATATAATAAAAACAAATAAGAAACATAACAACAACTTCACTAAAAGGAATTTATCCTAAGGACATTAAGAATATGCACAAAGATTTAAGTACAAATATAGTGCACTGCATCCCATTAAAGCAGTCAATTGCCAAAATAACCAAAAATGAGCTATGTACATTCAATGGAATAGAGCTGTCATTGATTTAATGTTACAGAATATACGCTAATAAGATGTTCAGAATATATTTTCAAATGAAAAAATAAGATTATAAAGCATTGTTGTTGTAATAAGTGTGGTTGATTTTTTCATTTTTTGGCTCATTGGGGTTTCCTTCAAAATATAGGTATTGCAAGCATATTTGTAATTGCAATTTAGTATAGTATCTCATTAAGCTAAAAGTGTATAACTGAGGACAAAACTTTTAATGAATACACTTGACTTTTTAGACTTTTTTCTGACCATTTAAAGAAGCAAATCTAAATCAATGCAATATTAACAGCCACAGCAAGATCCAAAGCCTGTGGCCATAACCCTGGATACCAGCACTTTCTACTTCCCCTGGCACTTTCTGTGTCTACTTATTATTACTACTGAAGTTTTCATTCATATTCAACATCCATGTCTGGTGCATTTTGTTTGATGAAAACAAGCTAATTAGTGCTGAACCTTTCCTAGTTCATAAATTTATTCCTAAGAACATTAAAATGAAGTCAAGTAAGACATGTTCAGTAACAGATGTTTGCCTTTTTTGGCTGCCTTTTTACAGTTTGTTCTCTTTCATTACTTTTTAAGAAATTTAGTTAATGTTCCCTTTCCTAGAGAACAAGCATACCTAGCTTCCCAGGAGGTGGGGGTGGGGGGATTCCCCAGGGCAGGCACAGTCTGTTCACTCCCTTAACCTAATAGTTGTTCCAATGTTCTCTGCAGCCAGCTTTTCATTTTTTTCATCCAGATTTTGGTAACAATCACACTCCAGCTTATTTCAGAAAGGATGAATATGTGGACTGGGAGATTATTATAAAACTAGAACTGTGGTGAGCACTATTATTAATGCCCAGGGTCCTAGAGTCTCTCAAATACCTTTCCCACAAGAGGATATCAGAGAATAAAAGGTCAACATGATTGACAGAATTTGATTGAATCCTTTGGCTTCTATGGTAAAGAAAGATTGTGAAGTGAATTCTGAAACTAAAAAACTAATGGTCTCCTACAATCAAAGAAATGAGAAGTGTAGATCAAGATTCTTCTCTAAAAAAATGTATCAGTCCAAAAATACAAATTTAAATGGTTTATATTTACCTACCTTCCATTTTTGAATATTTTTTAGCGTGAGTGGTATTGTGATGTAGTTTAAATTGTGGTACATTGGTAAACCTAAGTAACATTATAATCCAAAGCATGCATTCATCAACAGTGCTTTCTTTTAAAACTTTGTTAGAATAGTTTTAAATATATATGCAAACCAATTTATTGTGACTGTACATCTTAAACTATTGCCAAAGGAATTCTACATAAAGTACCTCCTTTATTTTTTCCCAAAAGTACTTTAAGGCAACAGTAGAAATTTTTATCTAGAAAGAAAGATTCAAAAAAATAAATTTTTATGAACATACTTAAGACCGTATAAAATATATGATATAAAAATATCAGGTTCAGATAATCCTGCTGCACTGAAATGTAGAGTTTTACCTGCAAGTACATACATTAAAATAATAAGTATATATATATATATGTATATCAAAATAAATATCTGCATCATTCTCACAAAGATTCAAAATTTTATATTTCATAAGAAAATAAATATACATTTCAAAATTAAAATGTGAAATTTGTATTAAATATCACTACTCCTTGTAACAGGACCATAACAAATAAATTTAAAAATTAGAAAAAAGAAACTGTTGGAATGTTGTTCAACATGTCAAATCATAGTCATGTAGTTAACTCAAAGCTTAAAGCAGTAGCAAGCCTACTACAGGATTTTTAACATATCATTTCAATTACTATTCAAATTACTATCCAATTAATATCCAATATTCAATTACTATCCAAAATGATCTTTTTAAATATAAGAAATTATTTTAATAAATAGAAATTTTAAACTTAATAGTCACAATGATTTATGTTAATCCTTTGAAATATCAGAAAATCAAATCAGATGACCTTTTTATCAAATATAGCCTACAAGATGAGAATATCATGAACATGAAAATAATTAAAATGTCTCTCAAATGTGTGGCAGAGGGAAGGAAAACAGCAGACAGAAGAGATTATGATGGAAGAGGAAAAAAGGAGGAAAGATGTTTTATATATTAAAAGTTAATTGACTACTTTTTATTATGTAGTAACATCTTTTTTTTTTTTTTTTAGGGGCACGTGCGGCTAGAGGCCCCGTGCGCGCGTGCACGCGAGACTGCGCGCGTGCTTGAGCGCACACCCGGCAGAGCGCCCACTTAAGGAATCCTATGTAGTAACATCTTTCAAGTGAATGCCCATAGTCTTTTGACAGCACAATTTGGTAAAGAATCACATAAAAATATCTAAATTTCAAAGAAGAATATCCCCTTAGATTCTTACAGTTTTCTTTCACCAAAATTGTGCAAGAAAATGCTCCAGAGAAAACTGATAAGAAATTTCATTAAAATCTAGTCAACCCATTCACAGTCAAAATTAATATAAAGAATAATGCTATATATTTGACATGTTTTCATTTCTAAAAATATTTCTTATAAAACTTATTTTAGTTGTGTTTATGTGATGATTCTACACATATGTGTAAAATATGACAGTGACTCCTGGTTTCTCTCACATAAGACTGTTCTCTTTGGGAGGTGCTGTGCTTAGCTGCTTCAGTGTACGACTCTTTATGCCCCCATGGACTGTAGTCCACCAGGCTCCTCTGTCCATGGAATTTTCCAGGCAGGAATACTGGAGTGGGTTGCCATGCCCTCTTCCAGGGGACCTTCATGGCCCAGGGATGGAACCTGCATCTCCTGCATTGTAGGTGGATTCACCACCGAGCCACAAGGGGAAATCCAAAGTGATGAATCTAGACGTATGTTTGAAAATATGACCAGTGACTCCTGGTTTCTCTCTTTGTACTTGTTCTCTTTGGGAGGAGGGAGATCCAAATGCCCAGAGGACTCACAGTATGTTCTTTGAAACACAAATCAACAGTGTGGAATGCAACCAGTTATTAAACCATTCTATTTGCTTGTATTCCCTTACTCCCTAGTGTCATGGTTAGGCAAATTCTTTTCACATAAAGACAGTATGGTACTGGCACAAAGACAGAAATATAGATCATTGGAACAAAATAGAAAGCCCAGAGATAAATCCACACACCTATGGACACCTTATCTTTGACAAAGGAGGCAAGAACATACACTGGAGAAAAGACAATCTCTTTAACAAGTGGTGCTGGGAAAACTGGTCAACCATTTGTAAAAGAATGAAAATAGAACACTTTCTAACACCTACACAAAAATAAACTCAAAATGGATCAAAGATCTAAATGTAAGACCAGAAACTATAAAACTCCTAGAGGAAAACATAGGCAAAACACTCTCCAACATAAATCACAGCAGGATCCTATATAACCCACCTCCCAGAGTAATGGAAACAAAAGCAAAAATAAACAAATGGGACCTAATTAACCTTAAAAGCTTTTGCATAATGAAGGAAACTATAAGCAAAATTAAAAGACAGCCTTCAGAATGGGAGAAAATAATAGCAAACGAAGCAAATGACAAAGAATTAATCTCAAAAATATACGAGCAACTCCTGCAGCTCAATTTCGGAAAAATAAATGACCCAGTCAAAAAATGGGCCAAAGAACAGACAGTTCTCCAAAGAAGACATACAGATGGTTAACAAACACATGAAAAGATGCTCAACATCTCTCATTATCAGAGAAATGCAAATCAAAACCACAATGAGGTACCATCTCACACCGGTCAGAATGGATGCTATCCAAAAATCTACGAACAATAAATGCTGGAGAGGGTGTGGAGAAAAGGGAACCCTCTTACACTGTTGGTGGGAATGCAAACTAGTACAGCCACTATGGAGAACAGTATGGAGATTCCTTAAAAAACTGGAAATAGAACTGCCGTATTACCCAGCAATCCCACTGCTGGGCATACACACTGAGGAAACCAGAATTGAAAGAGACACATGTACCCCACTGTTCATCACAGCACTGTTTATAATAGCCAGGACATGGAAGCAACCTAGATGTCCATCAGCAGATGAATGGATAAGAAAGCTGTGGTACATATACACAATGGAGTATTACTCAGCCTTTAAAAAGAGTACATTTGAATCAGTTCTAATGAGGTGGATGAAACTGGAGCCTATTATACAGAGTGAAGTAAGGCAGAAAGAAAAACACCAATACAGTATACTAACACATATATTTGGAATTTAGAAAGAAGGTAACGATAACGCTGTATGCGAGACAGCAAAAGAGACACAGATGTATAGAACAGTCTTTTGGACTCCATGGGAGAAGGTGAGGGTAGGATGATTTGAGAGAAGAGCACTGGAACATGTATATTACCATATGTGAAACAGATCACCAGTCCAGGTTCAATGCATGAGACAGGGTGCTCGGGGCTGGTGCACTGGGATGACCCTGAGAGATGGGATGGGGAGGGAGATGGGAGGGGGGCTTCAGGACAAGGAACACATATAAACCCATGGTGGATTCATGTCAATGTATGGCAAAAACGACTACAATATTGTAAAGTAATTAGCCTCCAACTTAAATAAATAAATTTTAAAAATAAATAAATGTTTAAAAAAAATAAATAAAGGGCTCAAATGATGTCCTCTGGAAGGCACTAAGGAAGGCACTTCAGAGTGATGGGACTTTTCTTAAATTCATTTTCTTGCCACCTTCTCACTTGAATGTTATGCTTTTACCACACTCAATTTCTTTTACTTCCTGAAACGCACCCTGCTCTTCCATCCAGACAACCACAACTGTTCTTTCCCCTCTGCTCCTCCATCCCTGAAATTTGTCACCACCACAATAGGTACACAAGCCCACACGCCCAGGCATTTATTTGCTTATCTCATCCTCATTCTAGAGTGTCATCAAATGGTGGAGTTCCCATCAGAGAACATTCTGATCCCAGAGCCACAGTAACATGATTGTAAATTAGCCACTCAATGAGGAGAGTTCTGCCTTGTCACTTGTAAGAGACATGGATGGACCTAAAGACTGTCATAAAGAGTGAAGTAAGTCAGAAAGAGAAAAGCAGATATTGTATATTAACACATATATGTGAAATCTAGAAAATGGTACAGATGAACCTATTGTCAGGGCAGGAATAGAGAGACACAAAGAGAACAGACCTATCGACACAGTGTGGGGCAGGGCAGTGGGATGACCTGGGAGACTGACTCTGCTGCTGCTACTGCTGCTAAGTCGCTTCAGTCGTGTCCGACTCTGTGCGACCCCATAGACGGCAGCCCACTAAGCTCCCCCGTCCCTGGAATTCTCCAGGCAAGAACACTGGAGTGGGTTGCCATTTCCTTCTCCAATGCATGAAAGTGAAAAGTGAAAGTGAAGTCGCTCAGTCGTGTCCGACTCTTAGTGACCCCGTGGACTGCAGCCCACCAGGCTCCTCGTCCATGGGATTTTCCAGGCAAGAGTACTGGAGTGGGGTGCCATTGCCTTCTCTGATATATACTCTAGCATGTGTGAAATAGATAGCTAGTGGGAAGCTGCTGTACAGCACAGGGAGCTCAGCTCCATGGTCTGTGGTGACCCAGGGGGATGGGATGTGGGGGTGGGGGGTGGTGAGAAGGAGGCTCGAGAGGGAGGGGATATATGCATACATAGAGCTGATTCACTTCACTGTACAGATGAAACTAACATAGCATTGTAAAGCAACTATACTCCAGTAAAAAAATTTTAAGTTCTTCACTCTCCTATGTTTCTAAATATTAACTAGAAATTAACTTCTTACACAAATTTTTGTCAATATTTGTTTTTATTCTAGATTTTTTAAGAGCACTACTGATATTAATTTTTCATCTCAGAATTTTGATAAATACCAGGGTTGTTTTAAACACTGACCTTCCTTCAGAATGTGGGTTTCCAGATTGATTCCTACATATTCATAAAGTTAGCAAACCTTGTAAAGAAGAGTTGTGAAATGAAATTGTAGAAACAAAGTTGGAGATGGTGGTCTCTCCTAATATTATTGCAATGTAATACTACATTTTTATGTTATGCAAGGGATGTTATTGACAGGTGTTCACTTATTTGGATAAATATTATCTTTCAAGATAATTAAGAGTATAAATATCTCAGGACTGCAGACAGCATCTTAAACTTAGTGCAAAGAAGTTTGTGAGCCTATATGCCATTGTTTAAAATAACTGGAAATTCTAATACAATTCTAATACAATAAGTCTGCAGTTGCAGAAATGAAATATTAAAGCTAAAGACATGTAACATTTTTGTATTATCATCTAATTAGAACTAAAAACATATAGGATACAAAATACTTTTAAAAGAAAATTAAAACTTCAGGCTTAAAGGGGATATTTTCTTTTAGCCCAAAGTAAGTATCGGAGAAGGCAATGGCACCCCACTCCAGTACTCTTGCCTGGAAAATCCCATGGATGGAGGAGCCTGGTGCGCTACAGTCCATGGGGTTGCGAAGAGTCAGACATGACTGAACGACTTCACTTTCACTTTTCACTTTCATGCATTGGAGAAGGAAATGGCAACCCACTCCAGTGTTCTTGCCTGGAGAATCCCAGGGACGAGGGGAGCCTGGTGGGCTGCCGTATATCCACATTAACTTTCTTATTTGAGAGAATTAAAATTTTGAGAGGAACTAACCTCTACAGAGTGTTTTGAAAGCAAAATGTGTTATATTTTTCTCTCCTCCCACAAATTCAAATACAGGATTTTCTGTACTCTGTCATCACTCCTAACAATGCAAGCTTCTTTCTACAGTCTCAATTTTTCTAGTTCCATTTTGTCTTCTGGACCTGATTGAACAAACTCACATCAAGATCACTTAACACTTCAAACCCATTAGGATGTATTAGGAAAACAGAAAATATAATCAGTGCTGATGAAAATGTGGAGAAACCACAACACAGGCACATTACTAGAGGGAATGTAAAAGGTGTAGCCAAGGTACTAAATATAGAACAGCGATTCCTCAAAGTATTAGACATAGGAATACAATGCTGCTGCTGCTCCCGCTTAGTCACTTCAGTTGTGTCCAACTGTATGTGACCCTATGAACTGTAGCCCATCAGGCTCCTCCATCCATGGAATTCTCCAAACAAGAACACTGGAGTGGGTTGCCATTCCCTCCTCCAAGGGATCTTCCCAACCCAGGGATTGAACCCCGATCTCCTGTACTGCTGGCAAATTCTTTACCACTGAGTTACCAGGGAAGTCCATATGGTTCAGCAATTCCACTCCTGGATATATACCCAAAAGATGTGAAAGAAAGGACTCAAACAATATTTGTACATCCATGTTCATAGTGAAATTATTTGCAAGAGTCAAATTGTAGAAGCAACACAAGTGTCCACCCTCAGACGAATGGATAAACAAAATATGGCACATATGTAACAGAATATTATTCAGCCTTTTGAAAAAAAAAGGAAATTCTGACACATGATACAACATGGATGAACCTTGAAGACATTATAAGTGAGACAAGCCAAGCACAAGAAAGGAGAATATTTGTTGCCAGGAGATGGGGGAAAGGAAGAACAAGGAATTCGTGTTCAATGGGTACAGAGTTTTAGTTTGGAAAGATAAAAATGTTCAGGAAATGGACGGTGGTAATGGTTACACAGCAGTGTGGGTATACTTACTGTATGTACATTTGAAACTGTTAAAATGGGAAATTTTATGTTATGAATAGTTGACCACAATAAAAAGAAAAGGGAAAAAAAACTTAACTTAGAACTTGGTGTTTAACCCCTTTTAGAATTGTTATTATTTTAAAGAATAAATGACAGGAGAAACCTTACTTAAAAAAACAAAATGTTAGACTTTCGATGGTGAAAACTAAAGGTGCAGTGAGCTGAAGGAAAATAATCTGAAGATTTCAATCTTACTCTCTCCTATCCATTCCCACCCTATGCCCAACATAATAGGTTTGCAAGGGTAACTGGACTGATGTGACAAGCCTCGTACTGCTCACCCAGTCTCCACTCTAGTCTACCCCAAATTCTTTAGGCAGGCACACATATCCAAAGCACCACCTATCATTCAAAGCCATGGTTTGTAGCCCTTTGCACTCCTAATTCCCCAGTCAGCAAGGATTGAACATTCCCAATCTTGCACTTGGGAGCTCGCCAGTCACATCTACTCTTGCCAGATTTACTCCCCAAAGTGATATATTTAAATATACTTCCTCACATAACTAGGAGAAATCTCTAAATTATTAATATAAAATAGCATAGAACTGGCAGGCATAGAAACAACAGTCCATTTATTCCCCTTTACTGGAAAAGAATGAAAACAACCATCTCTGGGTGTTACTTTTGCTAAGGATATGCATGAATTAGAAATATACACCCCATTAGCTGGAGGTAATCATTTTTTCTATATTTAATTAATATATTCTGAAAATAGTATTAATAGATTACAACAACTTTGAGTTTCAGGAAATAATATTCATATAATTTCCTCATCTAAATTCATACAATTTTCCTTAATAATATTCATATTATGTCCTTATCTAAAACAAGGATGTGATGATTGACTTTTAGTGTATTTACTTACAAAGAATTTAGTAGTAGGAGTTAAGTATTACATAATTGAAAAGGTTTGGTTTACAGGAAAAATATAAAAACTCAAGATTTTTTTAAAAAATACTAGGTAACAAGCTATTCAACAGGTAAGAAAAATAATTGCTATCAAAGTTGGACTGTGAAGAAAGCTGAGCACCAAAGAATTGATGCTTTTGAACTGTGGTGTTGGAGAAGACTCTTGAGAGTCCCTTGGACTGCAAGGAGATCCAACCAGTCCATTCTGAAGGAGATCAGTCTTGGGTGTACATTGGAAGGAATGATGCTAAAGCTGAAACTCCAGTACTTTGGCCACCTCATGCAAAGAGCTGACTCATTGAAAAAGACTCTGATGCTGGGAGGGATTGGGGACAGGAGGAGAAGGGGACAACAGAGGATGAGATGGTTGGATGGCATCACTGAGTCGATGGACGTGAGTTTGGGTGAACTCCAAGTGTTGGTGAAGGACAAGGAGGCCTGGCGTGCTGCAATTCATGGGGTCGCAAAGAGTCAGGCATGACTGAGCGACTGAACTGAACTGAACTGATCCAGTGGTGTTATGGACTGAACTGTGTGTCTCCCCACAATTCATATGAATCCTTAAGCCCCAGTGTGACTGTATTTGGAGATACTATCCGTGGAGAGGTAATTAGGTTAAATGAGCTCATAAGGGTATGGCATTAACCTAATATGACTAGCGTGCTTATAAGAAGAGAGAGAGAAACCCTAGACACACACACTGGAAAAGCCATGTGAGGACACAGCAAGAAGGCAGCCCTCTGCAAGTTAAGGAGAGAGAAGCCACAGGAGAAAACCACCCTGCTGGCACCATGACCCTGGACTTGCAGGCTTCAGGACTTTGAGAAATAAATTTCTGTTGTTTAAACCACCTGGTCTGGGGCGCTTTGTTATGGCAACCCAAGAACACTAATACAAATGATGAGTCAAAATCAAAAATAATTAATGATATGAAAAAAGGAAAAAGGCAAAGAAAGGATGAGACAGACACATTCACATACAAAGCAGAACATACAGGAGATGTAAGAAACTCAGATGCCTATTCAGACACTATGTGACACAAATGTTATTAAATGGCATTTTGCAGTCTTTTAAGAAATCATTGCTAAAGATTTTAGAACATATGAGTTGCTTTCACTATTTACATAGAGACATCACAGGACCTGCCCTGATGAGCATGTGAACTTAATGCGAAATCTGGATTCTATCTTCAAATCACAGATTCCCATGTCTCAGTTTAGAGAAACCTCACTCATAAACCATCAGTTTGTGGTCATGACAGTGTGCTTGGATTTTTAAAACTTCTTAGTGTCACACTCCTTACAAACATCTTTATTCTTGTCTGGCCTCCACTGTATTTTTCTGATAAGTTAGTTACCATTACAAAAATAGTTGCTATCACAATTGGGAAAAACCACCGTTACGAGCATTTTGGTTATTAGCTCTCTTCAAACAAAAACTAATCCACATATTTAAGGAGTTAAGGTGATCAGCAAGATTAGCACAAAATAACAAAAGCATTGCTTCAGGAAAAAAAAAAAGAATTTCAATGGGGAATCATTTTAAGAATGAATTATGCTCATAGTAACATCGTACATGTCATATCAAAATTAACTCAATCATTTGCCAGAGAAAACAATGGTAATTCAACTCTATGTCAGGTTTTACAAATACTTACACTAGAATAATCCTGAAATGCTAATGATGATCCAGAGAAACTAGGCCAACTGGAATCGTGAGTCAAACGGGAGAACCTTTTTGACACAGATCCTCTCCAATCATAGAGTGTCCTGTCTGTTAAAAATATCAACGCAGGTTAAAAGAATATTTATTCAGGAAAAATACACAGTGATCATACTGCTTAGTGTTACAAAGATGAAAGTAAATCATCTTTATAGCCCCACTATTCTGTATTAAAATCACATCTTGTCATCTAATCATAGCAAGATGAAGAAGTGATAGCAATGCATAAAGAGAGGCTTCAATTAATAGGCTTCCTTATACCATAAAGCTCTCGTGTTTTTATTACATACAGTGTGCCCATCAGAAAACTAATAGGTTCATTCTTTTGACTCAAGAACACTGACTTCTTTTGTAAGAGAGGCTTAAAGCAAAATCATATTTGTGAATAGCACTTAACAAAAATAAAAGAAAACCTCCTCTCCCTGTTACATAAGCCCTTTAAAAGAGAATTTAGAATTATTTGAAAGCAGAACTTTTGATATTGAAAGTATTTAAGGTAAATAGGTTGGAAGAGCAAAAGGTGAACCAGTATATACCCGCATATTTCTTCTGGCTCATAGAAGTTATCATGTAGGATTTCTGCACACAATTTTTATTAAAGAGGCGGAGATTCAAGATTTACTTGTTCACTTATTTCTCAGAAATACAATTTAATCCTGCCATCCAAATGAATCAAACTAGTTTTACGTTTCCAATTTTCTAATACTTCTTCATATACATATACTCTTCCCTAAAACTTTAAATTTAAGAGAGTCCTCCATGGACCGGTTAGTTCCATGTAAATTTAGAGAAAAATCAGAAGTAATACAGTCTCTCATTTCATTGCTTCAGTTTATTTACAGGACCATAAATTAATTGCCCTATATATGGGGAGGTAGAATAGCAATATAAAATAATGAAACGTGATATTATCTCAGAGACATTCTAATCAGTATACACATACACACATCCTGCTGCTGCTGCTGCTAAGTCGCTTCAGTCATGTCCGACTCTGTGCGGCCCATAGAGGGCAGCCCACCAGGCTCCCCATCCCTGGGATTCTCCAGGCAAGAACACTGGAGTGGGTTGCCATTTCCTTCTCCAATGCATGAAAGTGAAAAGTGAAAGTGAAGTCGCTCAGTCGTGTCCGACTTTAGCGACCCCATGGACTGCAGCCCACCAGGCTTCTCCATCCATGGGGTTTTCTAGGCAAAAGTACTGGAGTGGGGTGCCATTGCCTTCTCCATACACACATCCTACCGCATCTTAATTTTGCATGTATTTCCTCCATTTCAGTCAGTCTCTGCCCTCTATCAAAAGGAAAACTCTCTAGGAGAGGCAACATATAAATGATATATTTCATTCACAACACAATATGAAGAAATGAATTTCTTTAATGGAAGCAATGCCAATCATGAGTAGACCACAGAGAATCTGAAAATATTATCTAAGGAGAGGATAGCAAAGAAAAGGCCATACACATCATACTTTACTCGGGAACTTGTATAAATTCAGAGGGACATAAAAGGACAGCATAAGAGTTACTGAGATGTGAAAGCCCCCACATTTCCTATGAAGCTTTGCTGACTAATTTGAAGTATTCTTTAATTCATTAGCACTAGTCCTATTCCACCCACTTGCTCCAATGCACTTTGACGGCAAATATTCTATTTTAGATAACAAAGCATCTCTTTCCAATCTCCTTTTAAAATGTATAAACTCTTCTGGGGCAAGGACAATATCTTACTTGGAACTGCTGTATGATTCTGGTTCATTAGTAATATGATTAAAGTCACTATGTAAACACTGATAAATCAGAATTAGCCTCGTGAGGTTAAATCTCACAGGGAAAAGAGAATCTTCCTGATTACTGAGGAGCACAGCTAAATATGAAACCCAATGCTGTATGACTTATTTTTCCAAGAGATTCCAGAGTATTTCAAATATTTTATCTTATCTACCCACAAAACAGATCCATGTAATCGAGAAGTCATACATTATTTTCTTCAGTATACAGGTATCACACTGGAAAATATAGCTATAACTTTTCCACTTCAGGAAGCAGTAAAGCCTCCACTAAAATCCTCAAGGTGATCATTCACACACTGATCTATGCTAATGACTCCTCCTAAGAAGCCAGGCACAGAAGGTGACATGCAACAAATTCCAGTTTATTCCACAAAGTCAGTTGAAAGTTATAAGCTGATAGTTTGAAGAAGTCATACATCAGACTAAGTCTTCACAAACTCTTCACAGAGCCAATAAGCTTCAAAGGTAATGCCACAGGGAAGTGAAGATTCTGAATTCTAGGGTGTGTGTATGAAAGAGAGACAGCATACGAGTAGGCTGTACATTAATATGTGAAAAAAAAATTTTTTTGTCAGTATCATCAGCCAGCAGGATAGAATGAAATACTCTGAAGTTAAACAAATGTAGGCTAAATGCAACAGCATTATTTGGAAAGAAGCCAAAACGGTCCCCTCAAGTTGTGTGCATGTGCTCAGTCACACAGTCGTGTCCACCTCCTTGCAACTCATGGACTACAGCCTACCAGGCTCCTCTGTCCATGGGTTCTCCAGGCAAGAATACTGTAGTGGGTTGCCATGCACTCCTCCAGGAGACATTCCCAACTGAGGGATAGAACCCAGGTCTCCCATGTTGCAGGCAGATTCTTTACTGGCTGTGCTACCAGGGAAGTCCCCCATCAGGTTAACAAAGAATTATTAGCTAATTGTTAGTTTCTTAGTCATATCAAACTGTTTGTGACCCCAGTGACTGTAGCCCTCCAGGCTCCTCTGTCCATGGAGTTCTCCAGGCAAGAATATTGGAGTGGGTAGTCATTTCCTTCTTTAAGGGATCTTCCCAACTCAGGGATCGAACCCTGATCTCCTGCTTTGCAGGCAGATTCTTTACTATCTGAGCCACCCGGGGGAGCCCATTATTAGCTAAATAGCAGCTAAATCTGAACATTAAAAAAAAAAACTGTAAATATCCATACCAATGTCTTCCTGTCTTTACATTTCCTCAATAGTTATTTAGGCCTTTGAAAAATGCTTATACCACTAGTTCGTGTTATTTTGTTGGTTTCTTCATATCTCATCTATCTAGACTTGCGAGTCTTTCACTTGGTTTGTATTCTCCATAACACTGAACACAACACCGTGCCCCAAGAATAAGTTCAGTCCTGGGCTGACCTAGCATTGGCTGCAACGCCCATCAGCAAACTGCTAAGAGTGAAAGTTCCCATCCGATATAAACATCTGATTCCGTGGAAGAGTCTTTAAAGGGGGGCTTTTAAAATTCTATTTTTTTTTTCAGGACCAAGTATTTTTCACCAGATCATCTTCTCTCTCTTGATATTTGTCTTGATGTGTATAATGGTAATAGATTTCAAATACGTATCTGCTGGGGATGGCTTTTTATTGCATTTCCCATTTTCATTCAAATTCATGTAGTTAACAATAAGCCAATTATTTACACAGGTGAGAGATACTATTAAAATTAATAAGCATAATTATTTTAGACACCTAAATTACCTAGATGACTCACAGAAAACTGATAAGATTGCATCCAGTGATATAACCAAGAGAATGAAGAAATAAAACGGGAAATGGGGAGGAGGGAAGAAAAAAATCTCTAGCTAGTTAAAACATTTATCATTTTTCTATGATCTTTGCAGTGACAAGCATTTCCTTCACATTGCAAATGGACAGATTTGTCCCCAGGGGCTTCCCTGGTGGCTCAGTGGTAAAGAATCTGCCTGCAATGCAGGAGACATGAGCTCGATCCCTGGGTTGGGGAGATCTCTGGAGGAGGTCGTGGCAACCCACTCCAGTATTCTTCCCTGGTGAATTCCATGGACAAAGGAGCCTGGTGGTCTACAGTCCATAGGGCTGCACAGAGTCGGAAATAACTAAAGCGACTAAGCAGCAGACTTGTCCAAACTGTCCGAATATCAGTACAAAATCCAAAGACAATAGCAGTTTAAACTTTTCAATTATACTGTTTCAGTCAACCAAGAAACCAAATGTCCGTAAGAAATAATCAATGCAACTGCCTCCAACAGAGGCAAAGTCCAGATGCAAGCGCGATGTATCTTTATGAGGATGTGACAGAGCCCAAGACACAAGTGGGTTCAGTGGTCCTATGCCCTTAGAGCCTTTTTTATGCCAAGCCCATTCTGTTTCCCTTTTATCAATTCCTTTCTATCAATTAATTCTTTGAGTTAATTGCACATGCAGTTTTAATCTGTAGGTAATTACAATCAATTAATAGTTAGGAGACAGAATTAGCAGTTCTTAGTTTGATTATCTATATAATTAAAAGGGGGTGGTAAACTAGAGTTGACAAATAGCATCTTAATCAGTTGAATAATCAAACCCTAGAAGCTTGCTTGGGCAGCTGAATTCCATCTATTGCATTAGTTAGTTCAAATTTTAGAATCAATGACTGAAATGTCCATTTGAATCAATTTATATTGTCGATTTATAGTCAAAAATGAATACATTCTAAAATGACTTAAATGATTTACCTTCTTTTATTTATAATGAACTGCTTCCAAAAGAATTCAGTAAAAACAAAGAGCCAACAAACGAACTTATTTACAATCTACTGTATGTCCATGGCTCCCAAGTTGTATGTTATAAAACATCTAAGGAATATGACCAACTCCTTTTGTACAGGTTCTGCTTAACAGTTCTATTCTATGTTCTGAGAGATAGCAAATATAACATAGCTTTCATCTTTTTTTTTTTTTTTTTTGGCTATCTTATGGAAATAGCTGTTTGTAGATACAGAAGAAATAACAAGATGCAAGATAAGCTTCAGGTAATTTAGAAAAATATATAAGAACTTCGTTGTGATTAGGATATAATATAATGGGACAGTATCATCACTGTTGCATAATATCTTTCTGAATTATCAAGTATTTGAACAAGATTGGCAGATACTTCCAAGTGTATAGTAAATAAAAAATATTCAAAAAGAATCATGATTTCTGGTTCAATATGGTTTGTTACCTTCGACTGAGGCAGCCCCTTTTATAGTCCAAAATAAAATACCATAATAAAAAAGACAAAAATTTCAAGGTCACAAAAAATAAATTTAACCATTCACCTAGTGTCGACTGAGAAAAGTTTTTTTCATAATTAGGATAATGGAAGGGAATTGAGGAAAGCAATCAGTGATCTTTACATAATAATAAACCCCTAGCCCATCTGAAAGCCATTAGAAAGAGGCTTAAGACCACCTAAAAAAAAAATGAACAGAACAACCAACCATTTCTCTAAAATGTGGGTGCACCTATTCAGAACCACTTTCCTCTCCATGCCCCATCCATCACAATCCACTTGACACCACAACTGCAAGAAAACAACTAGGAATGAAGTAATCCTGGCACCAGGATTCCATACAGTCCTGTTTTAAGGAAAGAACCCTGCGCAGAGGTGAGACAGGCAGTTCTCAATAGCAATGTACAGTGGGGACTGTAATTCTCATGTGCTGAACAGCTAAGAAGAATAAAGAACAAAGGAGTGGAATAGGACAGGCCCCACACTGGCAGAGCCAAACTATATTCCAGATGGGTAAGTGGGTACTGACACCTGCTCATCAAGTATAGAACTAAAAGAGGTGACCAACCACCCAAGTGAACATGGAGCAGAGCTGCGGTAAACCCATGTTCTCCATGGGTAATCACTCCCTTTGCATAGATCGGTTTCTCCTTATTCAGGGTAGAGCCTACATTAATCATGGCAATGATAGTTAACATTTAATGAGGGCCTAGTTTGCTAAACACTTAAGATACATTATATATGTGTGCTCAGTCACTCAGTTGTGCTACCCCAGGGACTGTAGCCCGCCAAGCTCCTCTCTCCATGGGATTTTTCAGGCAAGAATACTGGAGTGGGCTGCCATTTCCTTCTCCAGGGGATCTTCCTGACCCAGGGATTGAACCCATGTCTGCTACAGCTCCTGCATCGGCAGGCAGGTTCTTTACCACTGTGCCATTTGGGAAACCCTGAACATACATTACTTATCTATCCAGAATATTAACCTACAAGGTCCGTGGTGAGTTTATCCCAGCTTAACAGCAAAGAAAATTAATTAAGTCACTTGTCCAAGTTCAGACAATTGCTAAGAGGTTGTGTGAACCCAGGCCACTCCAAATTTGAAGCCTGCAGGACCGTGACACAAAGGGAAAATTCCCTGTAGTAGACTGAACAATGGCTCCGAAGATACCATATCTTTATCCTTAGCTCATATGATTTAAAGGGTTTTATGGGTAAGATTAAATTAAGAATCCTAAGAAGGGAAGATTATCCTGGATTATCCCGAGGGACTACACGCTAGTATCCTTACAAGGGGGGTTGGGGGTGAATGTGACTAGAAGGGGAAAAGAAAATATGATGACAGAGGCAAGAAATCAGAGTGATCTGAGAAAGAGGTCATGAGCCGGGAAATGCAAGCAGCCTTTAGAAAGGCAAAGTAGATTCTTCCCTAGGGTCCTCAAAGTCTTAACTGAGTCCAGACTCTCGATACCTGGACTTAGTCCAGTGCAATTAATTTTGGATTTCTGGCCTCTAGAACTACTGGAGAATAAATTTGTATTGGTTTAAGCTAGCAAGTTTTGGTAAATTGCTAGAAGAGCCATGGAAAACTAATGCAGTCTACAATTCTGAAAATCTAGTAAAATATTTCACAAGACTGAGAAGAAAATTTTAGAAAAGTGTTGGCATTCCCACTATATTGTAGCAAGCCAACTCTTCAAAATAGAGGCCAAAATATGGGGTGCATGTATCTTTCTGAATTAGTGTTTTATACACCAATTGGATAAATACCAATGAGCAGAACTGCTGAGTAATGAGATTGTTCTATTTCTAGTGTTTTGAGGAACTTCTGTACTGTTTCCTATCAACAGAGTACAATGGTTCCCTTGTCTCAACAGTCTCACCGCTATTGTTATTTGTAGACTTTTTGATGATAGTCATTCTAACAGGTGTGAGGTGATATCTCACTGTGATTTTGATCTGCATATCTCGGATGATTAGCAAAGCTGAATATATTTTCATGGGCCTGTTGGCCAACTGTATATCTTCTTTGGAAAAATGTTTATTCATATCCTCTGTCCATTTTTTTTAATTTTATTTTTAAACTTTACATAATTGTATTAGTTTTGCCAAATATCAAAATGTTTGGGTTTTTTTGAATATTGATTTGTAAGTGCTGTTTATATATTTTGGATATTAACCCCTTACCAGTCATTTGCAAACATTTTCTCTCATTCATTCGGTTGTCTTTTTTATTTGTCCATGGTTTCTTTTGCTGTGCAAAAGCTTTTAAGTTTAATTAGGCCCCATTTGCTTATTTTGCTTTAGTTTCCTTTACCTTAGAAGACAGGTGCAAAAAAATATTGCTAAGATTTATGTCAAAGAATGGTCTGCCTATGTTTTCTTCTAGGAGTTTTATGGTTTCCAGTCTTACATCTAAGTCTTTAATTCATTGAGTTTACTTTTGTATATCATATGAGATAATATATCTGAAGAAAATTAAAACACTAATTTGAAAAGAAACATGTATCCCAATATTCATAGCAGCATTATTTAACAATAGCATTACTTATAACACTTGAAAAACCAGGAGCAACCTAAGTGTCCACCAAATATGAATGGATAAAGAAGATGTGGTATACATATACAATTGAATATCACTCATCCATATAAAAGGATGAAATTCTTCCATTTGCAACAACGTGGATGGAACTAGAGAGTATTACAGTATTATGCTTAGTGAAAATACAGAAAGGCAAATATGCTATTTTATCACTTACATGTAATACCTAAAAAACAAAACAAATGAATGAATATAGAAAAACAGAAACAGGCTCACAGATACACGAGATTAAACTAGTGGTTACCAGTTGGGAGAGGGAAGTAGGGAGAGGTAGGGTAGGGCTAAAGGAATAAGAGGCACAAACTACTATGTATAAAGTAAACAGGCTACAAGGATGTACTGTACAGCACAAAGAATATAGCCAATATTTTACAACAACTCTCCCACTCCAGTACTCTTGCCTGGAAAATCCCATGGACGGAGGAGCCTGGTGGGCTGCAGTCCATGGGGTCGCTAAGAGTCAGACACGACTGAGCAACTTCACTTTTACTTTTCACTTTCACGCACTGGAGAAGGAAATGGCAACCCACTCCAGTGTTCTTGCCTGGAGAATCCCAGGGACGGGGGAGCCTGGTGGGCTGCCGTCTATGGTGTCGTGAAGAGTCAGACACAACTGAGCGACTTCACTTTTACTTTTCACTTTCATACACTGGAGAAGGAAATGGCAACCCACTCCAGTGTTCTTGCCTGGAAATCCCAGGGACGGCAGAGCCTGGTGGGCTGCCATCTATGGGGTCACACAGAGTCGGACATGACTGAAGTGACTGAGCAGTCTTAGCAGTAAATGTAATAAGATGTATAAAATATTGAATCACTATGTTGTACACTTGGAATTAATATACTATTATAAATCAATTAAACTCCAATTAAAAATAGAAGTCAAAAGCAACAAGGATAAATTAAAGACTTAAAAATAAGATTTGTAAGGTAAATGAAAATGGAAATAAATGTTTTTTAAAAGACAAGAAATACAAGGAAACCAGAAATGTAATGGCAGAATTATAATGTACTTCAGAGTTAGTGGGGATGTAAAAGATAGTGCAGAATATCAAATGACTGGATTTGGCAAGCACTCCTAGAATGCAGAAGAAAAGTATCCAAAGACAAAAATAATGAGAGACAAGATTACAGATTAAAGAGGACAAAAGATAAATATACATGAAAGAAATCATATACTTTACCAAAGATGAAAACAGAACAATCAGGAATGAAAAAAATAACACTATTGAATTATAATTTTCTGAGCTGAAACAAAATTTGCATCTTCTGAGTATCGGCGCTCATTGTATTTTAGGAAAAGTTAATTAAAAGGGATTTGTATGCAAATGCATTCTGCAAAAGTAAAGGAATAAAAAAATTTAAATTATAAGATTAAAGAAAAATTCATATATATTTAGAAAGAAGAAAAATCTCAACGTTGCAAAACTCAGGTCCTTTCCAGATTTCTTCTGTGAAACAGCAAAAGAACCCATACATAATAGAATACCATCAACAGAATTTCCAGAGAAAAGAAAAGGTGTGAAACAGAAATTTTGTGACAAAATTGTTTTCAATGTATGAAGTATGAAGGTCAGCAAAAAAAAAAAAAAAAAATCGTTCTCAAATATACCAATGCTCTGAAAAGCTGCTCAGAAAAACACGTTGTTTTTAAGTAAATAAACAAACATTTATCTGAAGACCAAGACATGAATCAAAATCAAGGATGCAGGGATTTAGAAATCATGGTGTAAGAGTTCCAGAAGTTTTTCCTGTAATCAGTATTCAGTTCTAGAAGGATCATTTGTGGTATGTGGATGCTGTGACTCTGATGTAAAGATTGGTCCTGCCAGGCTTTACCTCATAGTTTCTTTTGCTATTCTACTTTCCCAGGAACCAAATGATTAGTTTCCTAGGGTATACACTTGAACTCACTCGTAGTTCCAATGAAATGTTCTTTCAAATGGAATCTTGCTCTAGAAGCAATAACCAGTGTTGTTCTGTCAGCACTTACAATGGCTAAATGTTTGGAACATGTACCCAGAGACCCAGTAAACCACACAAGAATAACAACAATATAATGACTATTTTCAGGTTCACAGAACTTAAATCTGACTTTTCTCCTTTTAAAAGTTCAAACTGAATTGCCTGAGTCAGGGCATCACCCCTCACAAAGATCCTCTTTATATCATAGAAACACTCTCTGAGTGTTCTTATGGAGCTTTGCTGTTTAAGGATAAAAATATACCTGGGAAACAGATTCGACAAAATATACCAGAATTTAGCAGTGAGTATCTCTGGATGGTGGAATACTAGAGGTCTTTTTTCTTTTCTGATAGTTGTCTGTATTTTCCAAATTTTCTGAAATCTATTATAACTAATAGTAAGTTTTAGGAAAAACATATTTTAAATGAAGCCATAAAAATTTAGGTAAAAATAAGTGAAATTATGTAAAAAACTATGAACAAAAGCAAAGTATCACAGAACTTTAGGAATGGTTTACCTTTCAGGAGGCAACACACTGAGACTAAATTTTAATCCCTTTTTTTTTTTTTTTTTGTCTAACAAGGACATGTTGTATTTATAAAGGAGAAAATACAATTAGTTTGAACTTCTTTTAACAAAACATGCATACAAAAATAAGTGTTTCCTTTAAATTTGTCCTCAATGATCAACACATATTTTGAGAGCAGGGACATCACATAATCTTGAGAGTCAAAACTCTTATTCCCCTCCCAGGAAGTAAAAGTAAATCTGCTATGTCCTATGTCCAATTAATATACTATTATAAATCAATTAAACTCCAATTAAAAACAGAAGTCAAAAACAACAAGGATAAATTAAAGACTTAAAAATAAGATTTTTAAGGTAAATGAAAATGGAAATAAATGTTTTTTAAAAGACAAGAAATACGAGGAAACCAAAAATGTAATGGCAGAATTATAATGTACTTCAGCTTTGGAAAACGTCCGTCTCAGGCTTAGAACCTAAAGACTCTTGATTAACTGAAGCAGGTGTCAGGGTACCAGGTCTGTCACTAATTAATTCCTGCAAAGCAGGGGCAGCTATCCGAATACGTGATTTGAAAATGCCACTTCTTTTTAAAGGTTTTGTTTTTTTGTTTTTTTTTTTTTAATTTGGACTTCTTTTAAAGTCTTTATTGAATTTGTTACACTATTGCTTCTGATTTTTTATGTTTTGGTTTTTTGGCCATGAGGCATGTAGGATCTTTGCCCCTCAACCAGGGATGGAACTGGCTCCCCGTTCATTGGAAGGACAAGTCCAACCACTGGCCCCCCAGAGAAGTCCCTGAAAATGCCTCTTGATTGCAGTTCACCTGTAATCTTTTCCGAGAAGCAATGTGACAAATATAAGCGCATGTTGGTAGCAGCCTGCAACAGCAGGAGGGCAGGGACTGTGCCCAGTGGCACTGTTTCATCCTCCACACAACTGAAATGCCTGGTACAGAATACGTGCTAATTGTTTATAACAAATGAATTTAAAATTAACTGGATACAGTGTGGTTTACAGGTGGCAATGATGTCATAGGTCTCTAGACAAAAAAATGACAAAGGTCTAGGAGAAAACTGCATATTGGGTGATAATTTAATGGGAGTGTTCTTGGTGTCTCTGCCTCCTGCAAATGAAAGCAATGACTAGTCTTCTGTTCGTCTTGTACAACTCTAACTTTTTTAAAATGAATTCTTTCAAGTTTATTGTATACTGCTGTTTAGGCCATATGGATCTTACCTATTTTGGTGTCCACACTCATACCTGTTTGGTGAAAACGAAAATTTGAAGAGACTTCTAGGAAAGTAATTATCAGTAAGAAGAATCTATTAAAGCTCATATTTTTGATGTAATATTAATTTCTAGGAATCTTTCATAGGGAAATAATCTGGAATGTGCCAAAAGATTTATTAACAAAGATGCTTATTACAGTATTATTTATAACTGTGCAGATCAAGTTAGTTTCTGAGTTAGCATAACACTGCTATTCTTAGAAAAAGATGCTTGCAAGGTTGAGCCTCAGCTGGCATCTAAGCACTTAGAGGGTAAACAGTTCCCTAGCCCCTGATGTAAAATTTTCCCTGAAAGATAAGGGTATCTCACTATGCCTAAATTGTACAAACAATATGATTTAGCTTTCCTAATAAATAAATCAGCTTATCCTAAGCTGATATGAATATCAGCTTTCCTTCTGAAAGTCTGGAATATTGGTACATGCTATGCAGACAGTGCCAACGTGAGCATGTCCCAGTAAAAATTTTGGGTGCTGAGTCTGTAACGAGTTTCCCCAATATATAACCCTTCACATGTGTGATGACTCGTTGCTGGAGGAATCAAGTACCTCCGTGTGATTTCCCTGGAAGAGGACTCCTGTGAGCTTGCTCCTGATTTTCTCTGGACTTCACCCCATGTGCCTTTTCCCTTTGCTGATTTTGCTTTGTATCCTTTCACTACAGTAAACCTGAGCTGTTGATAGGACCATATACTGAGTCCTGTGAGTCCTCCTAGCAAATCACTGAGTAGCCTTGGGGTGGTCTCAGGATCCACAACACAATAATCAAATTAGAAATAAGATAATATTCCAGTAATGGGAGATTGGTTGAGAAGTTTATAATATATACATGCATTGTATTATGTTTTGATAAAAATTTTACCTATGAATTTTTTTACATTATACAAAAATGTAAAATATGATATACCTTATACCTTTAATTATTAACAACAAAGAAAAATCTGTAAGCCAAAGGACTGGACAAAAATATGCCAAACTGCTGAAAGTGGTTGGGTCATATTTTTGTCTTTATTTTCTTTTCTTTTGTTCTGAATAGGCTGAATGTGAGGTTCATAAATTCTTATACCTCACTCACCACCTTTTGAGGAAGGCTTCCTCATACTCACAGGTTATGCATGAGTTAGAATTATTGTGCAAATTCTGGAATGAGAATTAAAAATTCTGGAATGGAATTAGGAAATAAAACCAAGAATCAAATCCCCTAAGAAAGACTGTTAATTTTTTTTATATTTGCATCTGTGTTTGATGATCAACTTGTCAGAACATTGAAGTTCATTAATACATCATTATCTTTATTGAAAGCTCATTAAAGCAACACATTCAATGTAAGAAAAAAAGACTCTGGTGACAAAAATGAAAGGATAATCATGGAACAAAATCTTAGCCTTGCTTATGCTTGTATCTTTATTCCAAATGTTTCACTCTATTCTTTTCTACTCTCCTAATCAGTTAGCAGTGAGTGAGTTTGTCACTAGCAAGGTATTGACCTTTTATGATTAGTGAAAATTTAAAACCCAACTACAGGCAGAGAACTGTAGAAAACTATATTAAAACTCTGTGTAAGTACAAAGTGATTTGCAAAGCCCAAGTCTATAAAGCTACAGTGAGCATCATACATAAATATAACAAACAAGATTTTGTGAAACAAGCTAATGATGAGGACTTTCCATTGTTATGATCAACATTTACAATCTAGTTTTAAGGATTAGTCAGTTTCAACTGGTCCTTTTCAGTCCTTTCAACCATCACCAGAAAGGAAGCAAAGATAAAACACAAATCAAGGTTTCTACTTGTTATGACTACTAAAGTCTAAGTTCTGATAAAAATTCTGAATATTAATGTATTAAATGTTATCTATGAAGTAATAATATTAAATCTTATCTATGAAGTTCAGTAGCCATGTGGACCCTGTTTTCATTATTACTAATAAATTAAAATTGACTGTACTAATAAAATATTTCACAGATGCTCTGTCTTCTTACTCCTACACATCCAAAGATCAAATTCAACAAAATTTGGTTCTTTTGAGAAACATATTATGTATCATTTTAGCACCAACTTTAAGAATAGTTAACAAAATTATGGGCATTTCTTAGTGATTTTACTAACTACTATGCCCATATATGATTTTTTCCTCTAGTTAAAGTGCTCTACTTGCCTTAATCTAAGAGTATTGAATTCCATAGCCACTCATTTGCTTATGCCACAGTGCCCACTTATGATGGTTAATTTTAATGTATCAACTTGTCTAGGACACAGTGCCCACATATTTAGTCAAACATATCTAAATGCTTCAGTGAAGGTATATGTAAATTATTGACATTTAAATATGCTTTGTGTGAAAGCTTTCCAAAAGGTGGGTGAACCTCATCCAATCAGCTGAAGGCCTTAAGAAAAAGACTAACCTCCCCTGAGGAAAATTCTGCCAGCAGACTGCCTTCAGACCTGAGACACAACATCAAGTCTTCCATGAGTCTCCAGTCTGGAGCCCACGCTACAGATTTTAGGCTTGCTAGTCTCCACAATTGTATGAACTAATTCCTTAAAATAAATCTCTCCATATATGAGGAGGAAGGGTGAGAGAAAGATTTATTTTTAAAAATCACTTATGGAGAAAGAGAAACCTACCTATCTACCAGTCTATGTATCCTCCATTTATCTAGATGTCTATGTAAACATATTGATCAATAAATATCTATATCTGTATTTATATCTATAGAAAGAGATCCTATTGATTCTGTTTCTCTCAAGAACACTAGCTACGATCCCTGACCAGTTTTGACCTTCCCAAAGCACATCCAGCTTTCCAGGACAACTTGTAATTCCATCCTTTTTCTCATCACTCATAAGAACATATTGGAATTCAAAGGAATGTAGCTGGCAGGATCACAAAAATAGCCCTGAATCCATCCTAATTATTAAAAAGTTAATTTTAAAAGTTTTGTCTTCTCAGTATTAAGAAACATATGCCTTGCAATCACCTCACCCATATGATATACCAATGTGAATAGTCAGGGAGGCTGAAAACCATCCAGCTCCATCACTGGGACAGAACATAACTTATATTGTGGGTTACCTTTTATGTTTTAACTCAGCCACAATATTATAAACTTTATAAGACATGGCTGATGTCTAAAAGCTTTTTGTATTCATTATATACCTATCATGGTATTGTGTATAGTCAATTTTTTAAAAATTAAAAAGAAATTACTCAATTTAATTGCCTTTAGATTCAAATGACATCTTTACTTCTATGGATACTTATACCAAATGTCTTTATCCTTATAAAAAATGGAAGCGAAAATAATATCATAACTATATCTCTACTTGAATGTAGTTTTATAAAAATAATATAAAAATGTGGAATTTGAACAACTACTGGTAATAATATAATTTTTAGATGAGACCATGGTATTTTGGTATCCTTTAAGATACCTTAGATTTTATAATAAAACTGAAAAATATTGTGGGTGGATGGCAAGGAATTTCCTAAAGTAAGAAAGGCAATGTCAAAGAATGCTCAAACTACTGCACAACTGCACTCATCTCACATGCTAGTAAAGTAATGCTCAAAATTCTCCAAGCCAGGCTTCAAAAATACATGAACCGTGAACTTCCTGATGTTCAAGCTGGTTTTAGAAAAGGCAGAGGAACCAGAGATCAAATTGCCAACATCCGCTGGATCATGGAAAAAGGACGAGAGCTCCAGAAAAACATCTATTTCTGCTTTATTGACTATGCCAAAGCCTTTGACTGTGTGGATCACAATAAACTCTGAAAATTCTGAAAGAGATGGGAATACCGGACCACCTGACCTGCCTCTTGAGAAATCTGTATGCAGGTCGGGAAACAACAGTTAGAACTGGACATGGAACAACAGACTGGTTCCAAATAGGAAAAGGAGTACATCAAGGCTGTATATTGTCACCCTGCTTATTTATCTTCTATGGAGAGTACGTCATGAGAAATGCTGGACTGGAAGAAGCACAAGCTGGAATCAAGATTGCCGGGAGAAATATCAATAACCTCAGATATGCAGATGACACCACCCTTATGGCAGAAAGTGAAGAGGAACTCAAAAGCCTCTTGATGAAAGTGAAAGTGGAGAGTGAAAAAGTGGGCTTAAAGCTCAACATTCAGAAAACGAAGATCATGGCATCCGGTCCCATCACTTCATGGGAAATAGATGGGGAAACAGTGGAAACAGTGTCACACTTTATTTTGGGGGCTCCAAAATCACTGCAGATGGTGACTGCAGCCATGAAATTAAAAGACGCTTACTCCTTGGAAGGAAAGTTATGACCAGTCTAGATAGCATATTCAAAAGCAGAAACATTAGTTTGCCAACAAAAGTCCGTCTAGTTGAGGCTATGGTTTTTCCTGTGGTCATGTATGGACGTGAGAGTTGGACTGTGAAGAAGGCTGAGCACCAGAGAATTGATGCTTCTGAACTGTGGTGTTGGAGAAGACTCTTGAGAGTCCCTTGGAGTGCAAGGAGCTCCAACCAGTCCATTCTGAAGGAGATCAGCCCTGGGTTTCTTTGGAAGGAATGATGCTAAAGCTGAAACTCCAGTACTTTGGCCACCTCATGTGAAGAGTTGACTCATTGGAAAAGACTCTGATGCTGGGAGGGATTGAGGGCAGGAGGAGAAGGGGACGACGGAGGATGAGATGGCTGGATGGCATCACTGACTTAATGGACGTGAGTCTGAGTGAACTCCGGGAGTTGGTGATGCACAGGGAGGCCTGGCGTGCTGCGATTCATGGGGTTGCAAAGAGTCGGACACGACTGAGCGACTGAACTGAACTGAATCCAAGCTGAGAAGGAAATTGAGTTGGTGCATGGATCAGACAGTACTGACCATGAGTTCATAATTACTAAACCCAGGTGATGAGTACATGTGGATCTATTATCCTCCTCTCTTTATTTTTGTATATATGTAGATTTTGAGTAATAAAATGGCTTTTCATCTATTTATTCAAAAGTATATAAACCTTCTCAATGCCAAGAAAAGTTTTAATTAAACAGCTAATCATCAGAAAAAGAGAGCAGACAACAGAGCAACACATAAAGAATGATACTTTTCTATCTGGCAAAATCTGGTTTAGAAAAGAAAGAATAAAACTGAACAATTAGGTATAAGGAACTCAGCTAAGTAATAAAATCCCCAAGTCCTCATATGGTGACTTTGCTAAAAATATTCTAAAATCCTATGTCAGAAACTCTCTACCTGAGAGAGTTTCTGAGAATCTCTATCAGCATCTCTAAACAGCATCAAAAGTTTGTTTATGGTCTATCTTTTCCACTAGAACATAAGCACTGCAAAGTCAATAGCTTTTGTCATGTTCATCAGTGCCTCTCCAATGAGAAGAGCACAGATAGTAGGTGCTCAATAAATACTTGTCAATTATTCCTGTATATAAAACATGCTGTCTTCTGATTACCATCATAAGACCATACAGCATTAACTAAAAGTTTTAAACCATTAGTGTAAAAATTTGCTTCAAAGATTCAAGCTTTATTTATGTATGATTCTTTCCAAAAATTATTCATTAGTAATTCACATCTACTTATTATGTTAAAAATAATTTCTATATATATATATACATCTCATTTTAGCCTTATATCCAATGAGAGATAGCAGAAACAGGGATAATCTTTCCACTTCAGAAAATAAAAAACTGAAGCTCATAATATTGATCTGCTGAGATTTTAGCTCTGGTTTTTTACTCATGATCATTCTTCATTTGGAGAACTATCCATATAATCTTTTAACTTAACATATCTCTAAAATTAATCAAGTGCTTTCACACAACACTATTCATTCTAGTAAGGAATGAAACAGTGTCTAAGAAGAAGTTGGGCCCATGGCCAAAGGCTGAGACAGAGAAAATCATACCCATTATGTGAGCTTTACATTCAATATTAAGGAATATAATTTCAAAATCTTAAAAAAAATATGCAGAGTTCATCTTTTACTTTAAATATAGAAAGTCAGGAAAAGTCTTTCCAACTTTAACAATGAGAACAGCTCAGACAGTTAATAAAACAATAATGTTTTGAGCTTATCTGAGAGCTGAGGTCTCACGGCAACCTGATGAACTGCAATACCAGGTTGCCAAACTCTAGCAGTGAGAGTCAACACACATCACCTTGGGCAGAACATGAAGAGATGACAAGCATAGAAGCAGGGAAGAAGAAAACAAATGGAATTCTAATAAATCTTTTCAAGGCCAAATGTGGACTCACTTGATAGTACAGTTTTCTCGGAAGCCCAGACACCTGGGGCATCTGTATCCACTCCCCTAGTCTTTTCTAAAGGCTTCCACTGACTACTGCTGAGATAGATTGGGATCTGAGAGAGAGAGCTCTTCTGTGGTACAGGCATGTAGGACCAGAAGAACCCAAAGAAGCCTGTTTCCAAACCAGACCCTGCATGAGTACAAGGTGGTGCCTGGCTGATGCTGGGGAAGGAGCAGGAAACTTATGAAGTCATTGTTACTCTGACAGCAAAGTCAGACAAAGGTATTAGAAAAAAGAAGAATTATAGCCCAACATCATTAAACATAGATGCAAAAATCTCTAATAAAATATTAGCAAATCAAATTCATCAATATATGAAAAGCATAATATGTCATGGTCAATTAGGAGTTGCTCAAGAATATAAAGTTGGTTTTATATGTGAAAATTAATCAGTGAAATTTGTTATAGTAATACTCTAAGAGAAATCAAATAATATTTAAGGACATGCATAAAAAACATTTTACAAAATTCAACAATTAGGAATAAAAAAATTGTTCCAGAGCCAACTACAAAAAGGAAACTTCCAAATCCAGACAATAAGAACCTACAAAAATTGTAGCTAATATTCTACATGATGGTGAAATATTGAGTGCCTTCTGCTTAAGATGTGAAATAAGACAGGATATCTATAACCAGCATCATGCTAGGATTCATAACCAGTGCAATAAAACATAAGACAGAGATTTAAAAAAAGACAATTAAACAAAAAAAGTATAAATACCTTTATTCAGAATGCCATGATTGCGTATGTAGTCAATTCTAATGAATCAGAAATAAAACTAGGAGAACTAGTAATGAATTTTAGTACTCTCGCAAAGTACAAAGTCAATTAAAATATGAACCGTATTCTATAGAGTATCATAAACAACTAGAAAAAGGAGTTAAAAATCGGCATCATTTGCAAAAGCTTCAAAAACCAAAGCATTAGGATAAATGTAACAAATAGCAGGTAAATATAAATATAAAATGTATATTTTATAAAAAGAAAATATTGATAAGATGTGAAAGATTTAAATAAATGAAGCAATACACTATGTTCAGGGATTGAAGACATAACGTTAAGATTGTTGTTCTAAATCCCACAATTGATTTCTAGATTGAAAGCAATGTCAATTATAGTCACAGCCATCTTTTCTTCTGTAAATTGAAAATATAACTTAAAATTTACTTTGGAAAAGAAAACTAATAAGAATAGTAGAAACAATCTTGAAGAGAAAAAATGAGAGGGTATACATCATTTAAAATTTACAATAAAGCTATAAGAATAAGGTAATCAGGGAATGAAACAGAACAGAGTCCCAAAATAGATGTACACAAATAAAATCAGTTTTTGACAAAAGTACCCAAGCAATTCATTGGAGAAAGAAATCTCTTCAATAAATGATACTACCGTAAACTACACACAAAATTTAATTTGAAATGGATCATAGGGTAAAACATAAAAGCTAAAACAACAAAGCAGCTAGAAAAAAAATATAGATCTTCACAAACTTGGGATCAACCAAGATTTTTAAAGAAGAGACAGAAAGTACAAGTCACAAAGGGGAAACAATGAAAAAAATTAGACTTCTTCAAAAATAAAATCTTCTGCTCATAAGAAAACGAAGGAAAAAAAAGAAAACTACATACTGTGAGTAAATATTCATAACTCATGACAAAGGATGTAAATCCCAGAATACATATAGATTCTTGAGTTCAGCAATAAAAAGACAAACCACTCTATTTTTAAAAGACAAGCTGCTTCACAAACGGAGATCTACACATGTAAAACATGCATATGACAAAGTGCTCAGCATCATTAGTCATCAGGCAGAGGAATGCAAATTGAAGCCCCAGTGAAGCCCTATTCCCACTGAAATGACTAAAATGAAAGAGACGGACAAAAACAAATGTTGGAGAAAGTGGAGCAACTGGAAGGCCAACGGAAACGCAAAATGGTACCATGACTTTAGAAATTATCTTGTTTCTTAGCTAACATACATCTACTTTGTGACCCACCAATTCTGCATCGAGATATTAATGCAACTAGCCCACAGGCTCCTCTGTCCATGGAATTCTCCTAGCAAGCATACTGGAGTGGGTTGCCATTCCCTTCTCTTCAGGGGAATCTTCCTAACCCAGGGATGGAACCCAGGATGGAACTCATTGCAGGCAGATTCTTTACCATTTGAGCCACCATGTATCTTAAAGGTATTTGCTAATTTTAAGTTCATCTTCAGAAGAAATAATTCACAAAACAAATTAGGGCATTTCAAAATCTAAACAGCCAAGTAGTTTTCCTTGGACTAAGCTCCTTTTTTTCTCACTGGCAAATGAATTAAATTAAAAAAAATTTTTCTAACTGCTGCACTGAGGTGGTTTGCTGTGGAGGAGAATCAGAATTCCTGTGGATATTTTAAATTTATTAGTATAAGACCTTTTTAAATTTAGATATTTTATAATATTATTTATTAATTCAAGTATAGATAAGGGAACATTTCATGCAAAGATGGGCTCAATAAAGGACAGAAATGCTATGGACCTAACAGAAGCTGAAGATATTAAGAAGAGGTGGCAAGAATATACAGAAAAATTGTACAAAAAAGATCTTCACAACCCAGATAATCACGATGGTGTGATCCATCACCTAGAGCCAGACATACTGAAATGTGAAGTCAAGTGGGCCTTAGAAAGCATCACTATGAACAAAGCTAGTGGAGGTGATGGAATTCCAATTGAGCTATTTCAAATCCTGAAAGATGATGCTGTGAAAGTGCTGCACTCAATATGCCAGTAAATTTGGAAAACTCAGCAGTGGCCCCAGGACTGGAAAAGGTCAGTTTTCATTCCAATCCCAAAGAAAGGAAATGCCAAAGAATGCTCAAACTACCACAGAGCTGCACTCATCTCACACACTAGGAAAGTAATGCTCAAAATTCTCCAAGCCAGGCTTCAGCAATATGTGAATGGTGAACTTCCAAATGTTCAAGCTGGTTTAGAAAAGGCAGAGGAACCAGAGATCAAATTGCCAACATCTGCTTGATCATCAAAAAAGCAAGAGAGTTCCAGAAAAACATCTATTTCTGCTTTATTGACTATGCCAAAGCCTTTGACTGTGTGGATCACAATAAACTGTGAAAATTCTGAAAGAGAAGGGAATACCAGACCTCCTGACCTGCCTCTTGAGAAACCTATATGCAGGTCAGAAAGCAACAGTTAGAACTGGACATGGAACAACAGACTGGTTCCAAATAGGAAAAGGAGCCCATCAAGGCTGTATATTGTCACCCTGCTTATTTAACTTATATGCAGAGCACATCATGAGAAACACTGGACTGGAAGAAGCACAAGCTGGAATCAAGATTGCCGGGAGAAATATCAATAACCTCAAATATGCAGATGACACCACCCTTATGGCAGAAAGTGAAGAGGAACTAAAAAGCCCTTGATGAAAGTGAAAGTGGAGAGTGAAAAACTTGGCTTAAAGCTCAACATTCAGAAAACTAAGATCATGGCATCTGGCCCCATCACCTCATGGGAAATAGATGGGAAATGGTGGAAACAGTGTCAGACTTTATTTTGGGGGGCTCCAAAATCACTGCAGATGGTGACTGCAGCCATGAAATTAAAAGACGCTTACTCCTTGGAAGGAAAGTTATGACCAACCTGGATAGCATATTCAAAAGCAGAGACATTCCTTTGCCAACAAAGGTCCGTCTAGTCAAGGCTATGGTTTTTCCAGTGGTCATGTATGGATGTGAGAGTTGGACTATGAAGAAGGCTGAGCGCCAAAGAATTGATGCTTTTGAACTGTGGTGTTGGAGAAGACTCTTGAGAGTCCCTTGGAGTGCAAGGAGATCCAACCAGTTGATTCTGAAGGAGATCAGCCCTGGGATTTCTTTGGAAGGAATGATGCTAAAGCTGAAACTCCAGTACTTTGGCCACCTCATGTGAAGAGTTGACTCATTGGAAAAGACTCTGATGCTGTGAGGGATTGGGGGCAGGAGGAGAAGGGGACGACAGAGGATGAGATGGCTGGATGGCATCACTGACTTGATAGATGTGGGTCTCAGTGAATTCCAGGAGTTGGTGATGGACAGGGAGGCCTGGCATGCTGCAATTCATGGGGTCGTAAAGAGTCAGACACGACTGAGTGACTGAACTGATTGATTCAAGTATTTATATTCCATTGTAAAAATAGTCATCAAAGTCCAGTACTTCATAATTTATAGCTAACTTCTTCATAAACAATCTCATCTGATTTTTATATCCACCAGGAGAAATAGATAAGCAGGGATTTCCCCTGCTCAATATAAGACAAAACTACATTTTTCTTCTTTTGCTCTTCTTCTTTATCGTACTTGAAAGGCCCTTTAGTTTAACTATTTACCTCTTTGATTTCTTAAATTCTCACCACATTTTCCAACTGCATATTTCTCCATTTAAAGCTTTTCTCCTAGTCAAGATCCTCTCTTTTCCTAAATAATTATCCTTTCTATCCAACTTTTTTTTTATTGTAAGGCCAATCTTGGAATACAAAAGCAGTTTTTAATAGAGCTAAGAATACAGGGAAAGTTTTTTTTAACAGATCAACATCATCTTTCATCCTTCAGAAAATATTTGCTCTCATTTTCATTGATTATTAAGAACCTAACTGGCAAAACAATACAAAAAAAAAAGAATTATAACTATGAAGAATAATATAAAACAACTATGATTTTGCTTAGCCATTTTGCTTATTATTTGCCCCTACAATAATTTACCAATTCTAATTAAAACCATTTTTTAAAAACCCATGGTATTAGGATCACACATAAAATCTGTTTTTAATTATGTATTATTTCAGAAACACTAAAAACTGGGGAAAAAAAATTGCCAATACTATTTCAAAAATTCATGTTCTACAGATTAATTGCAGAAAAGCATTTTTATTCACAATTAGATGAAATTGCGGCAATTAAGATCATGAAAAACAAGAATTTTTCTAAAAGTGTGTTTTTCTTTCTTGTAAAGTAATGAATTAAATCCTTTTTTAAATACAATAAGAGAGACCACATCGGTGATTTAAAAATTTTTTCAGTACATTTCCAAACCAAATTTTGCCTCAGAGAAATTTAAGCCAAAAATTAGAAACCCAGAAAAAAATAAGTTTCTAACATTCAATTTTCTTTATTCCCATGCTTTCCTTATTCCATTCATTAATATTCCTTAAGTTAGATAAGCTTGCAAAATACATAATGACAAACATGTAACTTACTTTGGTCATAAATTATTAATTCCAATTTTTAAAACTTATGCCACTGGGTCGCCCCAGGGCACCAACCAATACAATATTGTAAAATTAAAAAAAAAAAAAACTTATGCCAGAGAAGACTATTTTAGGTATAAAAACAATATTACAAATCTAGTTGGAAAATTGCCTTTAAAAGCAGGGAAAGGGGAAACTTTAAAAGAATAAGATTTTGCTTTTTGTATTCTAAAAATTCATAGTCATTGTAAGGAAATGAACCAACATTAAGATTTTGGTTGTTTATGGACAAAGTTTAGTTTACAGTGTATATATTCAAGAAGAAATATCCCAAACAGAAAATAAGAGGCAAAAAAATACTTTCAGAAAACACTGTCACAAATATTTATTTTATGGGACTGATGATACAAGTAATTACTCTGACATTTAATAAATGGCACTTTGAAGAACTGCTGCTGCTGCTGCTGCTGCTAAGTCGCGTCAGTCGTGTCCAACTCTGTGCGACCCCATAGACGGCAGCCCACCAGGCTCCCCCATCCCTGGGATTCTCCAGGCAAGAACACTGGAGTGGGTTGCCATTTCCTTCTCCAATGCATAGAAGTGAAAAGTGAAAGTGAAGTCGCTTAGTCATGTCCGACTCTTAGCGACCCCATGGACTGCAGACTACCAGGCTCCTCCGTCCATGGGCTTTTCCAGGCAAGAGTACTGGAGTGGGGTGCCATTGCCTCAGTAAACCTTCAAGTTGAACCACCTTGGCTTTAATTTGTTTTTAAGCAATAGAATTGTAGCGTATTTTGTAAGCATAGTTTCAATACCTCATGTTTAAAAGATACATCTGCATGAAATGCTTCAAAGACACATCCCTTATATACACTATATTTCCCAGTGGACACAGCTTAGCACAAACTGATGAAAATGAAGGGCCATAAAATAGGAAATCCATTTTCATACCCATTGGTGTGTAATTGAAAGGAATCTTTGAATACTTGCTATAAATTAGTTCCAACTTAAAAGCAATGAAACATTTTACCTTTTGCAAAGCAGTCAGGAATGACAAAAAGTATCCTTTTCTCCCTTTAGCAAAGAAGGGATGTTCTGTGATCTCAACAGTTATTGCCTTCATCTGTCTCAACTATAAACCCATCTCATGGACTGCACAGGAAAATTTGGAACTCCTTCAAAATTCAGTCATCCAAATATTAATACAACAGAGATTCTCATTGGTTGAAAGTACATTTTAGAACACTAGAATATTGTTCCAGGATATTAAATTTGAAGAATGACTGACTTTGGTTTCCCTGTGAGTTAGGACACAGTAATAAATGGTATTCCTCAGACTTAGGATAGACTCAAAACTGTATGAAAGGATACAAACATGTTTTCTGGTCCATAAAATCTGTATCATCCTTTGCCATATGTATTAGAGAAAACATATCGAGTATTTGCCTTAATTAGGAATAATAAATGTGTCAGTTGCCTAGCAGAACTCACACATAACATAGGACCTGCTCTAGAGGGGTATATGTTCGAAGACATTACTTAATAGGAATAATAGCCTATAGATAAGTGCTTGCCTTCTCTTTTTACTTTCTTTTATAATTACAAGGGCTTTCCGGGTGGTACTAGTGGTAAAGAACCCGCCTGCCAATGCACGTGGACATTAAAGACATCACATATTCAGTCCCTGCACAAGGAGTATTCTTGTCTGGCGAAGAGACTTGTAGAACTCAGGGAAACTAGGAGCCATGCCGTGTAGGGCCACTCAAGTCAAATGGGTCACAGTGGAGAGTTCTGACAAACTGCAGTCCACTGGAGGAGGAAATGTCAACCTACTTCAGTATTCTTGCCACAAGAACCCAATGAACAGTATGAAAAGGCAAAAAGATATGACACCAGAAGATGAGCTCCCCAGGTCAGAAGGTTTCCGATATGCTACTGGGGAAGAGTGGAGGGCAATCACAGTTCCAGAAAGAATGAAACGGCTGGGCCAAAGCAGAAATGTTGCTCATTTGCAGATGTGTCTGGTGGTGAAAGCAAAGTCTAAAGAACAATACTGCATAGGAACCTTAAATGTTAGGTCCATGAATCAACAGTCAAGCAGGATATGGCAAGATTGAACATCAACATCTTACAAATCAATAAACTAAAATGGATAAGAATGGGCCATTTTAATTCAGATGACCATTATATCTGCTACTGTGGGCAAGAAGCCATTAGAAGAAATGGAGTAGCCCTCATAGTCAACAAGAGCCAGGTACAACCTTATAAATGTCAGAATGACCATTTCCAAGGCAAATCATTCAACTCAACTGTAATCCAAGTCTATGCCCCAACCACTAATGCTGAGCAAGCTAAAGTTGACCAGTTCTATTAAGACCTAAATACCTTTTAGAAGGAACATCAAAACAAGATGTCCTTTTCATCATAGAGGATTGGAATGCAAAAGCAGGAAGTGAAGAGATACCTGGAAAAATAGGCAAGTTTGGCCTTGGAATACAAAATGAAACACGGCAAAGGCTAAGAGAATTTTGTCAACAGAACACGCAGGTAAAAGCAAACATCCTTTTCTAACAACCCAAGATATGACTGTCTATGTGGACATAACCAGATAGTCAATACTAAAATCAGATTAAGTTCTTTGCATTCAAAGATGGAAAAGCTCTATACAGTCAGAAAACACAGGACCTGGAGCTGACTGTGACTCAGATCATGAACTCCTTGTTACAAAATTCAGGCTTAACTTGAGGAAAGTAGGGAAAATCACTAGGCCATTCAGGCATGACCTAAATCAAATCCCTTGGGACTGTATAGTAGCGGTGACAAATAGAATCAAGAGATTAGATCTGGTAGACAGAGTGCTTGAAGAACTATAGATGGAAGTCATAACACTGTACAGGAGGCAGTAACAAAAACCATTTCATTTCATTTCATTTCAAAGGAAAGGAAATGCAAGAAGGCAAAGTGGTTGTCTGAGGAGGCTTTACAAATTGCTGAGGAAAGAAGAGAAGTGACAGGCAAGGGAAAAAGGGAAAGATATACCCAACTGAATGCAGAGTTCCAGAGAACAGCTAGGAGAGATAAGAAGATCTTCTTAAATGAATAATGCAATGAAATAAAGGAAAACAATACAATGGGAAAGACTAGAGAGCTCTTCAAAAAACTTGAAGATATCAAGGGAATATTTCATGCAAGGATGGGCATGACTAAGGACAGAAAAGGTAAGGACCTAATAGAAGAGATTAAGAAGAGGTGGCAAGAATATACAGAAGAACTATATTTTTTAAAAAAATATCTTAGTGACATGGATAACCACGATGGTGTATCTCACATAAAGCCAGACATGCTGGAGTGTTCTGAAGCATCACTATGAACAAAGGTAATGGAGATGATAGAATTCCAGCTGAGCTACTTCAAATCCTAAAACACAGTGCTGTGAAAGTGCTCCTTCAATATGCCAGCAAATCTGGAAAACTCAGCAGTGGCCACAGGACTAGAAAAGGTCAGTTTTCATTCCAATCCCAAAGAAAGGCAATGCCAAAGAATGTCCAAACTTCATACAATTTTGTTCATTTCACATGCTAGCTAGGTTATGTTCAAAATCCTTCAAGCTAGGCTTTAGCAGTCTGTGAACTGAGAACTTCCAGATGTATAAGCTGGATTTAGAAAAGGCAGAGGAACCAGACATCAAATTGCCAACATTTGTTGGATCATGAAAAAGACAAGAAATTCCATAAAAACTTCTACTGCTTCATTGACTACGTTAAAGCCTTTGACTGTGTGGATCACAAGCCATGGAAAATTCTTTAGAAGATGAGAGTACCAGACTACTTTGTCTCCTAAGAAACCCATATGTGGTTTAAGAGGCAACAGTTATAACTGGACATGGAACAACTGACTGGTTTAAAACTAGGAGAGGAGTGTGACTAGGCTGCATTTTATGACCCTGCTTATTTAACTTATATGCAGAGTACATAATGGGAAATGCTTGGCTGGATGAGTTACAAGCTGGAATCAAGATTGCCAGGAGAAAAAGCAACAACCTCAGATATGCAGATGATACCACTCTAACGGCAGAAAAGTGAAGAGGAACTAAACAGCCTCTTGATGAGGGTGAAAGAGGAGAGTGAAAAACCTGGCTTGAAACTCAACATTCAAAAGACTAAGATCATGGCATACGATACTATCACTTCATGGCAAGTAGAAGGGGAAAAGTGGAAACAGTGACAGATTTCATTTTCTTGGGGGCTCCAAAATCACAGCAGACAGTGACCGCAGCCATGAAATTAAAAGACGCTTGCTGCTTGGAAGGAAAGCCATAACTAAACTAGACAGCAAATTAAAAAGCAGAGACATGACTTGGCTGACAAAATCCGTATAGTCAAAGCCATGATTTTTCCAGTAGTCAAGTACAGATGTGAGAGTTGGAGTATAAAGAAAACTGAGCACTGAAGAATTGATGTTTTCGAATTGTGGTGCTGAGAGTCCCTTGGACGTCAAGGAGATCAAACTAGTCACTCTTAAAAGAAATCAACCCTGAATATTCTTGGAAGGACTGATGCTGAAGCTCCAATACTTTGTCCAATTGATTCAAAGAGCTGACTCATTGGAAAAGACCCTGATGCTGGGAAAGACCGACAGCAAAATGAAAAGGGGAGGCAGAGAACGGTTACATAGCATCACCAACTCAATGAACATGAATTTGAGCAAACTCTGAGAGACAGTGGAGGACAGAGGAGTCTAGTGTGCTACAGCCCCTGGGGCCACAAAGGGTCGGGCATGACTTAGCAACCGAAAAACAACAAATCACATTTTATAGTCTTAGTATTGATAAAAGAGGGCTTCCCAGACGGTGCTAATGGTAAAGAACTTGCCTACTAATGCAGGAGACAGAAGAGACATGGGTTCGATCTTTGGGTCAGGAAGATACCCTAGAGGAAGGAATGGCAACCCACTCCAGTATTCTTACCTGAAGAATCCCACACACAGAGGAGCCTGGCCGGCTTACAGTCCATAGGGTCACAAAGAATCAGACACAACTGAAGTGACTTAGCACGCACACACTGATAAAAGGTAGAAACATATATACCTACTATGTAAACACAAGTCAAGAGAGCTGAAAAACCTTTAACTTTTTATATTCTATATTTTAAATGTGTCTCAAATACATTACATAGTTAACATTTTCCCCTTATACCCTAAAATTCTTTGACTTTTACCTGGAGTATTTTGTTCATTTTTGCTCAATGTATGTAATAGCAATTAAGGGAATATAAGTAATAGTAAGTTTTTACTTGTATTTACCTTCTCATTGTCATTTTCTATTTTCCCACGTGTTCCTTTCCTTGCTCCTCTTGCCCTCAACTGTGTCACATACTATATTTAATGCTATGTTTAACCATCTACCAGTTTAAAAGTCACATAATTATGTCAGTGATTCTGGATAAGAAAAAGTACATACTTAACAAAAACTCTTTAGGACTTCTCTAGTGGTATAGTGTTTGGGACTCTGCTTCCACGACAAGGGCACGGGTTCAATCCCTGGTCAGGGAACTAGGAACCTGGGTGCTGCATGCTGTGCAGCCTCTTTAGGTTTTCCCCCTGCCATTTACCTTAGATGGGACATTGTCCCTCTGGACGGACCATATGGCTGTTAGATGTCTTCACAGTATTTCCCTAGTATCATTCTTGGCTTTGCTTCAAGTATTTTGCTACTTGTCTTTCTGTGTTGAATACTGGATAATTTCTTCTAACCTTACCTATCATTTCACTGGTTATTTCTTCTGCTGTATCCAATATGTTACCAAGCATGCCGATATAGTCACTACGCCTTTATTTTCTAGAAGTTCTGTTGTCTTAATTTCAAATGTATGCCACTTTTTATAATTCCCTATTCTGTACAATTACTTTCATCTTATTTCTTTAAGCACACTAAGTATAATGGTTCTAACATTTGAATCTGATCATTCCAACACATAAATCTGAATGAGCTTGTTACTACTGTTTCTTCAGCTGGTTTTGTACCTTTTGCATTGTTTCTTTATGTGCTTAGATAATATGAACCTCTTGACTCTCAATGCCCCTAAAAATTAATTTAAGCTCCTTTCATTCAAGAGGATGTACACTTCTGTCTGCAGCCTAGGGGCATTACCAGTTGGAAATCATCCTAAACTAAGTTCTAATTTGAGGCTCCCTGCTAAGCTAGGCTATGTATACACAAGGTGCCAATCCAGGTAAGACTGAAAGTGACCATAACTCCTCAGGGAATTTGTTTCTTTTTCGCATTTTTAAAAAAATTTCTGCATTTGTTGGAAAAGAAGTGGGATACATCCTAGATTGCTCTTACCCGGGCTTAATGCAGGGAGGTTCTTTAATAAAAATCTCTGATGTGGACAGGCCATAAACCTTAACTCTGTCCTCCTTACCTGCAAGCTTGCTTTTCCCAAGTGTGCAGTATCACAGCGCCTTCAGGGCATACACAAGTTTCCCATTTAACACCCTGCTGCTTATGTTCGTTTAGGGCTTCCCTGGTGGATCAGAGGTTAAAGTGTCTGCCTGCAATGCGGGAGACCAGGGTTCGATCCTTGGACCAGGAAGATCACCTGGAGAAGGAAATGGCAACCCACTCCAGTACTCTTGCCTGGAGAATCCCATGAACAGAGGAGCCTGGTAGGCTACAGTCCACGGGGTCGCAAAGAGTCAGGCACAACTGGGTCGCAAAGAGTCAGGCACAACTGAGCAACTTCACTTTCACTTTCTTTCTTAAGTTGCTTATAGGTGATCAATGAACAACTGACTGGTGGAGTTCTCCCTTGTCTTTTTAGTGCTTCACTGAATTTTAAGATAATTTTTAAAGAGATTTATTTTTAATTTCAAAATGGATGATTTATCCAAACAACGTTTCTCTCCATTAACTGAAATAAATACCTCGGTAGAATCATCATATTATTAAAGCCAGAATTTAACAAATTTTTGTTACTCAAAAACTGATACAAGATACTATTTCAATGTCCACATTTCCTTGGCTACATGATAACAGTTTTTTACAGTCTCAAAGGTATTTATCTCTCTCTAAGTAGAGAGCTAAGTAGCACTGGCCTATATTTCTATTTCCGGATATAATAATCATTGGCAGTCTCCAAACATCTTTTTCCCAGTTTAACAAAGATATAAGACTAAACATAATACTAAAATAATGAAGTCAATATGTCTCAATGGCTCAATATAGCTGCTATAAAAATCACAATGTTTTCTAGGAATGCTGTAGAGTTGCTTCACAAAAATATTACTTATCTATTAAAAAAAAAAAAAAACAGTGTTAGGATAATCAACTAATCCATTCTCTACCAAAAGATACTACAGCATATGTTACAAGTTAAATTGTGTCTGCCAAAAATATGTTGAAGTCCTAAACTCCACACCTCTAAATGTCATCTTTTTTGGAAATAGGGTCACTGCAGATATAATCCCAGGGATGGGGGAGCCTGGTGGGATGCCATCTATGGGGGCGCACAGAGTAGGACACAACTGAAGCAACTTAGCATCAGCAGCAGCAGATATAATTAGTTAAATTAAGATGATGGCATACTGGAGTAGAAAAAAAACACCATCACTCAGTCATGACTGACTCTTTACGACCCCATTGACTGTAGCACGCCAGGCTCCTTGGTCCGTGGGATTCTCCAAGGCAAGAATACTGGAGTGAGGTGTCATTGCTTGCTCCAGGGGATCTTCCTGACCCAGGGATTGAACATGGGTCTCCTGTACTGCAGGCAGATTCTCTACTGTCTAAGCTGCTAGGGAAGCGCATAGTGGGCTCTTAAATCCAGTGTGACTCATGTCCTTATAAGAAGAGGACAGACACACAGACACAGAAGAAGAGAGCTATGTGAAGGCAGAAGCAGCGACTGGATCATGCTACCACAAGGCAAAGAATGCCTGGAGTATAATAAGCTGGAACAGAAAGAAAGAAAGAGTTACCCCCACCCCCAGAGGCTTCAGAGGCAGCATGGCCCTGCCTACACTTTAGGTTTGAACTTCTACTGTCCGGAACTGGGAGAGAATAAACTCCTGTTGTTTTAAACTACTCAGTTTGTGGTGATTTGTTATGGCAGCCCTAACAAACTAATCAGATCAGATCAGACCAGACCAGATGCTCAGTTGTGTCTGACTCTTTGCGACCCCATGAATCACAGCACGCCAGGCCTCCCTGTCCATCACCAACTCCCGGAGTTCACTCAGACTCACGTCCATCGAGTCAGTGATGCCATCCAGCCATCTCATCCTCTGTCGTCCCCTTCTCTTCTTGCCCCCAATCCCTCCCAGCATCAGAGTCTTTTCCAATGAGTCAACTCTTTTCATGAGGTGGCCAGAGTCCTGGAGTTTCAGCTTTAGCATCATTCCTTCCAAAGAAATCCCAGGGCTGATCTCCTTCAGAATGGACTGGTTGGATCTCCTTGCAGTCCAAGGGACTTCAAGAGTCTTCTCCAACACCACAGTTCAAAGGCATCAATTCTTCGGCACTCAGCCTTCTTCACAGTCCAACTCTCACATCCATACATAACCACAGGAAAAACCATAGCCTTGACTAGACGAACCTTTGTTGGCAAAAGAATGTCTCTGCTTTTGAATATGCTATCTAGGTTGGTCATAACTTTCCTTCCAAGGAGTAAGCGTCTTTTAATTTCATTGCTGCAGTCACCATCTGCAGTGATTTTGGAGCCCAGAAAAATAAAATCTGACACTGTTTCCCCATCTATTTCCCATGAAGTGGTGGGACCGGATGCCATGATCTTCATTTTCTGAATGTTGAGCTTTAAGCCAACTTTTTCACTCTCCACTTTCACTTTCATCAACAGGCTTTTTAGTTCCTCTTCACTTTCTGCCATAAGGGTGGTGTCATCTGCATATTTGAGGTTATTGATATTTCTCCCGGCAATCTTGATTCTAGCTTGTGCTTCTTCCAGTCCAGCGTTTCTCATGATGTACTCTGCATATAAGTTAAATAAACAGGGTGACAATATACAGCCTTGACATACTCCTTTTCCTATTTGGAACCTGTCTGTTGTTCCATGTCCAGTTCTAACTGTTGCTGAGCTATTCCAAATCCAGAAAGATGATGCTGTAAAAGTGCTGCACTCAATATGCCAGCAAATTTGGAAAACTCAGCAGTGGCCACAGGACTGGAAAAGGTCAGTTTTCATTCCAATCCCAAAGAAAGGAAATGCCAAAGAATGCTCAAACTACCACACAATTGCACTCATCTCACATGCTAGTAAAGTAACGCTCAAAATTCTTCAAGCCAGGCTTCAGCAATATGTGAACCATGAACTTCCTGATGTTCAAGCTGGTTTTAGAAAAGGCAGAGAAACCAGAGATCAAATTGCCAACATCTGCTGGATCATGGAAAAAGCAAAAGAGTTCCAGAAAAACATCTATTTCTGCTTTATTGACTATGCCAAAGCCTTTGACTGTGTGGATGACAAGAACAAACTAATACACCTTATTAAAATGCTATTTTTAATTTTACGTCTTATCAGTAACTTTTGAAGAAATTATGATTCATTTAGCATAAAAATTAGGTAATGATAAGAGATTTGTGTTAGAAATTAATGTATGAACTATGAATTCTTCAAGGAGGCTTGCTTCTTGGCATTTGCTTTAGTTACTCAAAATATTATATGCCTTCTCATTTGTAAATTTTGGGGTAAAAATATAGACTTTTCCCCTTATCTTAGAACTAGTCCAAAAATAAGCATAAAAATGAAAAAAATCAGAAAAGTAAACTCCTTAGGTGACATCAGACAACATCCACAACTCAGATGCACAATATACAAGAAAGAGCTTCCAAATATAAATTGAAGTTAAATGAGAGTTGAGGAAGGGAAAGTTAGAGATGCCCGTGGTTGCAGATGTCAGACAATGCAGGGAAGAACTCTCTAAAATAGCTCTACTGCCTGAGGAACGAATCCCTTTGGAAAAACAGAACTGAGATTCTGTAACAGCAAAAGCACTATATTTTTACAAGGTCTCCAGAAGTCGAGAAATGAGGCTGACTGAGGAATCACACAAATGAGACGTATTTTCAGGATTCAACCCCCTTGTTGTTAATGGGGTAAAGAGAGATAGTCAGCAATATGAGCAGCCCTCAGAGTGGAGATAAAATGACTGGGCGGGGGGGGGGGGGGGGGCGGGGATGCAAAAACTAAAGAAAGTGTTAGTCACTCAGTCATGTCCCACTCTTGGCAACTCCATGGACTGTAGCCTGCCAGGCTCCTCTGTCCATGGATTCTCCAGGCAAGAATACTAGAGCGGGTAGCCATTTCTTTCTCCAGGGCATCTTCCTGACCCACGGACTGAATCTGGGTCTCCTGCATTGGAAGCAGATTCTTTACTATCTGAGCCACTAGGGAAGCTCTTGGGTACAAACAGGGACCTGTGTCATTAAAGGTGATTCCCACTAACGTGGAACTCTTCTCTGACCACTAAGATACATAAAGCTCCAAGCCTCCTACAAGTGGCTGGTCCAGGAACAACTCATCACAAAGTGAGTAATGACAAACAGGAGGGACTAGTATAAAAAGTATACAGAAAACACTGTAGAAACTAATAAAATAGGAAAAGTGCTAAAGAAAATTATGACCAATGACTACAACAAGAAAAATGTTTCCAGGGGGACAAAAAGGATGAAAACTAGTACCACAAACAATGTAAGCATTTTGAGCTAACGTATCACCTACGGCCTCTGGAGGGCAAAAAAAGGGTGATTGTTTCTATTAAAATAACTCCCTGAAGGAACACAAAAGCTGAACAAAGATATGGTCAGACAACAGAAATCCACTTGAGCTGAATAAAAAAATAAAATCATTTGCATAAATAAAGACATATGTCCTCAATGGCATTTCACTAAGTGAAATTAGTCAGAGAAAGATAAATAATGCATGATCTCTCTTATATGTGGAATATATGTGTACATATATATATAATTTATATACACAAATACTAAGCTTATACATACAAAGAACAGATTGATGGCAGCCAAAGGCAGGGGATGGAGGGTGGAAGAAATGGGTGAATGCTTTTGTTTTATATTTGTTCAATTCAATTTTTTTAAAAAAGAGAAATGAAGACTGACTATTGGACAATAAAAACAGGATAGACAGAAGTACACAACATGAAAATCAACACAGTAAAGAAAAAATTTTAATGGAATAAAAGAAAATGATAGACATAGGAAATAGGCAAAGGAAGAAAAAAAGAACAAAATAATAGAACAAAATATATTAAGGACATAGTTTCAGGATCAATTACTAAAATAAAATTAGGATGTTATAAATTGAAGGACATTCTTTATATCAGGAAAGAATTGTCTCAGTTTCATACTCATCAAATCATATCTCAGAAACATTATTAGAATTCAGAAATTAAGAACAGTCTGAATAGCCAGGCAAAAAGAACATAATGCCTATAGGGAGCAAAGCTTCAAGGTAAAAGATAGTGGAAAAATGTCTACAAAAGACTCAAGAAAAATGAGTGTGACAGAAGATTTTTATCCTAGCCTAGATAATACAGTCAATAAATAACATAATTAACTGAAATTTTGAGAGAGAAAAGAAGTCAGTAAAGGGAGGCTTCCCTGTCCATCACCAACTCCTGGAGCTTGTTCAAACTCACGTCCAGCAAGTCGGTGATGCCATCCAACCATCTCATCCTTTGTCATCCCCTTCTCCTCTCGCCTTCAATCTTACCCAGCAATAGGGTCTTTTCTAATGAGTCAGCTCTGTGCATCAAGTGGCCAAAGTATTGGAGCTTCAGCTTCCACAGCAGTCCTTCCAATGAATATTTAGGACTGATTTCCTTTAGGATTGACTGGTTTGATCTCCTTGCAGTCCAAGGAACTCTCAAGAGGCTTCTCCAACACCACAGTTCAAAAGCATCAATTTTTTGGTGCTCAGCATTCTTTATGGTCCAACTCTCATATCCATACATGACATGACTACTGGAAAAACCATACCTATGACTAGATGGATCTTTGTTCACAAAGTAATGTCTCTGCTTTTTAATATGCTGTCTAGGTTGGTCATAGATTTTCTTCCAAGGGGTCAAGGGGAAAAAGTACCATTTGGAATTAATAAATTGCATGATCAAAAGTAGGTATATTTAAAGTATAAGGTATGCAGTAAAAGGTGACTGACTCTGGTAGCTCAGTGGATAAAGAATCTGCCTGCAATGCAGGAGATCTGGGTGTGATCTCTGGGTTGGGAAGATCCACTGGAGAAAGGAATGGCTACCCACTCCAGTATTCTTGCCATGAATGATCTCATGAACAGAGGAGCCTAGCGGGCTGCACATGGGGTCACAAGAGTCAGATATGACTTACCAACTAAACTACCATTAAACAATGAAAGAAAAAAACATAGCTAACACAATTTGGTGATGGGTTAAAGAGAGGGGAAAGTGAAAGTGTTGGTCACTCAGTCGTGTCTGATTCATTGCAGCCTGATCAACTGTAGACTTCCTACACTCTTTCCATGGAATTCTCTAGGCAAGAATACTGGAGGGGATTGCCATTCCCTTTTCCAGGGGATATTTCCACCCCAGGGATGGAACCTGGGTCTCCTACATTGCAGACAGATTCTTTACCATCTGAGCCACCAAGGCAGCCCATAAATAGAGGGGTTCAGTTCAGTTGCTCAGTCATGTCCAACTCTTTCTGACCCCATGAACTGCAGCACAACAAGCTTCCCTGTCCATCACCAACTCCTGGAGTTCACTCAAACTCATGTCCATCACGCTGGTGATGCCATTCAACCATCTCATCCTCTGCCATCCCCCTCTCCTCCTGCCTTCAATCCTTCCCAGCATGAGTATCTTTTCAAATGGGTCAGTTCTTCGCATCACATGGCCAAAGTATTGGAGTTTCAGCTTCAACATCAGTCCCAGGACTGATCTCCTTTAGGATGAACTGGTTGGATTTCCTTGCAGTCCAAGAGCTCTCAAGAGTCTTCTCCAACACCATGGTTCAAAAGCATCAATTCTTCGATGCTCAGCTTTCTTTATAGTCCAGCTCTCAAATACATACATGACCACTGGAAAAACCATAGCCTGACTAGACGGACCTTTATTGGCAAAATAATGTCTCTGCTTTTTAATATGCTGGTTTTTAATATGTTGGTCATAACTTTCCTTCCAAGGAGTAAGCGTCTTTTAAATTCATGGCTGCAGTTACCATCTGCAGTGATTTTGGAGCCCAAAAAAATAAAGTCTGTCACTATTTCCACTGTTTCCCCATCTATTTGCCATGAAGTGATGGGACTGGATGCCATGATCTTCATCTTCTGAATGTTGAGCTTTAAGCCAACTTTTTCACTCTCCTCTTTCACTTTCATCAAGAGGCTCTTTAGTTCTTCTTCACCTTCTGCCATAAGGGTGGTGTCATATGCATATCTGAGGTTATTGATATTTCTCCCAGCAATCTTGATTCCAGCTTGCGCTTCATCCAGCCCAGCGTTTCTCATGATGTACTCTGCATAGAAGTTAAATAAGCAGGGTGACAATATACAGCCTTGACGTACTCCTCTCCCAATATGGAACAAGTCTATTGCTCTGTGTCTGGTTATAACTGTTGTTTCCTGACCTGCATACAGGTTTCTCAACAGGCAGGTCATGTGGTCTGGTATTCCAGTCTCTCTCAGAATTTTCCACATTTTGTGGTGATCCACACAGTCAAAAATACTTTGGCATAGTCAACAAGGCAGAAATAGATGTTTTCCTGGAACTCTTTTCCTTTTTTAATAATCCACTGGATATTTGCAATTTGATCTCTGGTTTCTTTGCCTTTTCCAAATCCAGCTTGAACATCTGGAAGTTCATGGTTAATGTACTGTTGAAGCCTGGCTGGGAGAATTTTGAGCATTAATTTACTAGTGTGTGAGATGAGCACAACTGTGTGGTAGTTTGAGCATTCTTTGGCGTTGCCTTTCTCTGGGATTGGAATGAAAAGTGACCTTTTCCAGTCCTGTGGCCACTGCTGAGTTTTCCAAATTGACTGGCATACTGAGTGCAGCACTTTCACAGCATCATCTTTTAGGATTTGAAATAGCTCAGCTGGAATTTCATCACCTCCACTAGCTTTGTTCACAATGATTCTTCCTAAGGCCCACTTGACTTCACATTCCAAAAAGACAGGGGAGGGAAGAGTAAAGAGATACAAATTCCATTAGTTTTCACAGGAAGGGGCCATAGTTATGTATAAAGAAAATATATCTTCTATTCATAAGATATTAACTGCTATGGCAATTGACCTCCTGTCACAAACATTGAGAAAGACAAAAGATTTATTATAAACACATGGTGATTAGGAGAGTGTAGCACTCTTCCAAACCCAAAAACCAGCCTGATGCAACACAAGGAGAGCACCAAAGCATACCTGTGTATGCGTGGTCACTCGTATATGGCTCAGTGTCTTCAGGGTCTTATGGCAGCCCCTAAGGCAGCAGGTAAATATTTATCAATAAATATTTCTAGAAAAACTGAGTGTCTCTATGACAGGGATGTGGGAGAGAATGGGGAGGGATTATAACTTGATCTTTCTCTCACACCTTTCACAAAAATCACCTCCATTATGCTTAAAAACCTAAGTAAATATATGAAAGCAGTAAATAATTTAGAAGCTAGTCATGGATATTAATTCAATGACCTTCAGGTGACAAAGAATTTCATGTTTTTAAGACAAGATTAAAAAAACAGTCATAAAGGAAACACCAGTAATTTTCCATTTCTACTTAGCAGAAACACCATGAGAGAGCACATAAAGACAAGCCATGAAGCCGGAGAACTTTTTTCAACACATGCAACTGCCAAGGGTACAGTTTACAGCATTTTACAAAGAGGTGTTTTTTTTTACAACTTAATAAGAAAAAATAGTCAATTCAAAACAATATTAGAAAAAAAAGCAACAGAACAAGATTTTTTAAGAGGAAATCCACATGTCCAAGAAGTATATGTTAAGAATGCTCAATATCATCAAAAATTATAAAAATGCAAATTAAAGAATTTTTTAAACACTGAATCCCAACTAATGGTTGCAAATTTATGCATTTAACAATTTCAAGACCTGAAGAGGTTGTGAACAATGGGAATATTTGATCTCTGCAAGTGTAAATGTGAATTAGTACCACTCTTTTAATACTGTTCAGTCACTCAGTCATGTCTGACTCTTTTAATATACTTTGGCATTATTGAGAAGTTATAATAACAATCCATAAATCAGAAAATTATCTCCTTGGTATAAACTCTAGTGCAAGTTTACACATGTACACCAGGAAATATATACATATGGTTCACAACAGTCCTAAAGTGAAAACAACTCAATGTCCATCAAGAATAACCTAAAAACTTCATATATTTCCAAAGACCATTCTGTACAGCAGTGGAAATAACAAGCAATATTGTAACAGCATGGACAAATTTTACAAGCAATGTTGAGCCAAACAGATAAGGCACAGAAAATGCACGCAGTACAATTTCACTTACATACATTTTTTAAATATGTAAATTTGTAAATTTTAAATATGTAAATATGTAAATTCACCATCTCTCTGGATGACAGAACTAGAGAGGAAAGCACAGAAACTGTTAACATAAAACTTAAACTAGTGGTTAACTCTCAGGGGTGAATAAGTGTTCTTAGTGGGAAGGGTGAGGGTCAGGGGGATACTAGGTCCTAACGGTGTTCTGTTTTATGAGCTGTTTAGTGTTTACACGGGCTTTGCCTCCCTGGTGGCTCAGACAATAAAAGAACCTGCATGCAATGCAGGAGACCTGGGTTTGATCCCTGGCTCAGGAAGATACCCTGTAGAAGGGAATGGCTACAACCTCCATTCTTGCCTGGAGAATTCCATGGACAGAGGAGCATGGCAGTCTACAGTCCATGGCGTTGCAAAGAGCTGGACATAACTGAGCCGAGAGGAGCTACCCCACGTCCAAGGAGCGGCCAGGAGAAGCTACCCCATGCCCAAAGTAAGGAGCAGCAGCTGCATGTTGCTGGAGTAGCCGTGAAGAGATACCCCACGTCCAAGGTAAGAGAAACCCAAGTAAGATGGTAGGTGCTGAGAGAGGGCATCAGAGGGCAGACAGACTGAAACCACAATCACAGACAACTAGCCAATCTGCTCACACGGCTTGTCTAACTCAGTGTAACTAAGCCATGCTGTGTGAGGCCACCCAAGATGGACGGGTCATGGTGGAGAGGTCTGATAGAATGTGGTCCACTGGAGAAGGGAATGGCAAGCCACTATAGTATTCTTGCCTTGAGAACCCCATGAACAGTATGAAAAGGAAAAAAGATAGGACACTGAAAGATGAACTCCCAAGGTCGGTAGGTGCCCAATACGCTACAGGAGATCAGTGGAGAGATAACTCCAGAAAGAATGAAGATATGGAGCCAAAGCAAAAACACCACCCAGTTTTGTATGTGACTGGTGATAGAAGCAAGGTCTGATGCTGTAAAGAGCAATACTGCATAGGAACCTGGAATGCTAGGTCAAGGCATTGAATGAATCAAGGCAAATTGGAAGTGGTCAAACAGGAGACGGCAAGAGTGAATGTCAACATTCTAGGAATCAGAGAACTAAAATGGACTGGAATGGGTGAATTTAACTCAGATGACCATTATATCAACTACTGTGGGCAGGAATCCCTCAGAAGAAATGGAGTGGCCATCATGGTCAACAGAAGAGTACAAAATGCAGTACTTGGATGCAATCTCAAAAACAACAGAATGATCTCTGTTCGTTTCCAAGGCAAACCATTCAATATCACAGTAATCCAAGTCTATGCCCTGACCAGTAACACTGAAGAAGCTGAAGTTGAATGGTTCTATGAAGACCTACAAGACCTTTTAGAACTAACACCCAAACAAAGATGTCCTTTTCATTACAGGGGCTGGAATGCAAAAGCAGGAGGTCAAGAGATACCTGGAATAACAGGCAAATTTGGACTTGGAGTAAAGAATGAAGCAGGGCAAAGGTTAATAGAGTTCTGCCAAGATAGCGCACTGGTCACAGCAAACACCCTCTTCCAACAACACAAGAGAAGACTCTACACATGGACATCACCAGATGGTCAACACCAAAATCAGATTGATTATATTCTTTGCAGCCAAAGATGGAGAAGCTCTATACAGTCAGCAAAAACAAGACCGGGAGCTGGCTATGGCTCAGATCATGAACTCCTTATTGCCAAATTCAGACTGAAATTGAAGAAAGTGGGGAAAACCACTAGACCATTCAGGTATGACCTAAATCAAATCCCTTATGATTTTTCAGTGGAAGTGAAAATAGATTTAAAGGACTAGATCTGATAGACAGAGTGCCTGATGAACTATGGACGGAGGTTCATGACATTGTACAGGAGACAGGGATCAAGACCATCCCCAAGAAAAAGAAATGCAAAAAAGAAAAATGGCTGTCTGAGGAGGCCTTACAAATACCTGTAAAAAGAAGAGAAGTTAAAAGCAAAGGAGAAAAGGAAAGATATACCCAATTGAATGCAGAGTTCCAAAGAATATCAAGGAGAGATAAGAAAGCCTTCCTCGGCGATCAAAGCAAAGAAATACAGGAAAACAACAGAATGGGAAAGACTAGAGATCTCTTCAAGAAAATTAGAGATACCAAGGGAACATTTCATGCAAAGATGGGCACAATAAAAGACAGAAATGGTATGGACCTAACAGAAGATATTAAGAAGAGGTGGCAAGAATACATAAAAGAACTATCCAAAAAGATCTTCAGACCGAGATAATCATGATGGTATGATCACTCACCTAGAGCCAGAGATCGTGGAATGTGAAGTCAAGTGGGTCTTAGGAAGTATCACTACAAACAAAGCTAGTGGAGATGAAGGAATTCCAGTTGAGCTATTTCAAATCCTAAAAGATGATGCTGTGAAAGTGCTGCAATCAGTATACCAGAAAATTTAGAAAACTCAGCAGTGGCCACAGGACTGGAAAAGGTCAGTTTTCATTCCAATCCCAAAGAAAGGCAATGCCAAAGAATGCTCAAACTACCGCACAGTTGCACTCATCTCACATGCTAGAAAAGTAATGCTCAAAATTCTCCAAGCCAGGCTTCAGCAATATGTGAACCGTGAACTTCCAGATGTTCAAGCTGGTTTTAGAAAAGGCAGAGGAACCAGAGATCAAATTGCCAACATTCGCTGGATCATGGAAAAAGCAAGAGAGTTCCAGAAAAACATCTATTTCTGCTTTATTGACTATGCTAAAGTCTTTGACTGTGTGGATCACAATAAACTGTGGAAAATTCTGAAAGAGAAGGAAATACCAGACCACATGACATGCCTCTTGAGAAACCTATGTGCAGGTCAGGAAGCAACAGTTAGAACTGGACATGGAATAACAGACTGGTTCCAAATAGGAAAAGGAGTACGTCAAGGCTGTATATTGTCACCCTGCTTATTTAACTTATATGCAGAGTACATCACGAGAAATGCTGGACTGGAAGAAGCACAAGCTGGAATGAAGATTGACAGGAGAAATATCAATAACCTCAAATATGCAGATAACACCACCCTTATAGCAGAAAGTGAAGAACTATAGAGCCTCTTGATGAAAGTGAAAGGAGAGAGTGAAAAAGTTGTCTTAAAGCTCAACATCCAGAAAACTAAGATCATGGCATCTGGTCCCAACACTTCATGGCAAACAGATGGGGAAACAGTGGCTGACTTTATTTTGGGGGGCTCCAAAGTCACTGTAGATGGTGACTGTAGTCATGAAATTAAAAGATGCTTACTCCTTGGAAGGAAAGTTATGACCAACCTAGACAGCATATTAAAAAGCAGATACATTACTTTTTCAACATAGGTCTGTCTAGTCAAGGCTATGGTTTTTCCAGTAGTCATGTATGGATGTGAGAGGTGCACTATAAAGAAAGCTGAGCAGAATTGATGTTTTTGAACTGTGGTGTTGGAGAAGACTCTTGAGAGTCCCTTGGACTGCAAGGAGGTCCAACCATTCTATCCTAAAGGAAATCAGTCCTGGGTGTTCATTGGAAGGACTCATGTTGAAGCTGAAACTCCAATACTTTGGCCACCTGATGCAAAGAGCTGACTCTTTTGAAAAGACCCTTATGTTGGGAAAGATTGAAGACAAGAGGAGAAGGGGATGACAGAGGATGAGATGGTTAGATGGCATCATCGACTCAATGGACATGAGTTTGGGTAAACTCCAGGAGTTGGTGATGGACAGGGAGGCCTGGCATCCTGTGGTTCACGGTGTCACAGAGTCGGACACGACTGAGCAACTGAACTGAACTGAGCCACTAACACTTTTGTTTTCACTTTAGTGCTTACGCATGGTTAACTCTGCAACTCCGTAAAATTCTTCATCACATCATACCAGGTTTTCATTTATTTAGCAGTCTCTCTGTCATGGTGTGGTTTAATTTGCCTTTTTTTTTTTTTAACTTTACAAAATTGTATTAGTTTTGCCAAATATCAAAATGAATCCGCCACAGGTATACATGTGTTCCCCATCCCAAACCCTCCTCCCTCCTCCCTCCCCATACCATCCCTCTGGGTCATCCCAGTGCACTAGCCCCAAGCATCCAGTATCGTGCATCGAACCTGGACTGGCAACTTGTTTCATACATGATATTTTACATGTTTCAATGCCATTCTCCCAAATCTTCCCACCCTCTCCCTCTCCCACAGAGTCCATAAGACTGATCTATACATCAGTGTCTCTTTTGTTGTCTCGTACACAGGGTTATTGTTACCATCTTTGTAAATTCCATATATATGCGTTATTATACTGTATTGGTGTTTTTCTTTCTGGCTTACTTCACTCTGTATAATAGGCTCCAGTTTCATCCACCTCATTAGAACTGCTTCAAATGTATTCTTTTTAATGGCTAAGTAATACTCCATTGTGTATATGTACCACAGCTTTCTTATCCATTCATCTGCTGATGGACATCTAGGTTGCTTCCATGTACTGGCTATTATAAACAGTGCTGCGATGAACACTGGGGTACACGTGTCTCTTTCCCTTCTGGTTTCCTCAGTGTGTATGCCCAGCAGTGGGATTGCTGGATCATAAGGCAGTTCTATTTCCAGTTTTTTAAGGAATCTCCACACTGTTCTCCATAGTGGCTGTACTAGTTTGCATTCCCACCAACAGTGTAAGAGGGTTCCCTTTTCTCCACACCCTCTCCAGCATTTATTACTTGTAGACTTTTGGATCGCAGCCATTCTGACTGGTGTGAAATGGTATCTCATAGTGGTTTTAATTTGCTTTTTAATGTTGTGCTCCCTTGAGTATGAGGACATTAGCTGGGCAAGTGCAGACCCACATAGGTATGCTGATGCCATGCACTCATGGGACCTTCTTTGATCTGTATGCAGACCCACACTTGGGCTGGAACCTGGAAGTGGGTGCTCAAGAGCCCAACCTGGTAGATGGAGAAGAGAACAGAAGGTGGAACCAACTGGGAATCAAGCCACCAAACTCCCAGTGCATATTTCATTTATCCTATCAGACTACTCACAAACCACAAATTTAAAGATAAAATTATTAAGAATTTCACTATGCCAACCATAGACCATTAAACCCCAAGCACTGATCCCCTTCTGAAGAAGGAGTCCATCGTGATGGAAAGGGTGCACACGCATGAACCCAACCAGACGACATATATATAGTGCTTTCTGTACATCGCACCTGTGTGCTACCTTGTGCATGCACACTTGTGAGCCCTTCTATTTCCTTCTGGGAGTGCCTGAGCTCCGGCTCAGCCCTAAGCAGAAGGGAACTGAGATGATCTGAAGTGATTGTGCCATTAACGCTTTAAATTGGCTATCAGGCTGAAACTTAGTTACCAAAATTACTCATATATCTAAATGCAGACTTCCGTGTTTAAAGGCTGTTTCATAAATTAAGTATTTATAATTAAGATCACAGGCAATTAATTCCACAGCATGCTAAGCAACTGAATGTTTAACTGTCCTTGGCTACACATTTGATGCCAAGAACCTCCTACTCTCTACCTTCCTTCCTTTCCACACACATATAACTGAAAAAAAAATGTGCTTTATTTGCTGTGATAATTAATATGATCTAATAGAAGTAGACACAAATAGATTACATCTAATACATGACTTAATTCAGATTTCAGAGAAGAAATGGTATGGAAGGGAACCAGCGAGGTGCTCTGTTTATGTTACCTTAACACTTTCACAATAATTTTGAAAGGCAGATACACATATCTCACTCCTACAAAAGGACTCTGAGGTCAGAAACAGCAAATATCCTAACCAAGGATATCCCAGTGGTGATTGAGTACAGAGTTCTATCTTACTACAAACTTGTCCTATTACTTTTCTTTGCTTCCTTTTCTTCTTTTTCTAAGCATTTACTGTCCGTGTGCCAAGCATAATCAAAGAAGTGAGTGGCCAAGATCTGGTGCAGCCCCAAATCCAAGGCTGTGCTGTCACTATGGTAACATGTGGCCATGCGCACGTGAAACATAGTTAATCTGAAATGAGATGTGCTCTGTGTTAACTACACACCAGAATTCAAAGACTTTAGTAAGAAAAAAAAAAAAAAAGGATGTTAAACATGTTAATAATTTTTCATAGTGATTACAAATTGAAATGATAGATTATATATATATATGTTTTGTGTGTGCTCCTCTGCCCATGGAATTCTCCAGGCAAGAATACTGGAGTGGGTTGCCATTTCCTGCTCCAGAGGATCTTCCCAACCCAGGGATCAAACATGCATCTCTTGTATCTCCAGCACTGGCAGGCAGATTCTTTACCATTGCATCACTTGATATATGTTTTAGGTTAAATAAAAAACGTATTTAAAATTTATTTCATCTGCTTCTCTTTACTTGTTCCATGTGGCTACTAGAAAATTTTTAATCCTAAGAATCTCACATTTTACTTCTACTGTACATCACTGGCCTAAAGATAGTCTCTCAGTCTTACTTTGGATATACAAATGAATTGCTTACCTGTAATTTTTAAATTGAAAATTATTTCAAGATTATTTTGAATAAGAAATTTCATGTTTGAATAAACTATATTTAAAGATTAAGTTTGAATAAGAAATTTCTTGTAATTCACTATGAAATACATCTTCCGCCCACCATCAATATTTATCAACTATATATCCAATCTCTCTTGAAATTTTAAAACCTGGCCTAAAATTAACTAAAGCCTGTTTGTTGTTTTTTTTTAAATCCTGACAGAGTGTACAAGGAACTGAAAAGTACCTGGATTCAAGACACAAGTACTCTTATAATGGATCAAAACAGTATTTATACCCCAAAGTATCTTTTATAAATATGCTGAACATATTTAATATCATAGCATCCATCCTACAACATGAAAAAATTCTGCTGTTTAGAATTTGGTACATCAAAAATATTTCTCATATTTTCCCAAAGAAAATGAGGCAAGATATGTTTTCAGACAATAAAACACTTGTGTTTTTATAAAATGTGTATTAACATGAGCAGAGGGGAATCACACAAGACAGCTCTCTTTGCTATTATATTTTTACATACTGAAAAAGCAAAACAAATCAATTTATAATGGAACATAAAGGCTAATAATCTAAAATTATATCAGGTACAGTAACATTATTGATAAACTGATGAAACTGAATGAAAATGTAATTTTAAAAAATATGTACAGTTGTAAGAAAGACCAAATTTAGCCTGTATGGGACCAACTGAAGTAAAATGCTCAAAAAATCATATAAATTTATATGTCTTTAGTTTATAACATTGAATCAGTGAAGTTGCTCAGTCATGTCCGACTCTTTGTGACCCCATGGGCTGTAGCCTACCAGGCTCTTCCATTCATGGAATTATCCAGGCAAAAGTACTGGAGGGGACTGCCACTTCCTTCTCCAGGAAGATCTTCCCAACCCAGGGATCGAACCCAGGTCTCCCGCATTGCAGGCAGACGCTTTACTGTCTGAGCCACCAGGGAAGCCAGGGAAGTTTATAACATTATATGTACCAGAAAATACCCAATTTATAAGCTCATCTTATATCAAATCTTTCGGTTTTCCTTTGAAATACAGACTTCAGTTCAGTTCAGTCACTTGGGCTTCCCTGGTGGCTCAGAGGTTAAAGCGTCTGCCTCCAATGCGGGAGACGCAGGTTCGATCCCTGGGTCGGGAAGATCCCCTGGAGAAGGAAATGGTAACCCACTCCAGTACTCTTGCCTGGAGAATCAAGAGTCGGAGATGACTGAGCAACTTCATCACCTTCATCACCTTCGTGACCCCATGGACCGCAGCACGCCAGGCCTCCCTGTCCATCACCAACTCCCAGAATTTATTCAAACTCATGTCCATCGAGTCGGTGATGCCATCCAACCATCTCATTCTCTGTCGTCCCCTTCTCCTCCTGCCCTCAGTCTTTCCCAGCATCACAGTCTTTTCAAATGAGTCAGGTCTTCACATCTGGTGGCCAAAGTACTGGAGTTTCAGCTTCAACAACAGTCTTTCCAATGAACACCCAGGACTGATTTCCTTTAGGATGGACTGGTTGGATCTCCTTGCAGTCCAAGGGACTCTGAACAGTCTTCTCCAACACCACAGTTCTAAAACATCAGTTCTCCAGTGCTCAGCTTCCTTTATAGTCCAGCTCTCACATTCATACATGACCACAGGAGAAACCATAGCCTTGACTAGATGGACCTTTGTTTGCAAAGTAATGTCTCTGCGTTTTAATATGCTATCTAGGTTGGTCATAACTTTCCTTCCAAGGAGTAAGCGTCTCTTAATTTCATGGCTGCAGTCACCATCTGCAGTGATTTTGGAGCCCCAAAAATGAAGTCTACCACTGTTGCCCCATCTATTTGCCATGAAGTGATGGGACCAGATGCCATGATCTTAGTTTTCTGAATGTTGAGCTTTAAGCCAACTTTTTCACTTTCCTCTTTCACTTTCACAGGGAGATATACTGAATATCTTATAATAACCTATAATGGAAAAGAATCTGAAAAAATATACATACATATATTAATAAAGATTGAGGTGCAGGAGGAGAAGGACGAGACAGTTGGATGGCATAACCAAATGAGTGGACGTGAATTTGAGCAAACTCTGCAAGATGGTGAAGGACGGAAAAGCCTGGTGTTCTGCAGTCTGTGGGGTTGCAAAGAGTCAGACACGACTGAGCAACTGAACAGCAACAACATGTATAATAAATGTGTGTGTGTGTGTGTGTGTGTATGTACTTATAACTGAATCACTTGAAAGTAACACAACATTGTAAGTTAACTATACTTCAGTTAAATAGGTATACACAAGGCAAGCATCAACTACTTCTCACCCCACCTGCTGTGATACAGTGACATTCTACATAAAACAATCTATTTAGAGATTTTACTATTTTAGATTTTGCTACTTAAAAAAAAAAAAATCTGTCTTCTGCTTCCAAAATGAGTTGAGATTCCATCCCTCCCTTCAGCTGCCTTCACACAGTGTCAGAAGGCAGGAAAAAAGAATATGTTCTTTTCCTCTGCTGAGACTGAGTGCTGTGAACTGAACTGTGTCCCCACAAAACCTGCATGTTGAAACCCTGTCCATCAACGTGACAGTATTTGGAGACGGCTCCTTCGGGAGATAATTAGGTTCAGATGAGATCATGAGTGTGGAGTCTTCATAATGGGATTAGTGGCTAAGAAGGGACCAGAGACCTCTTTCTCTTTGAATGTATGGTCTGAGAAAAGGCCAGGTGAAAAAAACAGCTGCAAGGCTGCTGCCTGCCAGTAAGGAAGAGGTCTCCCATCAGTACCTAACCAAGCTGACTTCCATGGTTGATCTTGCATAGTGGCTTGCAACCACCGTGATCTTAGATTTCCAATGTCCAGAACTGTGAGTAAACACATGTTGTTTAAGCCATGCAGTCCATAGTATTTTGTTATGGTAACCCAAGATAACTAGTTCTAGCTAACTAGAACTAGTTAATAAGTTCTCTAATAAGCCCTAGAGTGGCAGGCAGACAAAGAAGGCTACACATATACATGGAAGAGAATTCTCTGACAATTACTGGGGGGAAAAATGAAATGGATATTTATGTCCAATTAATAAAAGGTAACTATTAGACTTAACTAAAATAAATAATGGGCTTCCCTGATAGCTCAGTTGGTAAAGAATCCTAGGTTTTAAAAAGATGCTAAGGGAATACAATTGGAAGGAAATAAACCAAGTTGTTAACTATGGGAAGGGAGGAAGCACAATGGACAAGTTTTTCTTTTCTCCAAATGTTCTTTAATATAACTGATTATATTTATAACAAAAAGAAATGAAAACTAAAAATTTGCTAGTGATCTTAATATGAGTCTAATGGCAAGGGTTTTATCTTAAGCTATCTTCACAGGGGAACAAAAACTATTTATAAAGCATTTTTTGAGATCTCATATGTCTAACACTTTCTATCGGCTATTTTTAAAGGGGGACTGATGTCCTCAAAAAAAGTTCATTTTACTGAGAGAAGACTGCATCACACTAATTAGATAATAATACCATATATAATTCCCAGTGGCTCAGCAATAGAATCCACCTGCAAGGCTGGAGGTACAGGAGACACGAGGGCAACCCATGTCTGGAGCTTCCCTGAAGAGGAAATGGCAACCCATTCCAGTATTCTTGCCATGAAAATCCCATGGACAGAGGAGCCTGGTGGGGGCTACAGTCCACTGGGTCATAAAGAGTCAGACACGACTCAGTGACTAAATGCACAGACACATCATATATAACAGAATTTAGAAAGTGTTCATTATTAGGAAGAATTTCAATGAAGGTTTTTCATCAGAGCTGACCAATATGAAGATCAGGAAAATATAGCAATTAATTATAAATTCATGAAATAATAATGCACTATAGAGAAAACACGTATGGCTACAATGTTGGTTTAAATTTAAAAACTAAATAAAGTGGACTAACTTTTAGCAAAACTGACCAAAGAGAAAGAGTGAGGAAGGGAAGTAGAGAAAGAGATCACACATGTGCCTAAATAATAAATACCAAAAATTAAAAAGAATACATCAGCAAAAATGTTATTATGGACAATTTTATGGCAATACTCTTGACAATTCAGACATATCCTTATAAACATAACTTACTAAAACTGAAAGAAGATGAAAATAGCTTCATAAAGACATTTTATCCATATAAATGTTTCTCCCAACATTTAATAAAAATATAGCAGTCTTATACAAATTCTTCCAGACACCAGAAAAAGAGGAAATTGTTTCCAACTTACTGTATATAATGTCATCACCTCAATACCAAATCCTGACAAGATCATTACAAACAAGAAAAATAATAGGCCATTTCCCTCTTCAATAAAATTAAAAATCTCTCAACAGAGTATTACCAAGTTGAATTTGTATTAGGTTTATTCCAGGGTTAAACATTAGTTTGATATCTGAAAACCAATAAGTTAATTCACTACATTAAAAAACAAATGAGAGAAATCATACAATCATCTTAAGAGATAAAAAGAAAATTAGTTGATAAAGTTCAAAATCAGTTCATGATAAAAACTCTTAGAAACCTAGGATCTTTTAGTATAATAAGGACAGTGTAAAACAAACACTATATATACATTATACTTAATGCTAAAGTATATAATACTTCCTTTTGAGACAGGGAATGAGACAAGAAAGCTTCTCATCACTTCTATTTTACATAGTACAGGGGGTGTTAACCAACACAATAAAGCAAGAAAAAAATAAAAGCTCTAGAATAGGAAAGAAAGAACCAAAACACTCATCATTTGTGGACAATGTGATTGTGTACATAGGAAGTCTAAAATGATCAACGTATAAACCAAATAAACTACTAGAAGTAGTAAGACAATTTTAAAAATATCACAGGGACATAAGGTCCACACAGAAAGATGAACTGTATTTCTATATTCCAGAAAAGAGGGTGGTGGTGAAATAAAATTTTAAATACCATATAAAACAGCATCAAAAACATCAAATGCATAAAAATATATCTTTCTCAAAATGCAAAAAACTATAAAATACTACTGAGACCATTCTAAAAGGGCTAAATAAAAGGATATTTAGCATCCATCTGTATTTCATTCTAAAAATTTCTAAGGTTTTCTTAAATCTTAATCTATGTAGAATCAAGGAAAGCTTGTGTGGATCACAATAAACTGTGGAAAATTCTTCAAGAGATGGGAATACCAGACCACCTGACCTGCCTCTTGAGAAATCTGTATGCAGGTCAGGAAGCAACAGTTAGAACTGGACATGGAACAACAGACTGGTTCCAAATAGGAAAAGGAGTACGTCAAGCCTGTATGTTGTCACCCTGCTTATTTAACTTCTATGCAGAGTACATCATGAAAAACGCTGGGCTGGAGGAAGCACAAGCTGGAAGCAAGACTGTCGAGAGAAATATCAATAACCTCAGATATGCAGATGACACCACCCTTATGGCAGAAAGTGAAGAAGAACTAAAGAGCCTCTTGATGAAAGTTGAAGAGGAGAGTGAAAAAGTTGGCTTAAAGCTCAACATTCAGAAAACGAAGATCATGGCCTCTGGTCCCATTACTTCATGGCAAATAGATGGGGAAACAGTGGAAACAGTGGCTGACTTTATTTTTGGGGGCTCCGAAATCACTGCAGATGGTGACTGCAGCCATAAAATTAAGAGACGCTTACTCCATGGAAGGAAAGTTATGACCAACCTAGACAGCATATTCAAATGCAGAGACATTACTTTGCCAACAAAAGTCCGTCTAGTCAAGGCTATGGTTTTTCTAGTGGTCATGTATGGATGTGAGAGCTGGACTATAATGGAAGCTGAGCACTGAAGAAGTGATGCTTTTGAACTGTGGTGTTGGAGAAGACTCTTGAGAGTCCCTTGGACTGCAAGGAGATCCTACTAGTCCATCCTAAAGGAAATCAGTCCTGGGTGTTCATTGGAAGGACTGATGTTGAAGCTGAAACTCCAACACTTTGGCCAACTGATATGAAGAGCTGACTCATTTGAAAAGACTCTGATGCCGGGAAAGACTGAGGGCAGGTGGAGAAGGGGACGACAGAGGATGAGATGGTTGGATGGCATCTCTGACTTGGTGGACATGGGTTTGGGCAGCCTGGTGTGCTGTGGTCCATGGGGTCGCAAAGAGTCAGACACGACTGAGCGACTGAACTGAACTGAAACAAACATTAGCTTTAATAATTAATGATAATTATGGTATGGTTTCTGAGATTAAAGTTTTAAAAAAGAAAAAATTGAAATAATGGACAATGATAGTATAAAATTCAAAATGGAGGCAGAGCAAACCTAAAGTGTTTCATAGCCCTGTTATTACCTCAAGAAGATAACATTTTTCCTCATTTACTGTATTTAAATCAATATTATTTGTTTATCAAAGACACCTTAGTGAAAAAATTAGTCACAAGAAAACTAACAAAGGATTACTAGCAAGAATGTAAGAGAATTCCTCCAAATCTGTGGTGGAAGCAAAGGAATAGGATTTGCACGAGGCACACAAGAAGATGATAGTTGCCATCAATATTATAGTCTTTTGGCTGTGGGATGATTTTGTTTGTGTTCATTATAATACTCAATAAGACAAAAATAAATTGGAAGGCAGTTCATGGACAAGTGAAGATAATGCATCATGAAACAAGGATTTCTATTAATCTAATTCTAGATACCTGAGGCTGGACAACAAATCCATGCACATGTAATTGTTGATAGATAGACAGGTAGAGGAAAGTGGTGCTGCTTTTTGTTTTATTTTGTTTTTTTAATTAGGAAAGCTGTAGACCACCAGGAATAAGTATAAGTCCTAAATACAAATTCAGTTCAGTTTAGTCGTTTAGTCGTGTCCAACTCTTTGCAACGCCATGGACTGCAGAAAACATGTACACAGCCACTGAGTTGGAGGTGTTAAATTCAAAATGCCTAATAACAACCTAGGCAGAAATGCTGACTGAGCATGTGGATGTGAGCTGGAGTTGAAGAGAATGACCAGGCTGGAGATATAGATTGGAGTCATCTGCATATAAATGGTAGTCAAAACTACAGATTGAATAAAATTACCAAGAGAATGATTATAGCTGAGAAAAAATTCCAAAAGTGACCTCCTGGCCTAGGAACATTTTATCTAGGGAATTGTAGCTAAGAATGACTACTTTGTTAAGCACTAGGATGTATGTTATACATTTTACAAGCATTATCTAAAAAATTCTAGGTAGGTATTATTATTATTCCCCATTTAAACAATGAAGAAACTGAGTCACAGAATGATTAACTTCGATGAGGTTTTCCAGCTAGAAACTGGGAGAGCCAGAATTCTAACCTCATTAGAGTAACTGCAGTAACTCCAATGCCTTCACTCTTAATTACTGTGCTATACGGCTTTAAAGGGCAAGACTTCAGGTGGTACAAGGTACATACATTTATATATACATATATATAAAAATAATACTACTATTATGTATTCTACATTTTATAAGTCAAATGGATTGAAATCATGACTTTGCCTTAATTCCTATATTCTAATTTCCTTTCCTTTTTCTTTTAAGAATAATTTTTTATCCTAAAAAAAATTAACTGGGCAATTTTAAGAGCCCAGTAAATTACCATACACCCCAGAGAAACCACAAGTTCTACATTATTTCACAATTTAAGCAACATTCTGTTATTAAAACAGATCTCAGTGGCTGTTTTCAGACATTCAATGAAGCTGTAACTTACGAGAGTTATATGTGGAGAAAAAGCTTTGTTGTGCAAATGTTTAGACTATAGCCTCAAAATGAACTAAAAAATTGACAAGCATAAAAATATATTCATTATTTTTCCATCCAAGACACAAAGCCAGGACCATACCTCAGTTATGGTAAAAACTCATGGTAAAAATCAACATTTTCCATATTTTGCTAATAGCTTACATAAAATAAATTTATGACCAGAGAGCTTCAGATATTTCTGCCCTTATTTTTTTTAATGTTGCAATTATAAAAGAGCGGTTTAGCTTAAAACAAAACAAAGACTTCACATACAACAAAACAGGGATGAAATTTCCATTCTTATTGGATTAAAAATACATTTCAATTTAAGGGAAAAAAAGAGCTACCCTGCAGCATTTGGAAATAATGGTTTTTATTGCAATTTTTACACTTTTAGCCAGTTCAACCTTTAGATTTCCCATGATGTTTATGGGTATTGAGAGACTCAGATCATGAAACTAATAATCTACCCAACAATTTGCTTTTAAAACATATGAAAAACACTGTATAACATTCTACTTATTTTTATGGTATCTGTGCAGTCTCCATGTAATTCTGATTAAACCAGAACTGTAAAAGTACTGGGTCCAGTGCTATCCTTTTGCATGTTTATATTTGTTTATATTCACTGCTGTTATTATTATATTTTCCCAAGTTCTTTTTTCTTTTATCAGTTATCAAGTTTTAGCCTACTGTGTAGAAACAGACACAAAGAAGTATATAGAAGGATATTCCATTCGAGTAGCTTCTCCTTTTATCTTCACTTATTTATTCATTTAACAAATGTTTGTTAAGGCCCAATATACGCCAGTCACTGTGATAAGCATAGGAATTCTTTAGTTTCCAAGAAGTTATAGTTCTATTAGTACTGATAAATATTTTAGATACTTCAGAACACTTTTGCACAGATAGAATCTTTAGCAAATCTCAAATCCCGTCATGTAGGGATCTGCCCATTCTGCAAACCCTCTAGTCACAATTTCACAATAATCTATAGCTAGTAACTGGGATTCTCTCAACAAATGTTTTAGAAGAAAGGTCTTCCATCTTTTCCTTAGCACTAAACAAACAGTGGTTGAGCCCCTGTATAGTAAGCTCCACAGGTACAGAGAAAGAAGACTCACATTTCTAATTTCAGATTAGAGCCATGAGAATCACTGAACCCTTCAATGGACTGATACACCCCCTACAAAATGGAAAGAGACATGTGATTTACCTGAGGTGGATGGTATTTGAAAACAGAGGCTTTCATCAACATTTAGGATGATCCTGCTGTTGCTGCTGCTGCTGCTGCTGCTAAGTCACTTCAGTCGTTTCCAACTCTGTGCAACCCCAGAGATGGCAGCCCACCAGGCTCCCCCGTCCCTGGGATTCTCCAGGCAAGAACACTGGAGTGGGTTGCCATTTCCTTCTCCAGTGCATGAAAGTGAAAAGTGAAAGTGAAGTCGCTCAGTCGTGTCTGACTCCTAGCGACCCAATGGACTGCAGCCCACCAGGCCCCTCTGTCTATGGGATTTCCCAGGCAAGAGTACTGGAGTGGGTTGCCATTGCCTTCTCCGAGGATGATCCTGAATAAACACTAAAGTAAAGTGAAAGTCTCTCAGTTGTGTCCGACTCTTCGAAACCCCATGGACTATACAGTCCACGGGATTATCCAGGCCAGAATACTGGAGTGGGTAATGGTTCCCTTCTACAGGAGATCTTCCCAACCCAAGGATTGAATCCAGGTATCCCTCACTGCAAGCAACTTCTTTACCAGCTAAGCCACCAGGAAAACCCAAGAATACTGGAGTGGGTAGCCTATCCCTTCTCCAGCTGATCTTCCCAACCCAGGAATCAAAGCCAGGTCTCCAGCATTGTAGGAGGATTTTTTACCACCTGAGCTACCAGGGAAGCCCTGAATAAACCCTAAATGTCACACAATTCGTAGAACTTCCACTGTGTAGAAGCTTTCAAGGGTTATCAAATTTCAAGATCGCTATCTATTAAAACTATTTCACCCACTGGATCCTATACCATAAGAGGAATTTTTGACAACATTTATCTCTTCACATACATACTCAATTCTAGACTCAACTGAGACCTACACATTATTCTACTACTCTGAGGCTTCAAATTATCTGATCGAGCCTTAAAAGAATTTAAGCTATGGACAAATACAACCAAAAATTTTAAACAGGCCTATTATGTGTTCAAGATTCTGATATTATATTCACAAATACTAATAGTTTGGTTAAACACTAGTTGGATTAACAAAAATGCATTTGATGAACCTCCAGTTGATGCTTAAATTCTTTCTAAAGTAATTCAAACAAATAAAGGCTAGTAAAATTATTGTTGGATAAAGCCAATTTTAAACAGCGCCTTGAGAACCCAAGAAAGAGTTTATTCTGCAAATTTCAAAAAATGTATTCCAACATCAATGCCCCACTCTACAAGAAAAGTTTTCTCTTAATGACAGCCTGAAGCTCAAGACATGAGTAACACATTAAAAAAGAGGGAAAACTACAAAATAGCTGTCTTTGAATCAATAGCCCCCAAGTCATCACATAGCTGACCACGTTCCAAACAGATTTTCAGTCACATTTAAGGGACTTTTAGAGGTTCATCTATATTTTCTTTTGAAGAAATCTTAATACATATTTTGGTAAACAACAATAACTCAACTATAGAGAAACATTTAAAATTCTAAAAATGTATCCTTATAATTTTCTAAAACCTTCAATATTTACACACATTTAAAAAACCCAATCTCTAAAGTTCAAATAAAGGAGCTGAAAATTAGTTAGTACTAGTTGTTTCTGAAATCTCTATCTTGTGATACATTATTTGAAATGAAACATAAAGGAAATGACTGTTCGATACTAGCTGGGTGCGTCTGCTTTTTAAATGAATACTAAACACTGAAGAATCACCATGTTGCTACTGCACTTAGGCAGCGAGACTCACCGTGCTCTTTCAGCTGCCCCATGGAAGAGGAGGTCGTGGGTCGAAAATGCAGGCCAAGGTTGAAGACCGGGAAGGCAGAAAAGGAGTCCAGCTTTCTGTTTCCAAAACATGAAGTGAGAGCTTTGAGTGACTGACTAGCCCTTATTTTGTAACACAAACTCCAGAATAATGTTGCAAGATTAGATACTAATCAAGAGAAAAGGACTTCTCTCCTATCAACAGAGACTCTGACTATGCTATCCTTGGTGCCCTCACTGCAGAGTAAGGAGCACGCAACTGGCCCTCTATAAACAATCACTATTGAATAAAAGACAAAGTAATACCAAATTTTGCTGCCCCTGAGCAAAGATAGTATGTAACGTTTGCTTTCTAAAAGAAAAACTCTAACAAAAATTAGAAAATAACACACATCACATCTATTTCTTCCATTTTGCAAAGATTTTAAGTAACATGTTTTCCTATTATGACTTGGAGAGCTTCAACCAAGTCAGCTGAATTAAAAAATGAGTACCATGCAGAAACTTTGGAAAATGGAAATAAACAAAAGTAAGAAAACAAAAATTACCCCTAATTCACTACCCTAGTAGTGTGAGTAATACTTGCAAAGCTTTAAATTCTTCCTATGAGTTGAGCACTATTCTAACTTTTTATTTGTCTTATATTTAATACTCAAAACAAGCCTCTGGGTATTTACTATTATTATACCCATTTTATAAAGGAAGAAACTAAAAGTTTAGGGGTTAGATAGGCTATAGTTCAGATTACTCCAGTTAGATATGGGTGGAGTCAAGATTTGAATCAAGGCAGTGGGATTTAGGGAACTAAGTAAACACCTTATTACTATCTATCACCAACTCCATTTGTCACGATTAACATGTGTAATATACTCCATACTTATGTTTAGGTGTACCTAAATGTACATGAACTTTTTAGCTTATTTCTTATATTTGACAAAATACAATTAATGTATTTCCTTGTAAATGTACAAAGATGCACACCATTATTTTGGCCTAGAAATTCTAGACCAATTTGAATCCAATTTGAACAACTGGATTGTTCAAAATCCAATTTAACTGAACTGGATTGAATTCAATTTGAACTGGAATTGTTAGTTCAAAAATTTTAGAAATGTTAAACACGAATTTTTAGGATTTTAAAACATTCTGCCCATCAAAAAAGTATGGTGTAAAAGGAAAGTCTGTGACTGTCCTATTTTGAGTTTTATAGTTGGCATAGAGTAGATGCTCAATAAATTAGTAAATCAATGAGTGATTTACAGGAGCCATTAGTCTAGCTGTCACTCATGTGGTTCAGTTGGCCAAAGAACTGAGATATCCCTTATATGACAAAATCATATTGTCAATGGAAAATATGAGAGGTTTGAGTACGCAGGCAGCTTTGCCAAACTCCATTTGAAATTCTAGAATTTTATTTATATGCTACCAAGAATGGGGCCAAGGTACATAGTTGTAGTTTGATTTGCTTCCTTAAAACCGCTGCTGCTGCTGCTGCTAAGTCACTTCAGTCGTGTCCGACTCTGTGCGACCCCAGAGATGGCAGCCCATCAGGCTTCCCCGTCCCTGGGATTCTCCAGGCAAGAACACTGGAGTGGGTTGCCATTTCCTTCTCCAATGCATGAAAGTGAAAAGTGAAAGTGAAGCCGCTCAGTCATGTCCGACTCCTAGCGACCTCATGGACTGCAGCCCACCAGGCTCCTCCGTCCATGGGATTTTCCAGGCAAGAGTGCTGGAGTGGGGTGCCATTGCCTTCTCCTTAAAACTAGACCCTGGCTAAATATTTTTACATAAATCTCCAAATTAGAACTATTAATTGCATTTTTCAATGATCCTCTATTAATGAAAGATTCTGATAGAAGCAGACAAAAATTCATCCACTAAGCAAAATATTTTATAAACATTAAGATGAAATGCCAGAGTTGTTTAACACAAATGTGAAATGACATGAGGGAGTCTATCATTATTTTATAATATCCACATTCTGTTATTAATTAGAATGACCTAAATACAAACACTCATGTAACACATAAGAAACTCCCACTGATCACAAAACTAGGGGAAGAAGTTGAGGCTCATTTGCCTAAAATCATAGAACACATTTACAGAAATGCAGTTGTCATACCTTCAAATGTATCAAATATTATCAAGTAAAAAAGTTAGCTCTAATAGATAAATGCATAATAAATTTCTTTGATGGAAAATTAATATTTAAAATGCACTCACATTTATCATTGTTGTTGTAAGAGTATTTAATGTATAATTTATCTTTGAAGTTAGGCAAAGGTACATTGAAGAACTTCATTTCCTTCAACCTAAATTTGAATATGCAGAAGTATTCAATTTTGTTTTCCTTTGCAAGTTAAACATAGAGAAATTTGGGGGGGGGGAATAGACATTTATAAGATTCTATCATATTTCTTCATGTATTTTATAAGGAATTTCTTTTGCTGGGCCAATATTTTTATGGTCCACCTAAAAATATTATGGTTCATCCTTAAAAGTTAGTGTTTTCTAAGGCATCTTCTGGGGAATTAGAAGTAATTCACATACAACTCCTGTCACAGGACTCTGTTTGGAGTAGAAACTTTTCCAGAGTATTACAAAGGGTTATACAATTTAGCGACTTCTCTGCATTGTTAACAATCTCCTACCTGATTTCCTGACTGATTCTGTTTTCCTTTCTGTCCTTTATAGCCTCATGGCTCAGTTACTTCTAACCTTTGTGAATGAAGCTAGCTTCAGCGGGTAGGAAACACATTATCCCCACTAGTCAGCTATAAATAAAGACAAGGTAGTCTCCGGTGGATTGATGATATTCAGGGTCTGTGTGTCCCAAGCTGTCACTGAAGTACTTTTAATTTCAAAAGGTGTTGACCTTCCTCATTAAGCAAGACATGTTTTCATTAAACATGGAATGTTAGAATGTCAAGAGACCTTTATCTTTACCAATTTCAGAAGAAACAATTCTTAAGGAAATACTCAACTCTCTTGAGAAAGACATGCTGAAAGATATTAAATGATCAGATTTATTGTTAATGAGTGCTCCAAGTATCCCTAAATTCTTCTTCTTCTTCCTTGGATCACAGCTCCATCTAATATACTAAAAATGGTAGCTTTTCAAATTAGTTCCATTTAGGTTTTCTAGTTTTAAAGTTTACCTGAAATTCTCAACTCTGGTTAAATTGCCATATTAACTACTCTTTTATCAGGCAACACTGTGCTAGTCTAACCCAGGTCTTGGGTTAACTCAAGTAAAGGCAAAAGTTTTTAGACTGGTAAATTTCCTATATAAATCATTTACTTTCTTTTGTAATTCATATCTTCTCTTACCATGGGTAAAACCAAATCCTCATTATTAAAGCTATGCATATATTTCACTCTTCCAAATTCCCATAGTATTACCTTTTACTTCTGAGTAAGAAACTGGTAGTGCTAAGCACATCTTGCAGGTAAATTTTAGAAGAGCCAAGACATTCCTTACAGCCATAGCAACATTTTCTTAAACTTCTATTACCTAATACCCCACATTTCTGATCATGTTATATAACGAATTATCTTAACAGAACAGCATTTACATTCTACAAGTATAAATGTTCTTACAAAATGTGCTGAAGAGCCTTTAAAGTTTCTATCTGTAGCTCCAGGGCCAAAACTTATGTACACAATGGTAACATTATCCCAAAGGTGATGCTGCTATTTAGTGGAATAATTCAGAAAAGTAACTGACCCATCTCCAGACACCTTTGGACAGCAGAAGCAATGCTCAAAATTCAAAGTATGCTCTGTAGGATCAGCCTCATCTTCTGTTAGAACACACACTAACTTTAAATTATATTAAAAAGGAAAAATTATCTTAACTCTGCTTCATAATTGCTGCAGATTAATTATTAAAATTCCAAACTTATGTAATATTACCATAAAATATGGCATTTTTCTCAAGAAAACCACAAACTGGATTTGAGCTTATGCACTGTAAAACCCAGATGGTTTGCTTAACTATTCAGACATCCTCCAGTTCAGTTCAAAAGTTAATTGAACTGAAACTAAAATTTTGATAATTGATGTTCTTCAAGGTACTGAAGCAGAAGGATAAATTAGCCTTATGTACAGGGTGTTAAAAGACTTGAGAAACCATGACAATTGGTCAAGAAATACTAGCAAAGAAGAAAAGTGCATGTTGTCTATAGGTTAGCCAACTACACCTTCCTTACCTGGTCTTTCCATGGTGCAACTGCTTTTCTTTCTCCATTTTTTTACTCACTGACTCAATATTAGTCACTATTTTATCCAGTTTAACTTGTTCTTGAATTTGAAAGAAAAAAAAACATTTTAATTGTATACTATTAGTTTTCAAGGTCTAAGTGCATGTTTTGAATTAAATTGCAAATCACAGATTTTTTAATAACAGGTACAGTATTTTTCAAAAAAATTACTAATAAAAAGATAGCCTAAAAACACATTTGAGTGTCTTTTTTCACCCCATGCTCCTCAGATGTTTTGCAATTACTAAAATTTAGGACTGCAAGTATAGAGTAAATGAACTGCATATATCAGAAAGATCGCTCCCTTTGTAGAGAAATGTCTGCAAGAATACAGCACAAACCAAGAATACAGTCTCCTTTATACATATCAGTATTATGGTCATCCTTATCTTCATAAGGCTTAGCTTTTATAGGACAGCCTGCTATTTCAAAATAATTTAGCAATCATTAGTTAATGTAATAGGAACACTGGGAGCTCCAGAAATCTCCATTTGCTAGAAAGACTTAAATCCACAAAAGCAAAGGTTCTGCATTTAAAAAAAAAAAAAAATCAAGTTCTTAGAGTCTAAAAAGAAACTTAAGATAAATATTTTTAAATACTTATTACTTTATATTTTATTCAGATAATGGGACTAACATAGTCCTAACATATGGGGCTAACAGTTTGAAACTGTGCAACAAAATATTGTCATATCTATTAAGGACCTTCTAGTTAACCAGTTCAGGTATATTAAAAAGACATTAAAGATACAGAGAACATATGAGATTAAACCCTGTTTCAGAAATATTTACAAATTAGTTGGTATCAATGCTAATGAATAAAAGAGCACACTAGATAGCATTATATAATTTAGATTTAAAATGTATAACAAAGACCATACAAAATTTGGAGAAATGGAAAACAGAATGCTAATATTTACTATTCATAATATATTAGGAGTGTTGGTTAGCACTTCTGTGGATTATCTCACACTTAAACCTGAAAATTGGATTTTTGGTGAATTTCTGTGATTATTCTCTTTTATACATCAGGAAAGCAGTTTACCCAAGATCTAAGTTTTAAAAGTGCTAAACCAGGGATCAAACCCATTATCCTTGACTGTAAGTTCACCCTTCTTCACTCTGCCCTACCACCTCAGCAGGTTTCATGAGGGTGCTTAATTATTGATTATTAACAGCAATTATTATCCTAATTACTAGTAATTATTTGTGTTATAACAATTATTAGGTGCCTAGTAATGGGAAAAGGATAATCTCTGCCATGCTTACACTGGAGGGTGATATAGAGCTCAAAAGATACACTTCATATAAAGATAAATGGCAAGTTGAGAAATACATTAAGGTGAAAAAGAAAAAATTAAAAGTTTGAGTCTTAAAAACATAACATTTAAAAATATTTGCCACACATCAAGTGTGCTAATTGCTGTATATGGATTATCATTTTTCATTCTCACAACCAGCCCATAAGTTAGTTATATTATTGTCTCCATGTTTACAGATGAGGAAACTGAAGCAGAGAAATAGAGATTAACTTTTCTTTCTTTTTTTTTTTGATCAACTTTTCTAAGGTTATACAGCTAGCAGTAGGCAGAGACAATATTCAAACCCAAGCAGGCAATTCCTAGAACCTGCATTCTATCCATGGTATCCAATGGGTATGTTTTTACTGTACTTATTTAAGGAATACCTACTGAGTGTAAACTGCCATACTAACTCATAGAGAGGCGAGATGTAGGATATAGTGTTAATAAAACACTGCCATTCTCAGTGGACAACATGACTAACATGAAAATCACTGCAGAAAAGTGAAAGAAAAGAAAGGTCATGAGATGTGCAACCCATAGATCTAAAGGGTGAATTGTACAATGACGCTACGGGAACTAAGCCTGTGCTACTACAATAATTAATAAAGCAAAAGATATGCCTATTTTGTGAAAAAATATTAAAAACTTTGGGAATTATCCATTTAATCACTAAAATGAAAGTCTCTATAATACCATTAAACTAAGTCATGTTAGTTCTGCATCCCAAATAGAAAATAAGTACAATTATACTGCCTAAAAAAAAGTATAGAGTTGTCTCCCTGTTCACACTGTCAGCTATGCCAGTAATCTCACTGTATCTCACCATTCATTTCACCCAGGGTAGGCAAGATGAGAAGGGGGACGCTGGAAGAAAATTCAAGGCGCCTTAGAAACTACAGACATGTTTACTCTCTCCTCACCGGGGTGGTAGCTGTAGGAGCTGCTTCTGCTGCTAAGTCGCTTCAGTCGTGTCCAACTCTGTGCGACCCCAAAGACGGCAGCCCACCCGACTCCCGCATCCCTGGGATTCTCCAGGCAAGAACACGGGAGTGGGTTGCCATTTCCTTCTCCAATGCATGAAAGTGAAGAGTGAAAGTGAAGTCGCTCAGTTGTGTCCGACTCTTCGCGACCCCAAGGACTGCAGCCCACCAGGCTCCTCTGTCCATGGGATTTTCCAGCAAGAGTACTGGAGTGGGGTGCCATTGCCTTCTCGGAGCTGTAGCAGCAGACATGCTGTATTCTCTCACAGCCGACCCAGAGAACACAGCCATAACGCAGCCTCAAGGGCTTTTTAGGTGAAGCTTATATATGTTTACAGAACAAACGAGGCCTGTGCAAAGCGGGTACACCATGATGCACATGCGCAGTGCTGTAAGTGATCTCAGCCGTTACATAACCATGAATTTACAACACATGGGGTGAGAGCGCAAGGTCATGGGGCAAGAGAGCCTTACCACCGCCATCTTGAATAATTTGCTCTTGCAAGACAAGAGCTAAAGGAGATTTCTAAAAAGACAACTAAAGCATATGAAAATCCTACAGTAGGTAAATCTTTAGATGAGGAACAAGACTTACTGTATGACTTGGGGCAAATTATAACATCTCTGCTGTGCAGAATTGCTTCAGTAGTGTCCAGCTTTATGTAGCCCTATGGACTGTAGCCTGCCAGGCTCCTTTGTCCATGGAATTCTCCAGGCAAGAATATTGGAGTGGGTTGCCATGCCCTCTTCCAGGGTATCTTTCCAACCAGGGATCAAACCCACCTCTTCTGCGGCTCCTGCTTTGCAGGCAGATTCTTTACTGCTGAGCCACTGGCGAAGACCATAACTTCTTTCAGTTCATAACTATTACCTCTATGTAAAATCTAGTCTCTCAACTCTAGAATTTTACTTCTGAAACATAAATTTTAAATCACTTCTGTAAAACAATTAGCAAGAGACAGGGAGACTAGGAAAAGAAAATGCTTGTAAAGTGGTGAATATTTGGGGTTTCTGTAATGAAAGCAAACAAATGAAATATAAAGCATTAGCACTTACAACCAAAGGCCTCTAGTCCTCAACACTATTTTCCTTGCTCTCCTCAGAGTTCACCTGAAATCAATCATCCATTCAATTCACTTATGACTACTTCACTCGCCTCCTTCACAGGCTCATTATTCTTTGACCACATCCAGCTGTTGTGTATGCCCTACAGCTCTTTCTTCGGTTGCCTTCTAAGCCTTACATGAAGGGTATGGTCACTCCCAAGCTCTATTTATCATGGAAACGTGGATGCCTCACAAAATCTCAGTATCCTGCTCAGACCACCCTCAAGTGCCAAATTTCAATAACTTACCATGTCTATATGCATGTCCCAAAGACATTCCAATTGACATGTTCCTCTCACGATTGATGACACCACCATCTATCCAAAAACCCAGAAGTCACCTCTACTGTCTACTCTCCCTCAGCTTCCTAGGACAATCAATCATCAAACCCCTCCTACTGTTTCCACTCACATTGCCTCAACATAGACTTTGACCATCTCTTCTCTGGGACACTAATAGCTTTCTCACTTGGATTCCTACTCCCAATCATAATACCCTCCAATTCAGCCTCCATACTTGCCATAAATAAGCTTTGATTTCCAAATAATTGGATTTTAAATTATGATAGTTATTATTTTAAAATTTAATTTTGCTGTAGTCAGGGAACATGATTTACATAATTCTAAATTCTTTGAAATGTATTGACTCTTTGACCAATGTGTAGTCAGCGTCAATAATGTTCCATACTTGTCTGAAAATGAATATCCTCATTGTTGTTCTATACTCATCTGATAAATAAAGATTCTTAACTTAGTTGTTTAAATCAAATACTTTGTAGCCTCACTAATATATGTGTATGCACACAGTCATGTAAATATGTGTGTATACATTATTTTTTGCTGGACAATTTGAAAGTAAGTTACAAACAGCATGACATTTCACCCCTAAACACATCATATAGCTCCTAAAAACAAGCACATAAACTCAAATCCAATATGCTTCCCATATTGCATATGCCATAGTATTTTCTCTGCTTGCATGTGTGCTAAGTCATCTCAGTCATGTCCAACTCTGTGCGACCCTATGGACTGTAGCCCATCAGGCTTCTCTGTCCATGGGATTCTCCAGGCAAGAATACTGGAGTGGGTTGTCATGCCCTCCCCCAGGGGATCTTCCCGACCCAGGGATCAAACCCACATCTCTTACATCTCCTGCATTGGCAGGTGGACTCTTTATTGCTAGTGCCATCTGGGAAGCCCTTAGTATTTTCTCTGAGCTTACTCATATAAAGTCCAATAAAAAATTTTAAAAATTAAAGCTCAAGGCCACTTAAGATATGCAGAAACTGCTGGGGTCTCCCCCAATTACCTCTTTATTCTTCTATTTGTGTGTGTGTGTTTTTTTTCTATTCTTGATTCTCAGAGGCTCTATAGAAATGTGGTGAATAAGGAATTCCATTTTGCTGTGTGTGTATGTGTGCTCAGATGCTCAGTCATGTCCGACTCTGTAATCTGCCCACGAGGCTCCTCTGTCCACGGGATTTTGCTAGTCATTCACATTTCAAGACTCAACTCAGGGGACACTATCTGGTCTATCTTAATGCTGAAACAATTTGCAATATTTCTTGTGTACTTGGCCTACCTCCCTCTTATTAGTCTGCAAAATCTGGGACCATGCCCCTAGCCAAAGTGAGATAAGTTATACAAATCAATAAATAAAATGTTCAACACCTTTTATTCAGTTACATAGAATTTTGAATATTACAAGTTTATATTTGCCAGGGACATTGATTAATTTATTTCCTTTTTGTTCAAATATGATACATACTATATACATTCCTCCTTTAACTGATTCCCATTTCTCCCCTGATAGTTATAAAGTTTCCCCCCTTCCACAAAACAAAAATCAAAAAATTAAACAAACAAAGTAGGCACTCTAATCCAGGTTGCTAAAAGCAGCCAATCTTAAATAGTTAAACTGGACCAATGTAAGTTACTAGGAACTATCTTTTCAGAATTTAGATTTTAATAATTCAGAAATTGGTTACCATAAAAGAGGTGTGTTCCCTACCACAGGCATCTCCTGTAGAGATTGGATAGGAACTTTCCATAGAACATTATATAGGGGATTTTATATCATGAAAATAGTTGGGCTGGAACAGTGCTAAGTTCTCTTCTATACAGAGACTTAATGATACTATAAAAAAGCTTCACAAGGGTAAATCCAGATCCTTTTCATTCAAAAAATGAGATTTTAGACTTATATTGAGTGATTATAAAATACTTTCTCATTTTTCAAGACCTACAATTTAAATTCTACTCAGTTTGATATGAAGTAATTATAATAAAATTTAAAACTTAGTTATAAATTTATAGACGGGCTCATTAGTCAAGAATGACAGATTGCAATTTTCTGACATTTCACATTCTAGTGTGTGGGCTGGGTGAATGTCATACGATTTTCTACTGTTAGAAATTCTAGCACATGTGTGTTATATAGAATGCCAATTCCTCACTAAATAGTGAACTCTTTCATGGTCTCTTGAGGACAGGGATTGTATTTTAATCCGTCATCCACTTATTCAGTCATTCAACAAATATTTACCAAATGCCTATAATGTGATAAGCAGTCTGCTTGGCATAAGGGATGCAAACCATAACCTGGTGATTATGAAGGTTATATTCTAGGAAATTAAATTGATCAAATGATAGTTACACGAATAACTGAGTAACCCCAAGTGCAATGCTATAAAAATTTATTTCCATTATCTCATAAATTTAAGACAAGGAATAAAATGCATCCTTTAGCTTTTGGAATTGGGAGGTTATGGATAGAAAACTGAATGAAAATATGGAAATAGAAGCAAGATTTCACTGCTTGAAGGAATAAAGTTATTGGAGGTAACAAAAGAAGATTCTCTTTTAATGATGTGTGGTTCAAAGAGAAGAAGAGAGGCAGAACGTTCACTATAAGGACATAAGTTTCAGAAAGAATGTTTGGGTGTCATTATATTTTAAGACACTTAATATACGAAAGGAGAAGGTGAAAATACAGAAGAAAGCAAATAATATGTGATAGATGAGGTAGATTTCTGGCAGAGAAGAGAAGTAATGGGATAGAATTCAGCCAAGATTTGGAGAAAATAGGCATTTTCTTCTCAAAGAAGAAGGTAGATAAGGTTTTGCTTCAGTCATGTCTGACTCTGTGTGACCGCATAGACGGCAGCCCACTAGGCTCCCCGTCCCTGGGATTTTCCAGGCAAGAACACTGGAGTGGGTTACCATTTCCTTCTCTGAAAAGTGAAAGTGAAGTTGCTCAGTCATGTCTGACTCTCAGCGACCCCATGGACTGCAGCCTTCCAGGCTTCTCCGTCCATGGGATTTTCCAGGCAAGAGTACTGGAGTGGGGTGCCATTGCCTTCTCCAAGATAAGGTTTTAGATGGCTATTAATACATTTCCAGTGAGTTCACCATTCAAAACCTTTATTTTCTCTACAAAGTAGGAACTGAGGTCTTTTACTGAGAGAAGGGGAGAGAAGTTTAAGCAGGGTCTCCAGGAGAGTGGCAGATATTTGAATAAATAGCAAGTAGGGCGGGTAAAAGAACGGACCAAGGTAACATTAAAGGTTGTACTATGATTACCACTGAATGCAGTCACCATGACAGCTAACACTGCAAAACAAAACTTCTCACTTCTGTTCAATTCCTCTCTGCTTTATAGAAAAATGTTTAAACTGATTGTCTATACATCTGATGTGTACTTCCTCATCCCATTTACTCTTCAGTCCACTGGCAATCCAGCTTGCACAGTCACCACCCTGATCAAGGATACAACTTCCACGCAAGCACACACACTGGACACATCAGCAGTACATGGTGACAATGGTGGCTTTTGTGAAGGGATTCTCTGACAACAGGTTTTCCTGGTCTTCATCCTATGAATACCTGGCTGCTGATTTTCAGCCTCCTTTGCTGACTCTCCTCCTATCAGACCTCTAAAAACTGCAGTGCCTCAGACCTCGATCGTAAGCCCTTTTGTATGGGTTAACTTTTTTTTTAATGTGGGCCATTTTAAAAGTCTTTATTGAATTTGTTGCAATATTTCTTCCATTTTATATTTTTGGGGTTTTGTGCCATGAGGTATGTGTGATCTTAGCTCCCCAGCCAGGGATTGAACCCGCATCCTCTACATTGGAAGGTAAAGTCCTAACCACTGGACCGCCAGGGTAGTCCCTGGGTTAACTTCACTTGTTCGTTAGGAGATTTCACCCAGTTCCTCAAGTAAATACGTCCACTCACCAGTGACTCTAAATCTTTATCCTCCAGGCCATACCTGTCCTCAAAATTTCAGACTCATATACACCACTGTCTAACATATGAAGTTGCATGCTAATAAGCATTTCAAATATAATACATTTTATAGAGATCTTGATTTTCTCTTCCAAACACTGTTCTTTCTTGTCTTTCCTGTGTCAGTAAATGACATCATCACACAGCCACTCACTCAAACCAGAAATTCATTACCTATGACTAAAGTATACATCAAAGTTGCCAATTCCCCTCCAATTTCACTAACACCTCAACAATAATGCTACATACCAAACCAAACCCAAACTCAGTGGATTACAAGTTTGGAAGATTCTTGCTCATGCTTCTTTGACTTGGCCAGAGTATCTCTGCTTCTCCCCTCTCTACACAGGTCACTCTGGAGTCGGGGACAGCTACGTGGGGCATGGTCTTCTCATGGCAGACCAAGGAGTAAACAGACAACTTAAGCCACAAAATATTTAAAACTATTGCCTGTGTTATATCTTCTTACCCTCTACTGGCCAAAGCAAACATATGGCCAGTCTCAAAGTCAGTTGTGCAGGGAAGACTATTCTAACCCAGGGTGGGCGACGAAGAGTGGATGTGTCTTGAACAATAACTCAATCTAAGCCAACATTGTCTTCTGCTTGAACTGAAAAAATAGCTTTCTAATCAGTCTCCTGTTTTAGCTCTAGCTTCTGTTTAGTCTACACACACGGTCAACATATCTTTTTACAGTCTGATAATAACATCTGCCTTAAAAACATTCAGAGATTTTATATCACTCTTAAAAAAATCGGTTCCTTGACATTACCTATAAGGCCGAACATCATCTGATTCTTACACATCTCCTTCAGGTGGCTTCACAACACTGCCTTACTTTTCTGCCACTACACTTCAGCCACACTGGTTTCCTTTTAGGACCTTGAATAAGTCGATTCCTGCCCCTTCTCAGGGCTTTCTCACTGCCTGGATTTCCCTTCATCCTGCTCCCAGTGAGGTGCGGCAGCTGAGTTGGATCAGCTTTCAAAAGTCAATTCTTAAATTTCTTAAAGTTTTGCAATCTAGATTTCAAACCCTTGGTAGGCTGAAAACACCCACAGTGGAAATATTTACACCATGAAAGTTAGGATGTGTTATGGCAGGCTTTTTTCCCAGAGAACCAGTGTAATAGTACACCACTTTCCTTCAGATCTCAGACCAAATATAAGCTCCTCAGAGAACTCTGTAGATGACAGCTACATCTCAAGTATGGTTGTTTTTGCTTTCAGTCGCTAAGTCATGTCCAGCCCTTTGTAACTCCATGGACTCTAGCACACCAGTCTCCATGATGTCCTCCATTATCTCCTGAAGTCTGCTCATATTCATGTCCATTGAGTCAGCAATGCTATCTAACCATCTCATCCACTGCTATCCCCTTCTCCTTTTGCCTTCAATTTTTCCCAGCATCAAGGTCTTTTCCAATGAGTTGGATCTCCCCATCAGGTGAAGTCCAAAGTATTGGACTTCAGCTTCAGCATCAGTATGCCCAGTGAATATTCAGGGTTGGTTTCCTTTAGGAAATCTAAGGTAAGTCCCCAGTCTATTATATCATTTTGTTTTCTTCATTGTTATCTTCACATTTTGTGATTATCTTGTCTATTTATTTGCTTTTTCCTAGTTTCTCCCAGAAGAATATAAGGTCTATTTTCACAATTATATCATCAGTGTCAAAGAGAGTAACTGGCATATAACAGATGCCTAGTAAATACTGAATGAATGAATGAATTTTTGTTCTGATATGTTATGAGCTATTTAAAAACAGAACATTTTTATTCCCTTTCTAACTCACACATAGCATTATAAATCAGCAGTCCAATACATATCTATTGAATAAATGAAGTAATTAATGTGTTTACTAGGTACACATGTATAAATTTCAGATTTCATGTCAGAAAGTGGAATAAAGACATTCGTGATAGGCAGGTGGTCTGAATACTTCAGATTTCACTTATAATTTTCTATGCCACCCTCGTATAGCTATTATTGTCCAGTATAATACCATCAATTAATAAACTGCTATTAACTACCTCCTATCAGCCATGTGGTCTTATAACAGAGGTTTTATATTTTATTAATCTCACAGTAATGTTAATTAATCTCACAAATTAATTAACCTTACATTCATTCATTGTTGAACATATACCTCAGTGCCTAGCCAAGCATACCTTAGGTACTCAATAAATGCTGAATGAACAAACAGAAGTCAGTCAGGCATCAAGAGCAGAGTTGAGTTAAATGCATGAAAATATGGAACTCCCTACAATTTCATCAGAAGAGTACTGCAAATTAATCTGTGTGTTGTCAGCAAAATTTAACTCCACTACAAGGCCTCCATGTACACAATAGAGTGAAATTATTTTAAACACTTTTTAATTTTTTAAAAATAATGAATAGTTAACTGTTTTCAGGAATATAAAAACATAATAGTAACAAAAGGAAGACAAAAATTATACAAGTAAAATAAACTTTAAGACATTTTACTCAAGTATAATTGATTCAATATCCACTGGTACAGATTATTAAATTAACTGATATATTTATTTATTTTATATTTATCCTCTAGGTGGCTATATTGTATTATTTATGAGAGATAACACAGAGACATGGTTAAGAAAGCAGATACACTCAAGGGGATATAAATTTGAATTTTATAATCAGTATAACCCTCAGCAAGTTACATTATGTCACTGAGTTCAGCTTCTTCATTTGTAAAAACGTGTATGATGATCTCTTTAAGAAAACTGGAGATACCAAGGGAGAATTTCACGCAAAGATGGGCACAATAAAAGATAAAAAAAAGGCAAGGACCTAACAGAAGTAGAAGAGATTAAGGAAAGGTGGCAAGAATACAGAGAAGAACTATACAAAACAGTTCTTAATGACCCAAATAACCACGATGGTGTGGTCACTCACTTAGAGTCAGACATCCTGGAGAGTGAAGTCAAGTGGGCCTTAGGAAGCATTACTATGAACAAAACTAATGTAGGTGATGGAATTCCAGCTGAGCTATTTCAAATCCTAGAAGATGATGTTGTTAAAGTGCTGTACTCAATATGCCAGCAAATTTGTAAAACTCAGTAGTGGCCACGGGACTGGAAAAGGCCAGTTTTCATTCCAATCCCAAAGAAAGGCAATGCCAAAGAATGTTTAAACCACCACACAATTGCACTCGTTTCACATGCCATCAAGATTTTGCTCAAAATCTTTTAAGCTAGGCTTCAGCAGTATGTGAACTGAGAACTTCCAAAGGTACAAGCTGGATTTAGAAAAGCAGAGAAACCAGAGATCAAATTCCCAACATCCAGTGGATCATAAAAAAAGCAAGGGAATTCCACAAAAACATCTACTTCTGTTTCACTGACTATGCTAAAGCCTTTGACTGTGTGGATCACAACAAACTGTGGAATTTTCTTAATGAGATGGGAATACCAGCCCACATTATCTGCCTCCTGAGAAACCTATAGGCAGGACAAGAAGCAACAGTTAGAACTGGACATGGAACAACAGACTGGCTCAAAACTGAGAAAGGAGTACGTCAAGGCTATATATTGTCACCCTGCTTATTTAACTTATATACAGAGTACATTATGAGAAATGCTTGGCTGGATGACTCACAAACTGGAATCAAGATTGCCGGGAGAAATATCAACAACCTCAGATATGCAGATGATACCATTTTAATGGCAGAAAGCAAAGAGGAACTAAAGAGCATTTTGATGAAGATGAAAGATAAGAGTGAAAAAGCTTAAAACTCAACATTCAAAAAACAGATCATAGCATCTGGTCCTATCACATCGTGGCAAATAGATGGGGAAAATGTGGAAACAGTGACAGATTTTCTTGGGCTCCAAAATCACTGCAGATGGTGACTGCAGCCATGAAATTAAAAGACACTTGCTCCTTGGAAGAATAGCTTATACAAATCTAGACAATGTATTAAAAAGCAGAGACACCACTTTGCCAATAAAGGTCTGTGTAGTCAAAGCTATGATTTTTCCAGTAGTCATGCATGGATGTGAGAATTGGAGCATAAATAAGGATGAGTGCCAAAGAATTAATTGATGCTTTCAAACTGGGGTGCTTGAGAAGAGTCTTGAGAGTCCCTCGGACAGCAAGGATATCAAACCAGTCAATCCTAAAGGAAATCAACTCTGAATATTCATTGGAAGGGCTTGTTGTAAAGCTGAAGCTCCAACACCATGCCCAACTGATGCGTAGAGATGACTCATTGGAAAAAACCCTGATGATGGGAAAGACTGAAGGCAAGAGGAGAAGGGGGTAACAGAGGACGAGATGGTTGGATGGCATCATTGACTCAATGGACATGAGTTTGAGCAAACTCAAGGAGATAGCGAAGGACAGGGAAGCCTCATATGCTACAGTTCAGGGGGTCACAAAAAGTCGGACACGACTTAGCAACTGGACAACAAAAATGTGTATGATGATCACAGATTCCTGTGAAGATTGGGTGAATGATACATGCAAAGTACTTAGCACAACTGGTACATAGTAAGTGCTCAGTAAAATTAGTTAAGGTAATGTTTACAATAGTGAGAATTGTAAGAACATGGCATTGATTACAGTCTATACAGGAGATGGAGCAGACACATAACATGTTATAAGTACCATAAGATAAAGCACTACCAAATATTATATCAAGCATATAAACTTGCAGTAATAGCACAACATATGGAAAATAAAACACAACGTCACATTATACTGAATAATTACGCCTATGCCTAAAACATCTCCATCAAGCATTCATTTCTCTCTCTCCAGTAAAAAATACAACAGTACTCATCAAGCTTTGGGCAAGTAGCATACACTATTCCCCTGCACAGAAAATAATACCAGTTATATCTTAGTGAAACAGCTGAATCTCTACTAAGTAAATATCATGGCCAAAGGCTTAACAAAACTGCCCAGACGAAATGAGTTTATATTGATCATCTTGGTCCACCCTATCCAACAAACAAACCAAAAAACTAAAAAACAAACAACAAAAATGACTCTCCAAAACAGCTAATGGAAAGACACTGGTGTACAGCCCTAGTCAGTTTATCCCTTGATCTTTCTCTTACACAAAGTTAATACAAGTGTCAAGAAACAATCCTCCATTAATATTTTCACATTTTGGCACTGTCAGGGCCTTCTGAGCTACTCATTCTGGCACCTGAGTTAAAGGATGTTCAAACAGCAAACAAGCCATGGGAGTTAAAGACCCAGGAGAGATTCAGAGTCACCTCTGCTGAGATGACTTGTAAGTAAATGTAAGCCATTTACTTACATTCCAAAGAGTAACAGACTTAGGGACTCCCACTTCTCCTCTTTCCAGAACGGATGTGCTTACATTTATAAAGCACTTCTAGAGAAGAGAATGGCAACGCACTCCAGTATTCTTGCCTGGAGAATTCCAAGGAAAGAGGAGCCTGGCAGGCTACAGTTCATGGGGTTACAAAGAGTCGGACATGACTGAGTGACGAGCACACACACACACACATAAAGCACTACTCCCTCCTTTTCCCTTCTCCTTCTTTCTCTCTACAGAGGAGGAGAGGCAAATTTGCCAAATACTGTGTGTGTGTGCCTGCGTGTGCGTGTGTGCACACTGTCATGTCCTACTTTCTACTACCCCATGGACTGTAGCCCACCAGGCTCCTCTGTCCATGGAGTTTTCCAGGTAAGAATACTTGAGTGGTTGCCATTTCCTTCTCCAGAGGATCTTCCCAACTCAGAGGTCAAACCCACGGTCTCTTGCATCTCCTACTTTGCCAAGTGGGTTCTTTAGCAGCTGATCCACCAGGGAAATCTGCCAAATATCCTACATAAGTGCTAAAATTCCTAATCTCAGAATTCCTCTTCTGTGGCACTTCGTCCCATCTACATGAGGCAATGAGGAAACAGAGGTAAGATGCTCTCTGAATATTAAAAGGTCTGTCTCCAATCCAGAAACCTTATAGGGATTACAAATGTGAATGGATAAATATATGGGAAATAGACAGACAGATAGATAGATAGAACTTAAGATAAACAGGGCAGACACACTCCTAGAAACTCATCTCTCCTTCCCACTGAGTCTGATCTAGGAAATCTAGGAGATGTGATAACAACTCCAAAACCCTTTGAACATGCCTCCCCAAGGTGAGACATACAAATAAATAGCAAGAAGCAAGTCCAGCATAAGGACATGCTAACATAGGACCTGAATCAGATTTTGAAAACTCAGTGAACTCCTTCGACCCGGGCTAAAATACTGTCTGAAGAAACTTGGGAAAAGGATAACCATTAGGAGGGGTGACAGGTGTAAAGACAAACCAACATAAAACTAATGATATTCATGTGTCAGGTGGAAAAAAATACAAGCACTCCCAGAGAAGCTTAAAGCTTTTATCATAACCATTTTAACTTTCCAATCCTAAAGAAAGGCAATGCCAAAGCATGTTCAAACTACCTCCCAATTGCACTCATTTCACACAGTAGCAAAGTAATACTCAAAATTCTCCAAGCGAGGCTTCAAAAGTACATGAACCAAGAGCTTACAGATATTCAAGCTGGATTTAGAAAAGGCAGAGGAATCAGAGATCAAATTCCCAACATCTGTTGGATCATAGAAAAAGAAGAGAATTCCAGAAAAACATCTACTTCTGCTTCATGGACTACACTAAAGCCTTTGACTGTGTGGATCACTACACACTGTGGAATATTCTTAAACAGATGGGAATACCGGACCACTTTACCTGCCTCCTGAGAAATCTGTATGCAGGTCAAGAAGCAACAGTTAGAACTGGACACGGAACAATGGACTGGTTCCAAATTGGGAAAGGAGTATGTCAAGGCTGTATATTGTCACCCTGCTTATTTAACTTGTATACAGAGTACATCATGCAAAATGCTGGGCTGGATGAAGCACAAACTGGAATCAAGATTGCCAGGAGAAATACCAATGACCTCAGATATACAGATGACACCATCCTTATGGCAGAAAGTGAAGAAGAACTAAAGAGCTTCTTGATGAAGGTGAAAGAGGAGAGTGAAAAGGCTGCCTAAAAACTCAACATTCAAAAAACTAAGATCATAGCATCTGGTCCTATCACTTCATGGCAAACAGATGGGGAAAAAATGGAAACGGTGAGAAACTTTATTTTGGGGGGCTCCAAAATCACTGCAGATAGTGACTGCAGCCATGAAATTAAAAGAAGCTTGCTCCTTGGAAGAAAAACTATGACCACATAGACAGCATAATAAAAAGCAGAGACATTACTTTGCTGACAGAGATCTGTCTAGTCAAAGCTATGATTTATCAAATACTCATGCATGGATGTGACAGTTGGACCATGAAGAAAGCTGAGCACTGAAAAATTGATGCCTTTGAACTGTGGTGTTGGAGGAAGGCTGTTTGGAGTCCTTTGGACTACAACAAGATCAAACCAGTCAATCCTAAAAGAAATCAGTCCTGAATATTCATTGGAAGGACTGATGCTGAAGCTGAAACTTCAATACTTTGGCCTCCTGATATGAAGAACTGACTCATTAGAAAAGACCTTGGTGCTGGGTAAGATCAAAGGCAGGAGGAGAAGGGGACGATAGAGGATGAGGTGGTTGGATGGCATCACCAACTCTATGGACATGAGTTTGAGCAATCTCCGAGAGTTGGTGACAGGCAGGGAAGCCTGGCGCGCTGCAGTCCATGGGGTCGCAAAGGGTCAGACACGACTTGAGTGACTGAACTGAACTGAATCTTGACAAAATGAGGAGGATATTCATTTGTGATTTTATTCCTCACAGCAGATTCTTGTGGGGTGAGAAGGGAGTAATTACTAGGGCAGGGCTGCTCAACATAGAAGGTGGCAATGTGAACACATTAAGGGCTATTTGCAAATGGAGATCTTTTAATTTTATTAATCTTTCGTAGTGTTAATCACATCGCATCCTGCGGTAGTGTTGTCATTTCTCTAGCATGCACACAGTGAATTACTGAGCAGCTCTATGCAATGTGTCTCACACGCTCTGGCACTTCCATTTCATACTTCACAGTTTTAGTGTCACTTTGAGGTTTGAAATGCTTCACAGTTATTTGCTATATGTGGGTGCCAGAAAAAAAGTCAGCCTATATCACTGAAATCTCTGAAAAAGATACTGCAAGATTAGAAAATGGTTAGAGTCAGATGGGAATTTTTGTGCCACTAATATTCAGAACTTTATCAAGAATCCATTTAATTTTATCAAAATCTAATTTATGTTTTACAGATGCATGAGTGCATACAATTGTTTTGCTCACCACATAGAGTTCTTATGAAGTTAAATATAAACTTTTATTGATGTAGATAAGATTCTATAATTAAAAGGAAACTGAAAACACCATACATCTTTTCTAGCCTACAACTTGCCCATATGCTCTAACATAACAAGTCCAAAAGTCCCCATTCAGTCACCTGATCTAATCCAGTATAAACATTGAGTGAATTTCTATGTATATATCTTGAGGCATGTTTCAGTTTAATGTGTTAAAGTGAATCTATTTAAACAAAGATAGAATAAGTTGTATCTGCCACAAACAAAAATGCATTAAGACTGATCATACACTGAACAATATATTGATGAATATCTCCAAATATTGACAAACTTTTACCATCAATCTCTGTAAACACACACTTGATGATCTACTTCTGCCTGTATATTCTTACTAGGCATGACTGACTTCACACACACCCATGGAAGTTTGGCATTTGATCACCCAAATAATACATGAATATTTTTATTAAAATAATCTGTCCAGAAGTCAACCAAAAAATTAAATAAATACAAAAATAAATAATGATAAACATGTTAAGATGCACAAAAGAGGAAGCTTCCCTCACAAGAGAAGCATCTAGAATGAGCATTTGTCACAAATTAAGCACTAAGTCAAGGTTTATCCTCTTCCTCCCCTTGTCTTTCCAACTGCACAAGATGCCTCCTCAAATTTAAATATCTGGTTTGTTTCATTACAAACAAAACCTGAAAGCCATTGGTAAACATGAAAAGAAAGCAGAAAAAGAAATAAGCAAATACAGATGGAAATTCAAGTAGTGACATGTTCAGGCATGCTCTGAACAAGTTTTTAATATCTGAAATGATTTCCCTCTGATACTTTAAGAGAAATTTTTCCTTGTGGGAAGAGGGAATTTATGCTTACAATGTGGCATTCTGAAAGATTACAGTTAATTGCTCGAAAGTAAGAGAATAACTTTTCCGTAAAGGGCTTAACAAACAAAAATGATCAATATGATCAATAATGCTGACACGTTGCCAGAAGTACTAAAAGTTCGAAGGAGCTGCTCTTCAAATATTCCCTCAGGAACCTATAGAAATCCTAAAAGGGGGTAGTGGAGAGAGGGCCAACCTCCCCAGAATGGGCAGTGGCTGCAGGGAGAGCTGATCAAGACAGAATGCTAGCATGGTCTGGACTGTGTTCTCTACTTAACCCAAACTCTAACTTGACAAAGCCACAATAAAAATGCAAAGCCACCCCAACTGATTATATCTTACATTTGCAACCATCTCTTTAAATGCACACACAATTAAATGTTTAGCAACAACAATAACAGACTTAAAACATACAACTTTTCAATAGGAAGGGTAAAAGTAGGTAACTTAGAAAGCAATAATGTTACACTATTTAAAAGGTTTTTATTTAATTTGGCTACCTATAGTAGCCACTTGTACAATCTGACCCTAGCTTTCATATAGCCCCAAAGTCCTAAAATTAAGCCAAACAAGAAATTGACAAAAAGTTGTCAAAATAAATGAATTGTAATTCATGTTAAGGTTAAAAGTAACACTTCCCAGAAGAGGTTTAAAACCAGGTGGGGGAGGAAGTGGCAGAAATTGACCACAAAATACATGCAAAACTTTATAACTATCACAACTTCTCCCCAAAAGGTAGGCAAGTATCTGTGTAAACATAGGCCAGCACCTCTAACCGTGGTCTCCAAAGAGATATATAGGGCTTGAGGTCAATTATGTTTGCATATCCTTTATTTAAAATTAAGAACGTGTTGCCCTTTGTGGATCAAAAATTTTGTCAGATGCCAAGGTGTGGCAAAAGCTAGAAAAATTATGGTCTGAGACATCAGTCGAATTAGAGAATAACACCTTATGCAGAATAAGAAGTCACTGTAATCCTGTTAAGAAAATACAAATTCAGAATATTCTTGAGACAGCCAAAGAGTAAATAACTACTGTTAAAAGGAAAATCAGACTAATAGTCAACCATAAGTTCACTGAGGATGTTTCAATAAAAATGTGAGACAATTTATAAGCGCCTCAGACAATCTAGAATCCTCTCTCTGTTTCACAACTCCACACTCACCACTTCCTACACTAATAATGCCTTTCTCATGTATAAACATGAGAGGTATATTTCCAAATGCCTAATCTTTGTAAAGAATGAGAAAAGCTGGCATAAAAGTCTCTAATTTTCCAACTATTAATGTCAGTACAAAATTTCTGAGCAGGTGTTCCAATATGTACCATTCTTTATGTATAGATTATATTTATATTGCACTTTACTAACATATGTACATTATAAAACAAACAAAAATAGAATTAGACCCTGAAGATAGAAATGTAAACAAGAGCTTTGAACTATACAATTGGACAACACTTGAAGTAAGCATTCCTTATTAAGAGTAGAGCAGGAGTTGGCAAACCATGCCATTGTTTAGTCACTAAGTCATGCCCGACTCTTTTCGACTCTGTAGATTATAGCCTGCCAGTCTCCTCTGTCCATGAGATTTTCCAGGCAAGACTCCTCGAGTGGGTTGCCATTTCCTCCTCCAGGGGATCTGCCCAACCAAGAGACCAAACCCATGTATCCTGCATTGCAGGCAGATTTTTTACTGCTGAGCCACTAGGGAAGCCCTGGCAAACCATGCTGCTGCTGCTGCTAAGTCGCTTCAGTCATGTCCGACTCTGTGCGACCCCATAGACGGCAGCCCACCAGGCTCCCCCGTCCCTGGGATTCTCCAGGCAAGAACACTGGAGTGGGTTGCCTTTTCCTTCTCCAATGCATGAAAGTGAAAAGTGAAAGGGAAGTCGCTCAGTCGTGTCTGACTCTTAGCAACCCCATGCACTGCAGCCCACCCAGGGAATCCTAGGGTGGGCTGCAGAGAATCCCAGGCTCCTCTGTCCCTGGGATTCTCCAGGCAAGAATACTGGAGTGGGTTGCCATTGCCTTCTCCTGGCAAACCATGGCCAGGGCCAAATTCAGCCTCTCACCTGCTTCTGCAAATAAAATTTTATTGGACACAATCAAGCCCATTTGTTTACCTATTATCTATGACTGCTTTCATGCTACAAAAGCAGAGATGAGTACTTGTGACCACATGAGCCACTAAGTCAAGAGTATTTACTATCTGACCCTTTGCAAGAAAAGCTTGTCAACTCTCATATCAGGCTTGATTTCAAAGTACCTAAGAAGGAAGAGCTCTGAGGCTGAGTTTCTGAGATGGAAAGAAAGAAAAAGGTGGAAGTGACCGAACTGCTAGGGATGCCAACCAACTTGCACAAAGGCATGGGAGAGGAATCCCCTCCCAGGATAAAGCTATCAGGGAGGGACTGGCCACAGCATCACAGAGTGAGAAAACAGAACATAAACACGGGTGAAAACCAAAGATCTGTCCAAAGGCATAGCGGGACACAGCTGTCTTTCTAACTGGTATTTTTTATAACACCTCAATCAGAGGGTAGCTTCTCTCTCCATCCCAGCAAAGCTTTAGTTGGCACACCTTTTATTATCTATGTCAGCACTTGCCATTAACTTCAAAATAGGAGTCAAGGAGATATTTAAGATATCAGTGGACACGATTTAATGTGAAGAATGAATAGCACAGATTACAATTCAGTCTCTCTCTCACTTACTCACACACACACACACAATTCTAGTACTGGCATTCTCTAGCAAATATCATTATATTCTTTTGGCTCTGACAGAGGATTTTCTTAAATATGCTACTAAAGATAATCATTGGAATATGGAGAATTAAGACCTTCAAGTCACCAATATCTCTTCTTTCCCAACTTTTCGTATACTTAAAAGTCAACGCCAAAGATTCTAGCCTTTATTATTCTCCAATGTTAGTTGTGACTTTCCCAACTAGAGCAGACCTAAATGAACAAAGGTGTCTGATATACTTTTGTATGCCTTGTGTCACTTAGCATGGGCATGTGGTAATACACTCAATAAATAACAATTGAGTTTCAGAGAGGTTATACACAAGAAATGTTACTAAATATCAAAACAGATTTGCCCATTACTTTTTCTTTCAAAATTATTCTTTTTTAAAAAACTGTTTCAAGATGAAGTAGAAAGAACACAGGACTGCTGCTGCTGCTGCTAAGTCGCTTCAGTCGTGTCCGACTCTGTGCGACCCCATAGCCCACCAGGCTCCCCCGTCACTGGGATTCTCCAGGCAAGAACGCTGGAGTGGGTTGCCATTTCCTTCTCCAATGCATGAAAGTGAAAAGTGAAAGGGAAGTCGCTCAGTCGTGTCCAACTCTTAGCGACCCCATGGACTGCAGCCCACCAGGCTCCTCCATCCATGGGATTTTCCAGGCAAGAGTGCTGGAGTGGGGTGCCACTGCCTTCTCCGAACACAGGACTAAGAGTTTGGAAATTTGATTCTAGCCACAGGTGGTATAATAGACTAGCTTTACTGAGTTGAGCAAGTCACTGCATCTTCTTTGCTTCTCTTTCAGCATAATGATGGGTGAGAGCATCTGACAACTAATACACTATTGAGCTCTGAAAGCCTATACAACAAAATCACATTTAAAGATACAGTAAATCTTTTAAAAGCATGCTATTCAAATCATGTTTTATAAGTGGCAGCCGGATGGCCAAGTCCAGAGGCAGAAATAGACTGGGGGGACATAGGATGCTCACAAAATGTTGGATCAGAGTGTCTGATGCACATGCCTTCTCCAGTTTGTTGTCACCATTTCTCTCATTGATCACACTGGCTAGTTCTCTGTTACCTGCTGATCTGAGAAGGGCATGTAAGCTTGCGGTCCATGATTTAAAGAATTTATAATTCTGTTGTTATTTCAATACCTAGATTGATTCTCCTATATTTGAAAAACAGAAATATACACTATTGGTACTAAACAGAATTTTAGAACACATAATAAAGGTCCACCAATATCCTTGAATTCTTTTACTTTTAGAATGCAAGTGCCAACTGCAGATGGCACTTGCCATCTACCTCTACCAGGGCTTCCCACGTGGCGCTAATGGTAAAGAACCCACCTCCCAATGCAGGAGATGTAAACTATGAGGGTTCAGTCTTTGGGTTGGGAAGACCCCCTGAAGGAGGACGTGGCAACCCACTCCTGTATTCTTGCCTGGGAAATCCCATAGACGCAAGAGCCTGGTGGGCTATAGTCCATAGAGTCAGACACAATGGAGTGCCTTAGCACTTTCGCACACATCTACCTCTATAAGGATTAAATCATGAGCCCCTAGAGCAGCTGACCTTTGACAGCAGCTGAAAGTTCAGGGGAGATCAGGAATGAAGCACTCTGTGCTCCAGGAAAAACTGGCAGAACAGATCCTCAGGATTTTTATCAGACCAATTCTCGCATCACCTCGTATCTATAATAGAAAAGGACTAAAATCATTGATGGTGACACGTGCTCCTTATGACTAGCAGAGAGCCTCTGCCAAAATGTGTGCTTTACCACACATAACCCTCCTTCACTAAAATCATAACCCTGACCTTGCCCTGCCTCTTTGGGGTGGTTTCTCAGAACTGAGATGCTGTCTCCCGGGCTACAGTCCTCACTTTGCCCCAAACAGAACTTAACTCACAACTCTCACATTGTGCTTTTTCCCCTCCACTGGACAAAACGTAGTGCAGAGACAAAAACACTGAATTTTATACACAAAAACCTTGAGTTTAGTCTTCTCTTTAATCACCAAGACCTTTGACCCTGGGTGGCAATTCACTGAGACTCTCTGGACCTCTGCTTCCTTATTCATAAAATGGAGGTAGGGTAGTTAAACTAAATTGTGTCCAATGTACATTTTGTCTCTACAACTCTGCAGTTCTGTGATAACAGACAATTTGATGGTTTTGACCCTATTTCCTAAAACTGCGAAAGCTATGGGTCTTTAGAAATAAAGAGATCTATCTAAGCTAAAGGTGGGGGGGGTGGGGAGTGGGTGAGGAAGATGTAGAAACACACTAGACCAACAGAATCAAAATACAGCAATAGATCAGCAAAGGAGAGTTAATTTCCTGAAATGTACATGGTAGTAAATAAAATAATGGAAAAGCCCTCACCACAACACGCTTTAGCAGTAACGCAAAACAGGGTAATGGTAACAGCATTAGACTATGAATTAAAAATGCTGTGTTGCAGTGCTGTTGCACCATTTATTTGTGATTTTTGCTTCTTAGTTAAACACAGCCTCAAATTCCTCGTTTGCTCAAAAGAGGGAATAATAATGCTGTGCATAGAGTTTATGCATGTTACAACAGACACACATGGCTTGGAAGACAATTTGTCTTGAGTTCCTTTGTGTTGGAAGAGGTAGCCTACCATGGGTCCTGAGCATACCTAAAAATCATACTGGGTGCCAAGACTGAGATGCTCTGGCTACTCTTCGCTCTTTACCCAGATTGTTCCCCCAGGGTGGTATTCACAGCAGGTTACCCTGAGGACTGAAATAACACCTCCCCCAGGACAAGAGCACGTTCATTTTGAAAGTCATAGATTGCCCAAGCTCATATTTTTAGCCGTAACACAATCCACATGCACAGCGTCCACCTGAACCCCACCCCACCCTGCCACGTGGCCCCAGGGAACTGGGGGCAGAGGAAAACTGACTTGGACCTGAAGCTCAGCCTGCATGCTGTGCCATGTATAATGAAGTCCCTGTTTCTGACAGGTCCTGACTCTGCAATCAGACAGCATCCATGAAGCTGTGGCAGGCTAAACATTTAGCCTGTCAATAGGAGGAAACCCCACAGCCTTCACAGGCCCTGTGAAGATGCTGAGTAGATGCCTGATCATTGGATGAACGTATCAGCTTCAAAAAATGCACCACGTTAGGGCATATGCTGCTGCTGCTGCTGCTAAGTCGCTTCAGTCGTGTCTGACTCTGTGTGACCCCATAAATGGCAGCCCACCAGGCTCTCCCATCCCTGGGATTCTCCAGGCAAGAACACCTCAATGGGTTGCCATTTCCTTCTCCAATGCATGAAAGTGAAAAGTGAAAGTGAAGTTGCTCAGTCATGTCTGACTCTTCGCAACCCCGTGAACTGCAGCCTACCAGGCTCCTCCATCCATGGGATTTTCCAGGCAAGAGTACTGGAGTGGGATGCCATTGCCTTCTCCTAGGGTATATGAGATAGCCTAATTTTACATTTGCCAACTTGAAGTTAAAGCATGTGAGAACTGTGGGTTAAGCTTTATTTGGGGCAGAATGAGAACTGTAGCCCAGGAGACAGCAGTTTCTCTGAGCTGTCTGAGATGCTGTCTCCAGAGTTACAGTTCTCTTGCATGTGTATTCAATCACTCAGTTGTGTTCAACTCTTCGTGACCCCATGGACTGTAGTCGCCAATCTCCTGTGTCCATGGGATTTCCCAGGCAAGGATACTGGAGTGAGTTGCCATTTCCTACTCCAGCTATAGTCCTTATTTTGCCCCAAATAAAACTTAACTCACAACTCTCATGTGCTTTCACTTTAAGTTGGCAAATATAAAATTTAAGTATCCATATATACTTCAGGGCTTCCCAGGAGGCACTAGTGGTAAAGAACCCACTTGCCAAGGCAAGAACATAAGAGATGCATGTTGGATCCCTGGGTGGCATGGCAACCCACTCCAGTATTCTTGCCTGGAGAATACCATGAGCAGAGGAACCTGGCAGGCTACAGTCCATGGGGTCGAAAAGAGTGGGACATGACTATTGCAAGTTAGCACACAGGCATGCATGAATATATATTTCACTATCTTTTCTTAGTAGAGATCTAAGGTAAGTTCATTAGTCTTAGTAGAATAAAGAGTTCTATGTTTTCATCTAGAACCATGAAGACAATGTTTGTGGTGTTTGCAATCTTCCTGGTTTTCACAGCCTGTCATCCGTCAGCAAATTCACTGCACTACCACCGGTGACCCATCCTACCCATTGCTCAGCACTACTGAAGACAAATGCCAGCACCTCAGCCCCTTTCTTCCTTCCTCACACAAAAAATCAGAACTGTCCCCCGCTCCCCAATACTCAAAGCTAAGCGCTTATAGCCTCACTTCTGAGGTTCTGATTCTGAGCTAATTCTAGAACTGCCAAACTAATTATAAAGCTTGTAATTGTGACGTTATCTAGCACCAAAACCCAAAATACATTGTCTTTGTGGAAACTTTATAAATGATATTTCTGTGCCTTAATTGCACTTGAAATTGTTACAGAAAATAGGCAGAGCTGAAAAGACAGTAAAATTGCTTAGGATTAGAGACAGAAACTGGGAGATTTAAGTGCCACCTCTACTATATTTTGTCAGAATGTAAATATAACTGCAGGTGCTTAAAAAAAAAAAAGAAGACAAGTATACCAATAAAAATCTTACATGCTGAATGCCAAGAAAGCAGTAACACTTTTATTATAAGCCATTTTATGTGATAATTGCCGTTTGAGAAATAGGGGTAGGGATATTATCACCAACAGAAAAGCTTTAATGAAATGCAAATTCCTGATTAGGATCATTTTCAAGTGAGGTAAACAGCTATTTGTAAATGATTATTTCTTTGTTTTCTCACCAGCTCTTATTTTTCCTCATATTTCATACCATTATTTGTTTTAGGTAAAATATCTCAAACACCTTGACATACTTTTTCACTTTGCATCAGGAGTTTATTTTCCTCCTGCGTAAAACTAAGTCAACACGAGAAGACAAAGGATCGTTGAGAAACCATGATCTGCTGTTTGTCCCCCAGTGGATTTGGCCCTCGACCCTTGTAGCTCAGCAGGTAAAGAATCTGCCTGAAATGCAGGAGACCTGGGTTCAATCCCTGGGACAAGAAGAACCTCTGGAGAAGGGAATGGCAACCCACTCCAGTATTCTTGCCTGCAGAATCCATGGGCAGAGGAGCCTGGCAAGCTACCGTCCATGAGGTCACAAAGAGTTGGACACAACTGAAGGACTAACACTTTCACTTATTGTTTATCTACAGAGACTTTCAATGGTATTATCCACCTCCCAGAACAGGAATCTGACTCATGTGCAGCCAGTCATGAAGCTCTAGGCTGTAAAGCTGACCAGCAGAAACCAAGGCGAACTAGAGAACAGAACCTGGCCTCACTCCTAATGAAGACGCTCTCTACTGAAAACCGTATTTCCCGGTGTATCTGATGTCAACAACACTTGTCACAGTTGTTCCCTAGCAGTTTACTCAGAGAAGGCAATGGCACCCCACTCCAGTACTCTTGCCTGGAAAATCCCATGGACGGAGGAACCTGGTGGGCTGCAGTCCATGGGGTCGCTAAGAGTCGGACACGACTGAGTGACTTCACTTTCACTTTTCACTTTCATGCATTGGAGAAGGAAATGGCAGCCCACTCCAGTGTTCTTGCCTGGAGAATCCCAGGGACGGGGGAGCCTGGTGGGCTGCTGTCTATGGGGTCGCACAGAGTCAGACACGACTGAAGCAACTTAGCAGCAATTTACTAAGTAGTTAAGGTTTTATTAACTTTTGAAAGTCACATGATACACGAAACTCTAAAACCAGATAACACCCTTGATCACCAGTCACTTGAACACATTCACGTAAAACTATAGCATTAGTTTTCAGATAACCATGAGCAAATGTGTCATACTAAGCTTAAGACTCCCTCCCCGTGTCATGATGAAATATGACCTTTCGACTGAAGGGAAGGAAGAGAGGGTCAACCCACTCATATTCCCAAATAAATTTTCTTTTGCAAATGCACTTTGTAACTTCTTTAACTCAATGGACCAACCACCAGCTTTTCTGTATCAACATATATGAGTCTTTCAAGTCATTAATAATGTGCCTGCTATTTTCTGGTTTAGCTTATGTTTTCACACAGGAGTCTCATTTGGACCTTGTAGCAATATAGTCAGCAGTTAATTTTTATTATCACCATTTAACTGAGGATCCAATGTGTTAAATAATTTGACCAGATCATGCAGCAAGAAAACCAGACTTTGATTTTTTTTTTATTTTAGCTTCTATACTTGGATTCCTTCCCAAGCAGATACAGAGAGTTTATTAAGTATGACGTGCTTATTAGACTCCCATTTTCTTTCAAGTACAGATCATCATTCTGGACTATGGTCATCATATGGACACACAGATTCAAGGTCTCATCACCCACCCTCTCCAGCTACAGAAGCTGCCCCTTTAAGCAGTTCAAGTATTCCCTCATGGATGGGGTGTTTATTTCAGGGCTGAAGACATGGGAACAAACCTAGGAAGATGTGAAATTCACTCCAGGTTCAAGATGATAGAACTGGAGGTCAAACAACACTTGAAAAACATTCCTTTTGCAAAGACGAGAGTGACCCGAATCTTTAGATCGGGATGATTAAAATTTCTGTAGGGGAAAAAATGATTAGAAAAGCCACAAACTCTTGATTTTACAGCAGATGCCATAAAACCTCTTCTAGTATAATATGCTTGTAAGTAAATAAAGTCAGCTGCAAAAGGCAGATTTGAGGAAACTGGGGTTCCAGCTATTGTGATTCTTTTTTTCTTTTAAACAAGGCAAAAGCACTATGTTCAAAGTTTTAAAAGTCTTCATTTAAAAGCCGGGAACTAAATGGCTTGGGCAGCATAAACCCAAGGCCTGGAAACCTGTAGTTTGGGATCCTCATATTGTAAACACACAACGTAACTGCTAAATTCTATCTGCTCACACAACGGTTTTGAAACTGTCCAGGAACACCAAGAATATGTTTATGGTCATTTTGGGCAGTTCATTGTTTGCTCAGCAAAGAAGTCACGCCCTCATCTCTTTTCCAGAAACAGTCCATCCTCTGTCACCTTCTTGCTGCTGCCCCTCCCACTCACGGAAACTATCATCTCCTTCCATCATCTCCTGTCAAAGAATGTGGTATTGTTAGAAACGAGTCTCTGGGTAGATATGGAATGGTTACCATTTTCACGGTAAAAAGAAAAGAAAGCAACTGCCAAAGTTCATCCAGAAGCTAACAATTTAACATTTGAACTATCTGTGTTAATACTAGCTATCTTTTCATATTTACTGTCATATATATATATGTGTGTGTGTGTGTGTGTGTGTGTGTGTTCATTTTCTTGAGCTTTCCATATCATAGCATGTTAGGCCCCTCAGATGTCATTTCTTTTCTGGGGCGATTTCTAAAATGGATCATGTCTCTGTGGCTTTGGTCATACAGGAACTCAAAAGCAGGAGCCAGACGTCAAACACTTCACTGCAGACCCATACAAGCAACCAGGGCTGAATTACCTGGCGGCCACCACTCCCTGCATGCTTTTCTTTTTATCCACGGGATGCCTCTATGAGGACTTACTGAAAAACGACACTACCACTTCAGACCAGCTTTGGAAGAACTGGAAAATCATTCGATTGCTACAGGATGTAAATGACAAAGGTGTCATTTTCATTATTACCTAAGAGTGAGGTTGGGCACTTTCAATGTCACCTTTCTTCTGAAAGATCAAAGTTCTTGGTGACAATAGAACAGTCTTCCAAAGCAGCAGGACGAGATGAGTTTAGTGAGGCCATCTGAGACACAGAGAAAACTGACTTGCTCAAGGGAGCCACGAATTAAGGAAAAGATTCAGAACCATTTCCACACAACCAGAGCACTTGGGAGACCGTCAGTCCTCCAAGAAACTCGGACTGCTCCTAATGTCACCGAGAAAGAAGATGTAGCCCAGCACAGAAATGGAAGGAGTTTGCAAGCCTTGGTTAGAGTCAGAAAGATCTCAAATCCTGGTTCTGTCATTACCATCCAAGCAAGGAGTTGGAAAACTCTCTGAGCCCAAGTTTTCTTTTCTATGGAACACAACTAACAATCTGCCTCTCTTGCAAGACTTTAGATAGTGCATGGCTTAACATGCTGCTGCTGCTGCTAAGTCGCTTCAGTCGTGTCCGACTCTGTGCGACCCCATAGGCGGCAGCCCACCAGGCTCTGCTGTCCCTGGGATTCTCCAGGCAAGAACACTGGAGTGGGTTGCCATTTCCTTCTCCAATGCATGAAAGTGAAAAGTGAAAGTGAAGTCACTCAGTCGTGTCCAATCTTAGAGACCCCATGGACTGCAGCCTACCAGGGTCCTCCGTCCATGGGATTTTCCAGGCAAGAGTACTGGAGTGGGGTGCCATTGCCTTCTCCGATGGCTTAACGTAGTGCCTAATAATTAGTGATGAAAGTGAAAGAGGAGAGTGAAAAAGTTAGCTTAAAGCTCAACATTCAGAAAACGAAGATCATGGCATCTGGTCCCATCACTTCATGGCAAATAGATGGGGAAATAGTGGAAACAGTGTCAGACCTTATTTTGGGGGGCTCCAAAATGACTGTAGATGGTGATTGCAACCATGAAATTAAAAGATGCTTACTCCTTGGAAGGAAAGTTATGACCAACCTAGATAGCATATTCAAAAGCAGAGATATTACTTCATCAGCAAAGGTCCGTCTAGTCAAGGCTATGGTTTTTCCAGTGGTCATGTATGGATGTGAGAGTTGGACTGTGAAGAAAGCTGAGCACTGAAGAATTGATGCTTTTGAACTGTGGTGTTGGAGAAGACTCTTGAGAGTCCCTTGGACTGCAAGGAAATCCAACCATACCATTCTAAAGGATACCAGTCCTGGGTGTTCATTGGAAGGACTGATGCTGAGGCTGAAACTCCAATACTCTGGCCACCTCATGCGAAGAGTTGACTCACTGGAAAAGACCCTGATGCTGGGGGGGATTAGGGGCAGGAGGAGAAGGGGACGACAGAGGATAAGATGGCTAGATGGCATCACCAACTTGATGCACATGAATTTGGGTGAACTCCGGGAGTTGGTGATGGACAGGGAGGCCTGGCGTGCTGCGATTCATGGAGTCGCAAAGAGTCAGACACAACTGAGGGACTGAACTGAACTGAACAGAATAATTAGTAGATGTTCCACATATTATATTCCTTAGCCCCTCTGTGCTATTTTCCATTAATCAGATTCCAAGGAAACAACAGTGGAAGCATTTTAAGTTTCTCAAAATCAGTTTGCAGAGATATATAGAGAATGCCAAGCATTCACTGAGAAATTAAAAAGCAAAGGTCATTAAGGGGTCATTTATTAATAGAACTACAACCAAGTATCCAAATCTATTTTTGAATACTACTTAAAGGTCACAACTTAGGGTTTAGTGTGGCTGGAAATCAAAAACTTCAGTAGAATCTGCCATCAACTCCATCACATTGGAAGCACTTGTGAGCACCTATTAAACATGTGATAACACTTTATGTGTGTTCATGAATGTCTCTACCGTGACTACATGAAACACTTTTCTAATCCATCCTAAGTATAGTCAGAGTACTCACTGGATTTCTGGAATAGGTGAAAAAAAGTAAAATAAAATGTCTCTAAAAAGACGTTTTGACTCATTAAGTGATATGGGATCAAAACCAGATGGATTTGGCAGTGGGCTCATTGCCCTGGTTCTCAGGCTGCTTCAGAGCAGTGCCAGCTCAAAGAGGGGATGATCAATGTCATACACTCCACACTTCAGGCACTAATAGATCTTTGGCTCCAGATTTCCTGGAGTTTGCAGGGAATGCCAGAACACACATGCTGTGAGAGAAGCATTTTGGAAGCATCCATGCAGGCCAAAGAAATGAAGAATTGCCCTGAGCACCAAATAGCTCAGGCAACAGCTGTTTCATACCGGACAGTGATTAGGATAACTTCTTTCTTCTGCACATTGATTACCACGAGTCACACACACACACACACACACACAGTCATCTTAAGGTGTAACATGGGCATCAGCATCTTATAACAGAAGTTATATAACAGAAGTATCCACTCAACATTACATGGACTTTGAAGAACCAACAGGCTTGCTTAAACCTGGTTAGAAATTTACATACACACAACACTTACTCACACCCCCTTCACTGCACTAGTCAACAAATGTTTATAGGATATCTTTCAGGCTCTAAATGAGCCTGTCATTCTGCTGCTTAGGCACTGGGAATACAAATGCAAATAAGACATAGAGGATCCTTCCTTCTAAAGGCTTATTATCCAGCAGGGAATCCAGATCAATACACAGCTAAACTATCCAATAGATATTTTGGAGCTACAAACAGGAGGACCTAATAATATGGTTAATAATATGCCTTGCAACGCAGGGGACATGGGTTTGATTCTTGGTCAGGGAATGAAGATCCAACGTTCTGTGAGGAAGCTAAGCCCATGTGCTGAAACTGAGACTTGATGCAGCTAAATAAATATTTGGCTACCTGCAAAACAGGAGACATAGGATACATGGTTCAATCCCTAGGTCAGGAAGTTCACCTGGATGAGGAAATAGCAACCCACTCCAGTATTCTTACCTGGAGAATTTCATGGACAGAGGAGCCTGGCGGGCAACAGTCCACGGGGTCACAGAGAGTCAGATACGGCTGAGAAACTGGGCATGCACGCACTCTCTAATCACGTCCTTCTATTTATTCCCCTTGACTAACAATTTTTGACCTCTACCAGACCTGCAATTCATTGATATGACCACCTCTTCACTCTCCCTTGCTACCTTCATATCTTAAGCCAGCTTAAATTCCATAGATAACCCTTATGATCATTCTGTAATAGACTCCCAACTCCATTGTCCCTTCCCCTCATTCTGTCATCTTCATTTGATAAAAACACAAAACCCTAGTTGAATCTAAGTTTACACCTATTCTGTGGCATTTATACCCAAAACAACTGATGTGATGGGAGAAACAAAAACACAATTGGTCTAATTTTCCATTCATTAACAAGAACCCAAGTGGACTTGAATGTCATCCAGTATTCACAGAACGCTTTAATCCATTCACTCTCCCCTTTCTAGTTCATATTTTCTGCTCTCTCTTCAAACTTTCAGGACTTTGCCCTGACCTTACCTACAGCTGATATCCTTCAATTTCACTGGGAAAACCAAAGCAATCGAAAGATGCTGCCTTCCTGACGGCATCTGTGTCCCTATACCCTGTGCGACCTCTCATTACTGCAGGTGAGGATCACCCACATTCCAGTCCCTCTTCTTGCACAAACAGCTCCCACCCACTCTCTTTCTCAAGGACACTGCTCTGGCAATCCTCCCTTCTCTTTCCTTTATTAGTGATTTTTCTCCCTGCTCTTGATTGTTCTGATCAGAAATGTCATTCCTCCTATCTTAAAACGAAAGACCTACTCTGTCTTGATCTCACCTCCCCCAGCAGGCACCCAACTTCTGTGACCTCCTCTACAACTCCTTGAAGTAGTTCTTGTGCTTGTTGTCTAATTTCTCTCCACCCGTTCTTTGTAACTGACCTCTCTTAAAACAGCAGATGTAGAGGTCATTGCTAAGTTCAGTGTGAATTTTCAGTCCCCATCTCGCTTGATCCATAAGCATGATTTGGCATGGTTGATTGATCACTCTCTGCTCCTAGAAACACCCTCTTAGTCGCCAGAACACCTTGGTGTCCTGTTTTGGGTTTGTCTTTCTTCTTTCCTCACTTAATGTTCCTTCCTTAGGCATCGCTGCTAGTTTCCCCTCATGTCCCTGGCCTCTAAATACTCCACAGCTTAGTCCTTGGGTTCTAACTCACTCCCATGGGTTATCATCTAACCTCTGGACATTAACTAGTATCTATAAACCAAAGTATCACAAAGTGACACCTGAGTCTAGTCGTCTGCCATGAACTCCAAACCCTAATGCCAGCTTTCTATTCAGTATTTCCACCCAGATGTTTAACAGACATCTCAGACGGTAAATGACTGAAACCTCATAAGAATCAAATCTCTTCCCCCATACACTTCCTCATTTTGGTAAATGGCAACTCCATCCTCAGTAACTTGGGGGAAAAGCATTTATGTTCGGGATTTAATTTGAAGGTAGAAAC